>NC_057936.1:27037705-27383628 GCF_018555375.3 Anguilla rostrata | reverse complement strand
ACATGCTGACGGGGGGGGGGCTGTGCGACACAAAAAAAAACCTGGCTTATGCAACGCAGACGCCCGCTGTGGAGAATCCAGACTGAACGCAGCGAGCGAGCACACCGGAACCATGAGAGGGGAAAAACATGTTGATTTAGTGGCCTTCACACTCCACAATTCAGTGGCAATGGTTCTGCTCGGTTGCCATTGGTTACTCAACTTCTCAAACTCCAGACTTTCCCCCCCCCCACAAAGGACGTGCTTCAAACACTCGCAGGTGACTCATTCAGCGTGTTAAACGTTTCTGGAACCCACTGCGTCGGCAGCCTCTTTGCACAAAACAAGGGGCATTCCCTGTTGCATTTCTGAGAGGGTAATCGAGGACTAACCTTGCGAACCCTTTCTCCGTCTCCTTGCCACTTACACGCTCGTAAGACTTTCAGGGGTCCCCGATTATGGAGAATTGCTCACTGATAGGAATGACTCAACGCTGGCGTTCCGTAGCCATGGGAACAGGAAAAGGGGACTCGGACGTTTTGACAGGTACTTGAACTGGGCGCTCGGTGCTGAAGAGAGCAGTCTCAGACACGAAACACCGCCGCGCCGACTGCACAAACTTTCCCCACAGGAATTCACAGCCTGGGGGTCAGAGTCGGCAATCTGTTCCAACCGAGCCCGCTTCCCTCTCCCGCAAAGCATCATGGGAGGTTTTATCGATCCCGGTCCTCTCTGCCGGCAAACGCGCTGGAAATAATGCGCGGAGGAAAGACGAGAGGCCGGGAGCGCCGGCTCCAGGCTGGCGGCACCGCGACTGACCCGCGCGCCTCGCATTTACCGCCAGCGGAGGGATGGGCCGATACCCGCCCCGTGCCGCAAACGCCGCTTGACCCTGGCGCCCCCCCCCCCCCCCACTGGGGGCCCGGGCACTGAAGGGGAAGCACGTTTTCTCACGTGGTGGGAAAACCGCTCAAAATTGAGCACCCCCCCCTCACCCCCCCACCCCCCCGACTGGCCGCCGGGCTCTGGGACTCACCTGGCAGAAGACAGGCTTGTACCTGCTGGAGAAAATGTGTGCAAGTTGGTCGGTGTCGCAGAAGTCCAGGGGAAGCTTGTCGACACAAAGGCACTTGGAGTGGAGGTGTTCGGCGGTCAGCTGGTTGACGTCGGTCCACTGCACCATGAGGGCGCGGTCGCCCTGCGGCTTGCCCAGCAGTTCCGTGCGGGCCCGGGAGGCCGAGTCCTTCTTCATGTACTCCACGAAGCCGTAGCCCTTGGAGTGGCCCGTCAGCTCGCTGTACACCAGGAAGCAGCGCTCGATGTTGCCGTAGGCGCGCACCAGCTCCTCGAACTGGGCCCCGGTGAAGGTGTGGGCCAGGTTGGTGACGCACAGCAGCGAGTCGGTGGGCTGCAGCTGCACCGTGATCTCCCGGCCGCGGATGGAGGTCTGGTGGAAGGAGCGGATGGCGTCCTGGGCCTGGTCTCCATTCAGCAGCGTCACGAAGGCTGCAAGAGAGGGACATTACCTCACCAACGCCGCAGTCAACGTGCTAACGCCGACAAAACCATGCTGTCCCTTTCACTTAAAAAAAAAAATGCTCAAAGAAACCCAAACCACCATAATGCTTTTTCCTCATTTAATAAATGAAGGGACATGGTAGATGCTTGCCCTACGCTTCAAGTGTGAAATGATACAGAGGTTAATAGGTGTTACACAAATAATCACACAACCAACAGCTGGCCAGGCTAATAGCTCCACATTACCTGACAGAAAACTCCTCCTTTCAGCTCATAATGACTCTCCTTCAGTTCTGCTTTCAGTGCACATTTTTAACAACACACCATATATTTGAGGACTAAACTCAGATACAATTTAACAAACTGATTCTCTTTTATTAGCAGTCCCTCTAAAGGCTGGGCTTTTTGTCCTGAAACATTTCCTGTGTTGAGAACTTGCATCCTAAATCAAAACAGGATTAAAGTGGGTATGTCATAAATACTTGGGGGGGTGGGAGGTTCAAGAAATGATTTATACTAAGAAATGAAAGCCCTTTTGAAGCAATCACATTTAGCCATTATGTCATTGGTCTCTGCTGCTGACTTGGGCAAGACATTAATGCAGAAATATCAAAATCTTTCAACATTATTATAGCCAAGACTTTCAATACTTCCCAACTTCATAGCTGATACTACGGCTGATACTAGCTTCAATACTTCATACCCCATAAGTACGCTCCACAGATAAAACAATTAAGCAGTAGTCAGTATACAAGCAGTAATGTATTCGGTCACTGATAATCTGTTCAGGCAGAAACAAAGAGAAAAGTATTAGCTGGCCTTGTGTACGTTCTGCCTCTTTAATGAAGATTCTCTGCCCCCGTTTCTCTGCCCAACACACTGCACCACAGGCAGTGCTTCCACATTCTCTAATGCTTTCTGAAGATTAAATTAATTACACTTTCTTTTGTCAAAGACAAAAAGGCTCTTAGAAAGCTTACACAATAATCTTATAATTCAAAGCTGCTAGACCGGTGACAGGTTGAAGAATATGTATATTTCAACACATGGATGTCCTTTAATTACAGACGTTGCCACAGGATGTGTTGTTCAGTTTTACAGAAGAGTATGCGGAGAGGAAAGAAACAATTCTGTGGAGAACTTCCAAAAGCCTACAATTCTCCTGTCATGTTACTTCTGAAAGAGATAATTAAAAAGAGCAGATAACGGCAACTAATGGAGAGGCTTATGAAATCACAGGAACAAACAGGCCGTTTACAACCTCTGACATTCAGGGATACTTCAGAGTACACAGTGTCGAGTGCTCCACTAATACCATCTTCATTCAAGTATTTTCACAGATATTTCTCTGATTCCCAGCACTGGAGGCTGGTTAGCAGTGAGGCGGCTAAGGCTCCAGAGGCACTGAAAAGCCTAGGCTGCACTCCGCAACCTCAAACCACACAAACGAGTCCCTACCCGCTGACTTACAGCATGTCGCTCAGCACAACAAACACACAGGCTGGAGCTCTCCGCCTGCAGCCAGCAAGGCCTCTCTCCCCACCGCCGCCTGGGGAAAACTGCTCAGACATAATGAACAGGGTGGACCGCTCCCCCGGGGGCCACACACACACGCACACACACACACACACACACGCGCACACACGCACACGCACACACACACACACACACACGCACACACACACAGGTGTACCACAGGCAGGCTTCCCGTCAGAGCCGCCCATAACGGAGCGGCTCCAGGGCTCTCCAGCCGGCTCGGCCGCGCCCTTTGTCTCCGAGCGCGCGCGCTCTCAGCCCCCTCTGCGTTTCAGCCTCCCACGCTCGCCATCACATCAATTAGTGATGATCTTCTGCTGCTCTTCAGCGTCAGTCATCCAGCGTAAGTGGCAGACGCGGAGCGGCCGGCTCCCACGCAGCGCTGGAAAGAGCGCCGCTGCCGCGTCGAGTGGACGACCAGGACCCGGGAACGCTAATGCACACCCCCCCCCCAAACACACACAGCCGCCCACCCCACCAGCACCGTCAGCGATTACATCAGCGCAGAAACACAAGCTCCCTGCTTCCATGCCCCTCTCACGACAGCTGCGTCCAAACGGTGGAAACCCAACCCCGCCGGACACCGATGCCCCCTCGGCTTAAAATATACAGCAGCGGCCCACCGGGGGGGGGGGGTTTTGCCACCTTTTTTTTTCCTTTGCGTGTTCAGCTTTATTCAGACAGGTGGAAAGCCGAACGGGTAACAGACAGAGCAGGGATCAGAGCTGAGAAGGTGGCACGGCCTGGGATCAAACCCCCTGGGGGGGGGGGGGGGGGCTCAGGAGTCGGCTGCCCTACGCCGCGCCGCTCAAACGCCGTTTTTAAACCTCCACCTCCGAGCTCCGCATCAGGGCCGACACCGGTGAGGAGGGCGGCTGGTGATATGGCGGTATTGCGGTATGGCAGCCAAGCGGTCCGCGGCTTGGCGGGGTGTGACGGCCACGCCGTGCCGCACCGTATGCGGCGTCTGATAAGGGAGGCGGGGCGTGGCCACGCCGCACACGAGCAGAAGCCATGACGGAGAGCTCCTTCCAAACGCAACCCTCCCTCAGAGCTTCACGGCCATTCCAACTCTCGCCATCAAAGCTTAACAAAGCCGAAGCCATCCAACCAGTGGTGGCTGTATTAATGACTTAATTAGGCTACTTAAACAGAACTAATGCACATTAACAGTTTCACAACTTAAAAGACCTCCAACAATGCAGATATTTTTGTGTAAAGAAAACCGTGAGGACCAGCACAACTGACAACACACAACTTTGTCTAACCCTGAGTAAGGCAGTGATGCAAGCACTGACAGCATTATTAAATACAGACAGGAACTGTTAATAAGCAGGCCAGTGACCGTGCACGGGAACTAAAACATGAAATAACAGCAGGGACCATCTAAATCCAAACGGTTTGATGCTTTACCAAAGAACGCATTTGCTTATTGTGAGACGGAGCAAAAACGTTCAGGCCGAGGATGAATCCCGCCGACGCACCGTGTCCGCGCGACAGGACGTGATTTACAGGAGCGCGCGCTGAGGATGGCCGAGTCACGGCCCAAACGCCCTGAGGCCCCTCCACACGGCCGCGCTCTGGTTCTCTCTCCGCGGAGTCCGGCGGAGGACGGGACAGGACCGGGCTCCCGCCGCGCGCAGGGGGGGCTCTGTGATGGACTGCATTCACTCAGTCATCCAGGAACAATCAGCGGACGCTGCGGCTCCAGCACCCAGGCACAGAAAATGCGCCGTTTCAAAAGCCCACTAAATGTGCGGTAAGGGGCCAAACGGCCATTTTCATTTTTAGAGTGACTCACATTCAAGTGCTGAATAATTTCGCGCCGCGGATTTGCCAAATAACAGAACATTTTTATTTTATTTATTTCTTTTTTTTAAAGCTATGCAAACATTTACATTTCTTCTGCAGGAATGCAAACTGCTTCGAGCCATTAATGCAGAACATAAAAAGAACACTAAATTAAAATGTTACTACACGACCGTGGCTTCCAGTCGTATGGAGTGTTGTGTTTCAGTAAATGGTACATTACAACTAAATAAAAAACCACAGAAGCACAGCTGGTGAAAATGGGGATACAGTAAACACACACGCTCCATGAGCGGACGCTAGTGGCTGACGAATAAAAGATCAATCGGCCAGTAATTGACGCGCTGAACACAAAGCAGCCTTTAGGCGTGGTGACCTCAGCTCTGACTGCCGCAGCAGTCAGACAGCCACCCGCACGCCCGTGTGGCCAAATGACTGCAATCCCAGGACAGAGCCGGGGAGGGGAGTGGAGGCAGTGGGGGGGGGTGAACCAATCACCAGCCAGGTCCGTATCCCGCGGTTACGAGCTGCGGGGTTAAGGTCCTCCGCCCTCACAGCGCGGGCTGGTCTGAGCCAGCAGGGTGCCGGCGGATCGCAGGAGCAATTAGGAGCCATGCCGTGACGGGAGCTCTTCAGTTCGCCCGGACTAACCTGGTCCCGGCCCTCGCGCTCCGTTCGGCGCTGGGCTACGAAGTGGGGCAAAGTGGACCCCTCGACCACCCCCCCCCCCCCCCAGTTCGGCCGGGCGGGGCCCCGGTGTCGTCGTTACTGGACGCAGCGCTTCAAACAAGCCCCCTATTGTTCGCGGGCGTTCCCATGCCGGCCTCTCCCATTGTCACGTCCCGCCGGGTCCGGGGCGCCGCGCATACCTTTCCGAATTCCATTCGGGGGTCCACAGTGGGAACCGGGGCAGGGGCCGGGGCGGGGGCAGGGGCGGGGGAAGGGGCTCTCCCCCACCCCTCCCCCCCGGGCGTGAAACCCACGCGGCGGAAAACCGCGAACGAGGACCGGGGAACGAGCGTACCCGCGCCGGACCGCCCCCCCCACGCCCCCCTGCCTCGGCGTCCGAGCGCCGGTGTGCTGAGCGCAGCGCTGTCGTAGAGTAAACTCCGCACGGGGGACGCAGGATGAATACTCCTCATTACCCGCGGAGACAGGGCTTGGAGCCGGCTCCGCTCTTATTAATTGGAGGAAAGGCAGACCAGAGCAGGAGAGGCCCCCAGAGCTGTGGGCTTCAATTCAGCCGAGGTGCATAAACCAGCGTTAGCCAGCAATGAGTAAAGCCTTTCTGGCGTTTAATGGCCCCCCTCCATATCAACGCTTTGCTTTATTGCGTTCTTTAAAACACGACTGCAGGCGATCCCCAAGGTGCCTTTAGAGCCGTGCCGCTGCCCGCTGGTCACAACGCCACCTCAGCTGTTCCTGTGGATACAGACCTCTCCTGCACATCATCCTGCCCTGGATGTACTACTAGTGCAGCGGTTACCAGCCCTGTTCCTGGAGATCTAGCGTCCCGTAGGGTTCCACTCCAACCCAAACAAAGCACACCTTATTCAGCAGCTAGAGATCTGGTTGTGCCACACTAGGGTTGAAATGAAAACCTTCACGATGGTAGATCTCCAGGAGCAGAGTTGTTCCCACTGAACTAGACTGCTTGGCGCACACACCCTGCCTTTCACAGAGTCCTGCACGCAGATCCTGTGGGACAGATGGACCGCAGACTCTATTTTGCTCTGTTTGTTTCTTTAGATTATTATCTGGTTTCCAAGACGGCAGGAGAAGCAGGGGGTTCCGTAGAGCAGGTCTGTGCTGGCCATGGGGTTAGGGGCACAGGGGTGGGGAGGAAGTCCTGTGGCCCTGATTGGGGTCATGGGGCCAGACCGTCTCCTCTCCGACGACCCCCCATTTCACACTAATCAGACGGCGATGCGTTTGACGTGGGAGAGACCCCCCACCTCGGCTGTAACATGCAGACAGATAAAACGCTCGGAATTCAATTTACAGGGAGCGGAGCGCTGCGTGTGCGTCGGCCAGTTCAGACCAGTTCAGACAGCGCGACGGATTCACACGCGTAACGGCAGATTCGTTCCCCTTTTCAGCTGCAGGCTTAGAGGCTTTAGCACAACGGGCCGTCAGCTTAGCCTGTGGCTAATGCAGCGACACCGCCATGTCCGAGGCCAGACCCTGCAGGCCCAGCGAGTGGAAACATCTCCGAACCCCCATCCCCCCCCCCCGCCCCCCCCCCCGAACAGAGGAGAGCCTCAGACGCTACACAGACCAAAGGAATTCACCGGGCCGAGTATCAATAACGTCCCGTTGGTGGCGTGCCCGTTGCCGGACAGACTCCGAGGTTCCTGCCCGAAATGGCTCGCTGGCGTGCGGCGGTGGAGAAGGCTTCCCGGCACTCGCGGGCCGCCCGCCCCCCCCGCGCCGCGACACCGGAGCCCCCCCCGGTCAGAAGGCGACAAGCCGGGAGGGTTAGGCCGTGAGCTCACGGGCTGGCATTCGACACCGCGCGCGACTAATGACAGCCGGGAGGAATCCCCGCCGCGCCGCGGCAGCCCGGGCTGCGGAGCTGCGTAAAGACCCGGGCATTACGGCCGCGCCGGCCACGCCGGGCACCGCCCATCAGCCCCGGGGTCAGCGCCGCCGCGCGCTCTCCAAAGCTCGCCCAAACGCGCCGTCCGATAGGTAGCCCGGCTCCCCGCTCGCCGGCGAGGGAGCCGACAGAAGCACGCCGCCCTCGGGGTGGAGAACAGCGGATACTTCCGGAAACGGAGGGAAGGTGAGAAACAGACGACCGCGCTGAAACACGTCTTTCAGACCCGCGGAGCGAGAATCCCACGTCTAACTCTCTCACAGTTCAAAGCCATTTCGTGGATTACCGAATCCGAACCCAAAATTGCACATCCCAGTAAGTAGAGTTCAGCCACCGATGCCTCTGCTGCATAAATGACAATGTCTAACAATTTAGATATGAAAGGCTTCCCAGACTCAGCACATCCTGCTCTGAGTGCCTTTGAAGTTACTCCGTTTAAATTACACTTGACACAAATGGTTCGGTACCTCATTTCAGAAGACAAAAATTACTTCGGTGACATTAAGTTGGCAACTACCTTCTCACAATTTTACAAGTCTAAGGGAAATTGATACATAATGAAAAAGTAGAATGTAGCTTCGAGCTTGGTTTGATGTGAGAAAGTCGGCGAGGGCTCCTGAGTGCTAAGAGCAGAAGAATTTCAAGCGCTGCCAAAGTTCACAACTACATTCATCACCCCAACATAACTACAAAGACGTTCTCAAGCTTACTCACCATACTGTAGCTTGGTACTCTGCTCTAGAAAACAGAGTTCCCACTCAACACATCTTCCATGAAGATCCCGTTTTCTATTGAAAACAATTAACCTTGGTGGTGCCCCTGGCATCAAGGGCTCTAATAATTAAAACTGTTTTGCTGACGGATCTTTTAAAAACTGCTGCATTCCAGGAGTTTAACTAAAGCCAAATGTATTCAAAGGCTAAGCCCCTATCACAGAGACGCCATTTTTAGCTTGCTACTCTACATGCCGCATAAATTATTGAAGAGGTTATTACCTGTTCCTTTGTTTCTGTCCACATAACAGTACTTCAGTTCATATTCTCTCAAGATGTCATGGACCTCCTGTCAGAGAAAGAGAAGAAAGGTGTACAGTTAAGTGCATATCTTTTGCTCTGTTTGACACAAAGGGAGTGAAAATTTGTCCTGGAAATATCTTCAAATAAGAAAAGGGAGTAATGAACAAAGCAGTTTTATTTGGTTCTTACAGTAATCTAGCCTTTAATAAAGTTCGTAATGGTGTCCCATTTCAACACCTGGCTGATAAGAATCCTGAGTAGCATGTGAAGGGATTGATGGGTAGGCTATGCAATCCCAGGGGTGAGGGAAGGAAAAAAGGTTTCATGTTAAAATCAATTACATTTCCTGTCTAAAGCACCTTTCACGTAAGGAGACTCACAGACCTTTCCAGTAAAGCACCTCGTCCCATAACAACAGCATGAGAGCAGGTCAAAAAAACATGGAAAAGTTAAATGAGGTAAAAAGCAGAAAGAAAAAAGTACATAAAAGTACAGTAAAAAAAACAGTATCTTGGGGGGGAAATGATAAAGTTAGGTTTTAATATGTTGTGTCAAACGACATCCCCATTTTGCATTTCAATGCGCATTTCGCGGATTCTTGACATCCAAGACAATAATCTCAGAAATTCAACCCGGCCGTGAACTTGCCCCGTTGTGAAAAAGCACATCTCGCATCGTGAGGGTCCTTGTGAAAGGCGGGTGAACCTTTATCTTGCGTGTGATACTGACAGCACACGGGCTCTGTGAACCAAGCCTGGCCCCGAATCAGGCCGGACAGAGAAGCTGCCCTTCACAGTGGCACGGTGCACCAGAGGAGGAGCAGGGTGAAGATGCGCATCAACCTCCGGGGCACTTTCACGGGCACTCGGAAACACACAGGGGAGGCGGGGAGAGAGAGAGAGGCTGCTGGGAGAGAGAGAGAGGGCTTCTGGGAGAGAGAGAGGGGCTGCTGGGAGAGAGAGGGGGCTGCTGGGAGAGAGAGAGAGGGCTGCTGGGACAGAGAGAGAGGGCTGCTAGGAGAGAGAGAGGGAGAGAGAGAAGGCTGCTGGGAGAGGCACAGCGTATTCATCGCTCTGATCCGAGTTCGCCTTCCTCCAGCACACAGCCACATACAGAGGAGCCGTCTACTTCTGACCAAGTACAAACTCCCGCTCTCCTGACCCCGCTCCCGCCCCAAAAGGTCAGCCCAGAATCATGTTTACTCAGAGTCAGAACAAAGCGCAGTCCTACAGAAAACAACAGCAAACCAAATCCCTTCTGGCCGTTCCACCGCTCTCCGGATCTCTTCTAGCCCAGGATTTTTCCGGCGTTCTCGTTTGCGCCTGCTGGAGAGCGGAACGCAGCGCGCGGCGTCTGCTCGCTTCTGAGAGCCCAGCCGAGGCGGAGCCCAGCACCGCGTCCAGCCAAAAAGCGAAAGCCGCCCGCGTACACTCGCTCTTCTGTGTGCGCATCATGCAAATGCACAGGCCTCATTCTGAACTGCACGGGTAAGCACACATGCACACGCACACACGCACGCACACGCACGCGCGCACACACGCACACGCGCGCACACACACACACACACACACACGCACACACGCACCCGTAAACACACAAAACACCGAGCGGCCCCATAATCGAATGTGCAGTCGCCGCTCGATCCAGGAAGTGGCGATATTTGAGCAAAGTGACACGATCTCAGTGCAGCACTTAGTGCAACAGCTCAAACTGCTGTAGCACACCCCCGCCAAAAAGCACCCAACCAAGAGGACAGGCTACAGTGTCATCCGCTGCAACTGGCATCACAGCGGGCCTCTGTTCCTTTAAGAGAATCCGCAACCTTTCCCCATTTGATTACTCAAACAATGCAGGGAGGAGAGCTGTCTGTCTCAATCTGTGATAAAGGGGAGATATTCAATAGAGAGCATTTTCATTGCTGCCCTAATGCAGTTTCTCCCGGGGAGAATAATGGCTCTCAAATTAGCAGGAAACCCCGACCTAGGCGCTCTGACACTGGCGTAAGGTCGAAGACGTCAGGGCTCGTTCATCTTTTTTTTCCTGTTGATTTACACACAAACGTCATTAAATTTTTAATCGGCCCAGAAATGACTTTGGCGGTGAACATCTGGGGGCGTGGGGGCGGGCGGGCAGGGAAATGTGGATTCCGTGTCTTTGCAGATGCATCCGCTCCATTCGTCTATTAGGCCTCTATTTGAGAAGCCCTCGGTCATCCCAGCCTAATCGCACGTTTGCAGAAGGCAGCATGACAGAGTTTCGATTTGACCTGCAGTGCAAGCCAGCCCCGGAAAGTCACACGGCGCCCGGCGGAGTCTCACCCAGCGGGCGCGGCGGCAGCGCTCACAGTGCCCTCGGCGGCCCCGCGTGGCCCTGGCGGCCTGTCCCCGGCTCACCCCGCACAGGTAATGGCCTAGGAGGAGGGCTCGCCGGAGCATGACAGGGAACACGACAGGGAACACGACGAGGAGCAATGTCGTTTGGCACGGGGTGACCCGTGGCGCCCACGTAACAAAAGGGGGCCGGGAGACGCCGCTGTCCCGACCTCGCCGGGCGCGGGCAGAGCTGAGTTAGCGCCCGTCTCGTTATTCCCCCGGCCTGCTGGAACGCGGATGCAGGGGTCCGGCTAAGCGGGCGCAGACGGAGAGGTTCCTCCTGCAGCGGCGCGCTTCTGCAGCGGAAGCAGAGCTTTCACATTCATACAGGAACAGGGCTGGGGACTCTCTGAACAGAAAGGATAGCGGTAGCTCGTTTGAGCGACTGCGTTCTGATTCTCTCCACGCTAGCTCAGCCGTTGGACCCTTGGCCTTGCTCAATCCTCGCCAAAGTAAAATATCTCAAAACATCACCGCGCCAGAAAACTCCCTCACAAACAGCCTCGGGTAATGCGCTCCTGCTACTGCTGACCATCTGACAGTATGCATACAGGATGCATCCATAGAGTACCATACCACCCCCAGTAATTGTTCCACTGCAGCAGCAAGATCAGGCTAATGCATATTTATGTGCCATCTTGCCATGTTTACGGGCGATGGGGTTTAGAAACTATGGGCTGGTTCCCTCGAGCAAGTACTTGGGAAACTAAGAAAAACTAAAATAAAGACACGCAGAAAGGAAGGCACGGAATACAATGCAAAAAATAAAAACACGCTCTTGGATGTTTTCTTGATGGTAACCAGCCCTGCCAGTTTGATTCCTGCAGGCTACGCCCCGGTTTTTCCATCTACATCAGACCTGGGGGTAATTTGCACATAAAAATAACAATAAAAAAGGCATCGATAAAAGGAGCAGGGTTTGAGTGCGGGGCACCAGACGGGGCCGAGCTGTTGGGGGAGAGAGACAGATTCAAGAACATCTGCTGTTGACACACGGTGATGACTGCGTCCTGGGAACGGGGGAGCGCGTTTCGACTCCCGCCAGGCGGTCAGCGCGAATGAAGCCGCGGCCGCTCACCCGCGAACACGCGCGCACCTCCGCGTTGCGTCCCACCTGCAGCTCGGAACACCTGCTGCCGAACGGGCTGAGTAATTGAGAGGCTCTTCGGCAGGAAGCTCCGCCCGGCCGTCCTCCGACAGAGCATCCATCACCCATCTTATTACCGCCCGGCCGCTCGAACGGTCGCCCTCGTCCTGAAGCCAGGCACAGCGAGAGCGGCACGTTCGGAATGAAGCGCTAAGCGGCTGTGGTACGAGAACTGTCAGGTGCGGAAACACAGGGTGAAATTTCAGTTTGGACATCGGAGGGGTTGAAATGCATAGACCCTGAGAACTGCAACCTGTAGGGGGGGGTCTGGGGAATTCTAAGGGGGAAATACTTCAGACTACTGATCAGGATATCACAATCACAATGTGAAATCCCCATCTTTATTAGCCTATATACATTCATTTTTGTCATCATCATGCTATATAATTGGGGGGGGGGGGGGGTCACTTGACAGATTTAGTAATATAGGCGGGGTATGGAGGTTGTGTACCCCCATCCCCCCATAAATATTGCCCTTGACGGAAACACAGGGGCAAATAGAGTATGCAGGTCAGCAGGGTCCACAACTACCACCTCTTTAGGGATTTATTAGAAAAGTCACAGTGCAGTAAAAATGTGAGATGCTGTTCGTCGTATGCAAACCCACATGCACCAAATTCTCCTCTGTGAATCAGCAAGAAAAATACAAACCAAGATGCAGTGCGCAGTAACAGTTTCTTTTATTTTTTTTCATGTTAGATAAAGACAGAAAGGGTGTTAAAATTCTGTTCTGTAAAATTCTGTGGGGTCAAACCACACACCATCCTCCCTTTTAGACAAAAAGCACTGTGAATATAGCAGACATCTTACAGATAGCAAAATCACGTATTTCCAGAATGACAGTGCGCCACATAAAAACCACATATATCCACCATTAAAAAACCTTATTTTTTGTTCCACAACATCCATTCTGGAAACTGCTGTGAAATTATGGCAGACACACACATTCACCTCATATTCACCTGACTAAATGGCAATTTGTAATACAGCCTTCAGCTACATACACATGCTCCACTAGCAAATGCCTTTGCCTAAGAAACATTATAGCCTGGAGCAACCTCACAATAGAGGTTAGGTCCTGGAGGTGAAACGCAATTATTCATGCACCAAAAACTAGGTGACATTTCAAGTCTACGTAATGACATTTGAACACGGACATCTTGAAACGAATGACTTTTAAAAATTAACCGGTCTAATAGAGCAGAGTTAATAAAAGCCTAGCAAACTAGCATCCTCTCATGCACGGAAAGTAATCAGCTTCAAGAGTCTCAAAACGACATTTAACACAAGCTGCGTATACCTACCAATTTAAATTAATTATAATGTACGTTATGCTCCGGAAAGCCTTCCGATTCACTAAGCGGCTCGTTCAACACAGCACGCGCTAACATGTGTTTGTAGGCTACTTGTATTTAACTAGCTGTCTGTCTATCTAGCTAACTACATTCTAAGTTCGACACATGCAGCTTAAATATTAAAACGTACGTTGGTAACATTTCCTCTAGCAAGTGTCGAATAGCGTTTCACCCAGTAGTTCGAGAAGGCTGCATCATATACAATGTCACTTGTACTCATCGCCGACACCCTGTTGTGTCACTAAATTAATGGAGGTCATTCAAGTTTCCATGGCAAATAAGTGAGTGAGACACAGTGCGAACATAAGTTTGGGATACTAAAGAAGATGAGGTAGGCTAATCCGCACACCATGATAAAAGTACTGGCCGTATAAATTCCATAAACAATGAGCCATTGTACGGGTTACCTCGCTCTTAGTTAATATTTCGGACATATTGATTAGATTAGGTTAGTTACGTTGTGGGAATTATTAACTACGCCCCAAGGCCAGCTAACGATACAATTCGCTACAGCGGTTGAGATACTTTTTTAAAATCAGATGATCATATTGTAACAGAAACAGTTCCTTTAACCGTGCGGAATGGCCCGTGGGAGTGGGAATAATTCGTTATCTTTCCAGGAATTGTGTGCGCCCTCCTACATTGAGGTTGCTTTCTTTTCTGCGCATTCCCCTGATGCTCGCAATAGCTTCGCTTGCTTGCAAACAATTGTAGCACGGCTTTCAACCACCAAAAAGTACCAGGGTCTTCCATATGATTCTGTAACACTCTCACTCGGTACCTGTATTTTCGCGTGACGGCAAACTGCAAAAAAGTGTGTCAAAGTAGGCTAATGCTAAACATACGCGTATCCATCTTTTGCAATAAAAATATAATTACTAAATATTTGGGGGGGAAAGTTTAACAACACTACCAAATGGAACGATGCTACGTTGCACTTCATCAGAAAATGAACAAATCACGTTACCTGGTTGGTTATATCTTGTGGCAGGTTCTTAATGAGGATTTTCCTCCTGTTGCTCAGCTCCCTACGAGTTTTTTCCAGCCTCCTTTCGATTTCCTCCGGCTCCAAATCAGACAAGACTCGAAGACAAGGCCCATCGGATGTTGTGTCCTCATCCTGTCGGCTCTCGGGGCTGTCAGAATCCTGGAAAGGTGTATTTTCCTGGTTTAGAGCGTGTACGCTCGGCGGCTGGATGGAGGAAGCTGCCGCCATTTTGATAAGCTCTGTAGCGAGTGAATGGAAGCAGTAGGTGGGCGTCTGTATTGCCGTTGCTCCATCGACACTAGAGCAGACGAAAAGGTAACTACCACCAACCACATACCGTACTCTTGGCGACCCCCACCGTTTGGTATACGAACAGTAGCCTAAGAAGTGGAAACAATGTTAAAAAAATAAAATAAAATTAACACCAGCCCGTGGACGTTAGACATTTAGACTTTTGTGACTGATTTTTCGAAAAGTACATTCACATACATATTCAGCTTAAAAGTAAAATGATGAAAAATGTACAACTTATCCTATGCTATGTACTTAACACTTCAATACAAAACAGTGCTGCCTGCAAGGATAGCTACGGATATTGACATTATGTAGGCCTATTGTGAAGATGCTGAAATATTTCCACAAAACTGAGGACCAATTGAAACTGAAAATACGATTTGGATAGGCCTACATATGAATTTGTAATATAGCCAAAAATGCAGGAAAGGAATGAATGACAGGTTTATCAAAAGTCAGTAAGGCTGTCTCCCGTGGGTGTACAGCGAGCGATTCGAGCTAAACAGTAGCTGAATGAGAGCTTCTGGTAACCCTAACCCTAACCCTAACCCTAACCCAAACCCAAAAACCCAAACCCAAAAACCCAAAAACCCAAAACCAAAACCAAAACCAAAACCGAACCCAAACCCAAACCCAAAACCATATCCAAGCCCAGGCCTACACGTTGGATTTCTGCACGCTGCAACCAACCTGCAATACTATGATTGTGGTAGCCTACAGTCAGGAGAAAAAAACTTGAAATAGGCTTACAATCAAACAGGTAGCTGCGGTGCACGTTGTTAAAATGGTTAGGAATTTAGTATTAAGGTAGGTCGTCAACGCATTCAGAGCAGAAAATGGGAAACACTAGGCCTATTAACAGTATACAGACACCTTTTTTGGATATTAGAATTCCTTTATTTGGGCTAATCATGAAAAGGTAGTTATTCAGTTATGATCAGTTTTTTTAAACGGCATTCACAATATGACAGCATTGCATCTGCCTGCCCCCCTACCCATATACCAAAAATGAAAAAAAGCAATGAAATTTAACAATGGAATTCTGCAGTAAAATAAAATGGCCTTGGGTGCTGCTGAAACTGTTTTGATGTGTCTGTCCAGACAACCTATAAATATGCTGTAGTCAATATCATCATGTGCTTCTACAAATAAATTGGGTTCTACATAAGAAACAACCAAGTGAGCCTAAATGGAATAGGACAAAAAGAGAGACTACGACATGGCTGATAATAAAAACCTTTAGAAAAGTGTAATAGAAATGAGCACTCTCAGCCAAAAGAATGCCACCAATAAATGCATGATTCAGAAAACTACTGAGTGGGAGTCGGAGAAAAAAAGAGGAAATTTCAATACACAAAACTACCGTGTGGGTGTTGGTGAGTGGCAGAGCAGGCTAATTGAACACCTGGGATGTATATGTTTATGTAAGGAAGCTGTGGGAACCTTGAACCCTTGCCTGCGAGGTAACGTAAGTGGGCGTGTGGGAGGCTGGAGGGGGGCCTCTCGTGGAATCCGTGGATCACAAACGAGTATGATTTATTCATTTATTCCTTCATTTGGCAATTATATCATTTCACACTCTGCGTTTTTACCGATTATCCGGTACCCGCGTCAGACCGTAAACACGGAAGGAGGAGAATATGACAGAGCGGGGTTTCAGGATACGTGCGTGTTTGCTCACAGCGAAAGTCTCCGCTTTCCCTCGCACGAGCAGGCCTCACAGTGCGCACGGTACGCCCCGAGGAAACTTGGACACCGAACGTGTTCCGATTCTGAGCAGCTCTTTGGCAGGGGCGAGGATTTCGAGATCACATTTCCCTGATGACTGCCTGCTTCAGAATAGCTGCTCCACTTCTTGCCAGCATTCATCACAGAAAGTTTTCCTATTGCCTGCCTCTTAGATCTCTAGGATAACGCGTAAGACATATGCAAAGACTGCTGTCCATAAATAATAGCGGGTTTGATTACCTGACAGTGATTAAGGCTTCTAAGAACATAAATCATGTATGGCTATTTCCAGCATTTAGTTGCGAAACATGCTTTTAAGGAAATGTATATAAAAGCAAATAAAAGTTCCTTGTCTTTGATATACGATTACAATACTGTCCATACTTTTTTTTTCTTTTCTCTCTGAATTGTATGTTTCATTGTATGTATGTACCATTTATTGTAAAGCGTCTTTGAGACCATGACAAGCGCTATATAAAATAAATGTATTATTATTATTATTATTCATACTACCCTTTTAAACTGTTATGTAATCCTCTGTTGGTGTACCTCATCCAGAATTCTCTAGGTTGAGATGCACACGTTTCCATGAAAAACTCCAGTGCACATGCTCACTCTTTATAAAATGTAATCCAGTACACAACTCTTTGAAAGCAGAATTCACAATATTTCCATTAGTCTTCCAAACCAGCAGTGCACCTATGGCAGCCTACTTGTGGGAATATGCCCTGCCTGGACCATGTCTGCTCCTCCTTCCTACTCTTGCCTCCATCCTGTGATACAGTATTAGTATTGTTTTCACTATTCCCATTTCCCCTGACTCAATTAACCTTTACACCCCAGACCATAACAGCTAATGGCTGCGTTATGCATTACATTAAAAACACTACAGTTGTAAATTACTTGTCATGTAAAACCACTGCCACCAGAGAAAGATCAACAATTCTTCATATCATTTCAATCCTCCTGAATATAAAACGTTTTTGGTTCCAGCTGGATTTGCAACAGGAGACTGTTTTACAGCCATTTGCAGATTATCCCATGCTGTTTTCTCACACACATTCAGCATCTGTGAACCAACAGAGGCAATTTTAATTAAGGACCATTTAGCATGCAAGCGATACTAAAACTCAAATATTTATTCCCCGTGAAATACCTCCAAAGAGAAATACATTTCCTATGTACTGTAGTACCAAGGTTTTTCTTCTGTAATTATTATTTATTTGGATACATCCGCATGCCCCTGGTGCTTATTGGGAAGACAATATGCCCTAATTAAAAGAGCAGTACAGTACTCTTGTGTGCTACAACTAGCAGCGTTACATCATTAATAAGGATGGTACTCCATGACAGCACAACAGCTTGTGCCTGTCGTTTGACAGTAAGACAATTTAAAGGCATACATTAATTTGTTATATATTAAGGATATAAGTACAGCTGGGACAAAGTGAAGAAAACTCACCCATAAACCAATCTTCTGTAACCTCTCTTAACTTACACCTGAAAACAGCCATTTTGTGGCACAATGTTAACTCATTTCTCAGTTGAAGTTGTGATGTCCATCTGCAGGAAGTACTGGACGTACTGTAATTTATTAGAAATATAGGTATACATGACATCTGCCAAGTATATAAAAATTCCACACAAAAAGGCCAGGTTATATGCAGTACAGTAGATTTTAACATATTCCCATGGAAATCCCATTTTATGGCCTCTAGTGCAACCCTTGACATTAGAACCTTTTTCACAGCAGGCCAATGGTCAGCCACAGAGTTAAAGGGGGACTCCATCTAAAGGAAGGATACTTAAGTCCCACCGATGCACATTTTAGAAAATACAGCAGGAAGCCTGAAAGGGGCCAGAGGACACATTCAAAGACAAGGATCTAGTAAAGTATGGAAGTGGACCTTTTATTACATTCATGTTGCAATAAATCTCCATTATTTTCTTTATATATTACATAGGGAAAAGAGGAATGATATACAGAAATTGAAGCTCCTTCAGTACATTAATGAAATTCATAGTGTTCAGTATACACAAGATTACACTTGTTTACAACAGTAAATACTGTTAATGTTCTCCATCAACATGGCAGTACTCTCAAAGATGTGTTATGGTAATACCAGAGGCGAGTAACAGGATGCTACAAGACTGAAATAATAGTGAAATTCTTCTCTGTTCACCTATAACAGAAATATTCAATTTACAAGAGGGATTTTATAAAAACACATTTATAATGTCATGAATTCCAGGAATCTGGATAAAATTGTCTTCCTGGACTAAAACCGTGATATTAGAGGACACATTTTTCCAACAGTCAAATATTTTATTAACTGTTTATAACCTTATTGAGGGGAAAATGAGATCACCAAAGTCAATCTATCATAAATTCCAATATGGACATAAAGTATCAGTAAGCTAGTCTTGTCCAATACCATGAACAGTACAATTTTTTTAAAGTTCAAAACAACCCAGAGTAAACTGAAGATTATCAAGAACACACAACCTATACACTTTACACAGGAAAAAAACAAGGTTTTTTCTAATGGAGTGTAAAACACATGTATAGCTATTTGTTATTTAAAAAACATTCATAGACATTATATTGTTGGGATCAGACAACTCGGAGAACACCAGATTAGTCCACTTCTAAACTAAATTAATACAATTCTTTTCTCTGATTTTGCCGAAGTAACCAATCCAAACATAAAACGTTCATCTGGGGAAGAGGGACTGTTCTGACAGTCCCTTCTCGTCAACAGTGCACTGGGCCGATGTTTAAACACAAAAGCAATTCATATCGAGAATCACACTTAAAAACGAAACCAATGAAGTGGTGCCTTCACCGGAGACAGAGTGCGTCTGTGCGTCCCTTTTAATTCACCTGGATCCGGCTCGCTCACAGAACGCATCCCGAGGCGTGTGCTGAACGCAGGGGTTCAGTGGCACAAGCCCGGAAGCTTTAAGGCAGCTTCCAAACAAACTGAGCCCACTCAACACTGATGTTTTCCGCCAGGAGACACACAGTCACAGACGCGAGAAAGGCGGCGGCGATCCTGATGGAGGAGTCAAACGAGGCTTCGCGCGCCCTCAGTCCCACACAGCCTGGGCCTGAGAGGGGATGACATTCGCTCCGAGCCTGACACGGCCCCTGGCTCTGAAGACCGCAAATTTGGCCCGGCGCAGAGACGCGCCCTCCGGGTCTAAGGCTTTGACATCCTTTTGCGTTAAAAAAAAAAAAAATCTTTAAAAGAAAGTTGTGATTCTTGCAGTCTTGGAGTAACCAGTTTCAAGCAT
This sequence comes from Anguilla rostrata, assembly GCF_018555375.3. Classification (NCBI taxonomy): domain Eukaryota; kingdom Metazoa; phylum Chordata; class Actinopteri; order Anguilliformes; family Anguillidae; genus Anguilla; species Anguilla rostrata. Next base: position 27,363,990 of record NC_057936.1, on the reverse strand, counting down.
TTTTAGCTTAACAATTTCGATTGCATCATCTTCGGTTCATGTTCGTCGCTCTCGTATGTTATGTAAAACCGTTTAAAATGGAGTCATTCCCCCCCCCCAATACAAATAAAGGTGCCGCATGTCCATTTCCCACCTGCTGCAGTCACAATTTAAAGGGCGTGTTCAAACAGGAGGAGTCAATAGGACATGAGCCCTTAGCTCAGATTCACCTACTGAATTTGTTCATTTCAGTTCCAGTTAAATAAATAGTAGAAAAATAATCCTTTTGTTAAAAACAAATCTGAGATGCACTGTTTACATTTCGTAAGGAATCCACCCCCCAACCACCAAACAGGCGCCGTTTCTCTCACTCTTCCTGCTGCACAGTTCACACTTCCCATTTCCGCCAGCGTTGTCCTGTAAAGGTCACGTGAGTCCCTCAGAGGAAATCTCCAGCGGGGCTGAATAGCTGGGGTCTGCTTTGTTCCTCCTCGCCCAGTCCATCCCTTCCTCTCACCTCCAGCAGGTTGAGTGGGATCAAACGTCTCTTCTGGGATGGGATTTGAGTGCAGCTCACGCAGCAGCTGTTTGCGGGGGTGGGGTGGGGGGGTGGTAGCGGAAGGGGGGGAGGGGCAGAAGGGATGTGCCAATCAGCACTCCGCATCAACGCTGTGCACGGTGACGGCGGCCTGCAGGTGGTGGGCGTGGTGCAGCGGGTGGTGGTGCGGGTGTCGGTACGGGTGGAACTTGTGGCTGAGCAGGGCGGCGGTCTGAGGGGGCGTGTCCAGATCCATGTCCTCGTCGTGGTTACCCACGTCCACGCCTGCCGACAGGGGATCGTTGTTGCAGGGCGGGTTCTCACTGTCCTCCTGGGGACTCATGGTGCTGTAACCTGAACATGGACACAAACACAGACACAGTCATGTAGGACTCACTACAATTCTAAAACATACCGTAAGCTAGAAAATACGCACACACAGAAACGAATTTGAACCATTTCAAATATCATCATCTCAGAATTATTTTTTTCCTGCACTTTCAAGCAAGGAGTGGTGAATCATCCTTTCTTCAAAAGTGAAATGTCTGGTGGTTTAGAAGTGCATGGGAAACTGAGATGGGAGAGAGCCGTGAGAAGGTTTCCGTTCCTTGGGCACAATGAGGAGGAGTAGGCCAGGGATACTCAAATCTGGCCCCCAGGGTCAGTACTGCTGGCTTTCATTCCTCCCCTTTATCAGGGTCAGCGACCGATTTAAACCTGATGCATCGGGTGAGTGTAATCTCTGGCTAATCAGTGGCATTATTGGACTATCAGGCAGCAGTACTACTGACCTTCAGGGCCAGATTTTAGAATTGGCAGAGTAGACTATGGGCATTTTCTGTTCCTTTGAAACCTTTACTCTCAAAGTGCAAGTCTGGAATCCTCAACTTTAAATGAAAAAATCAGTTTTGTAATTTATATTCAAAAGCTCAACATTCAGTATGCCACGACATTTATTCTATAAGATAAAAAGATGTATAAAAATCACTTTTTAATGAACAAGAGGAAATCAAAGTGAACCTGAAGATACTCAAACCCTGGTTCTGCGGAGCTCCTAAGGGCGACGTCTGTCTGAGGTACCGTGGTGCTCCCACAGTGAACAGAAGTCTTCAGAAGACTTCATGAAAATGGAATCTACAAATCGCAGTCCTTGTTCAGAAAATACCCAGGGAGGACTAATCTCCCACCCCTGTGACACATTCAAGCTCTCCTTATTGTTTCCAAGAGAGCCATATTATGCCCGCCATTGTCATAAACCGCTTTAGAAAATGAAATGGCCGCCCTCGTCAGCCTTACAGCGCAGCCCGCTCCGGTACAGCACGGCGGGGTGTCAGAGGAAGCCGGGCACTTCGGTCCAAATTCCATTACCGGGTTTATCTGACTAGAGCGCTGCCAAGTGGGGGAAAAAAAACACCCAGGCGAAATCAAAGCCAACCGCAGCTATCTGCTACGCGGGCAGCCAAGTGGCCTAGCGCGTTGGTGAAAGTCGCGTTGGGGGTGGCTGGGATGATTCAGAGAACACATTAAAGGCTGAAAGCCCCCGTTCCGCGCTCGGGCTGAATCGATTTCTGCTGTTTATGACCCCCTCAGCTGCATGAGTCGGCCTGCAGTGGGAGGACACCTTTGACAGCAGAACTTTCGCTGCCTCTCAGAGTCGGTCTTCTCCTCACGGCGATCCATGTGAGCGCAGCTGGTTTTTTTTTTCCTTCTCCTGGGTTACACAATGCTTTCCAGAGAGGGCGGGGGGGGGATGGGTGGGGGGGGTTTTATGAGGGCGGGTCTCCACCCAACTCATCTACAGTGGCTTTGAAGGCCATGCTTCTGATGTACTAAGCAGCAACAAGGGAGCTTCCTGGATTTCATGTGGAGAACTTGGTAGCCATGGGATCAATAGCACAGTCTTGGTCATGGAATGGATAAAAATAATATTTTTTGCTGTGATCACTGATGAAATGTGTTGAGTGACGACCATAACAACACATTTAAAGGATTACACATCTTCATTTCTTCAGTGACAAGCTGACAAGGTGTGTAAGACATGGGAAAAAATTAACAAGAAAAATACACAATACAATTATTTACTGAGAGTAAATCTGCCAGAAATGCGGGTCAGTATTGTTTGTTGGTGGTGTTGTATTTCCAGGAGAGCAGTAGGCTGTTCCCTATCGTCCTTCGCAGTGCGAACAGAGCAGAGTGAGATCTGCACCCACACAAACTGTGCAAACCTTACCTGACAGCGGCAAATAAAAAGATCTTACCATGGTCACTTTCTGTGCCAGACCTTCCCCAGTACCTCCTCCTACGCTCAGGGCTGTGCGTGTGTCTCTCGATCACCGCGGCGATGAAGCGCGTGTTGCTGACTGCACATGGGAGACACACGGCGAGATCGACCTTGAGCCAGAGCCAAGACTCTCCACAAAAGCACGACAGAAACTTCGACACACAGCTGACCTTTCATATAAAAATACATACACATCAATCAAAATTATATCAAATTACAGACTTAAACCGGGGCTGCCATTGAAGTGGCAGTATTGTGAAGTGTAAACAACATTTCTGTTCTAAAATATGCGGTTGAAAATGGAAATGTATTCATAAGCTCATAATACGAAATGGCAGCTTTCGAAATGTAACAACATCCACAGATTGTCCAAGTCTTCACTCATTCAAATGACTCCGATAGGCGGAAAGAAGTCCAGAGTTTGGCTGTTACATCCTTTGCTATTCGCCGACTCTTCACCCAACAGAGGAACAGACACTTCCAAAATCCCTCAGCTGCAAAGAGTTGCCTTACTTATCCCCCTGTCCTCGTGGCTGTCCTCGTCCCTCTCGTCCCGCTCGTTGTCCAGGTTGGACATCCTGACGGACATCTCTGAGGACAGCAGGCGAGACACATCAGACACCAGTACCCTGCACTGGGAGTACTGGCATCAAACACCCCTCAATCACAAACTCATCAGGGGCATTCAGAGTGTTCTGTCAAATCAGCTAGGCTAAACTTCACAGGGCCCGGTGCTGATTTTGGTCACTGCTCTCCGATTGGTGAAAAAGGAGTAAGCTGCAAGCCGCCGGTCAAAGATCAGGGTGTGGAACAGATTTCATTTGTGCTTTGCACTGCGTGTCTGGAGGTAATGCGTGCGGCTAACCCGCTAAGCCTGAGGACCTGGAAAACGCTGTAGGAGGATTACCAGGCAGTCGCACTAATTTATCTCTTTACTCAGAGCTAATCATCTTTTGTTTATCATCTCATTAAGGGAGAAGCTCCAGACCTGCTTTGGAAAGGCCGGGCAGCAGTCTGGAGCTTTATTTAATGGAAAATCCCCACTCCCCCCTTCGCTGTGCAGAAGCGGAGGCTGGACACGGTCGGTCGCCCGGGAGACTCTCTCACCTTGGGCCGCCAGCGGGGACATGTGCTGGTGGCTGCGGCGGTGGATCTGGTGCCGGTACGCGTACACGGCCAGCACGAGGACCATTATGCATCCCATGATGCCTCCGGCCACAGGTCCCACCGGCGCGCTCTTGATCATGTTGAGAGGAGTCACCTCGTCATCTGCAGAGGGCGACAGCCGTGGTTTACACAGAAAGGTCTGCATAAGGTAACAGCCCAATGCACGCTGTGTACAGCCCATTTATGACTAACTGGACACCATGTAGGACAGCCTATCTCTCTCCATTACGCTACACCAAATACAGACTAGTTCCCACTGTTCATCTGCACCAAATACAGTCCAATTCCGACAGTTCCTGTGTGAAAAATACAGTCTAATTTTCACGGTTAATCTGTGCCAAATCTACACCAAATACAGACTAATTCTCACGGATTCTCTAGGACACAGCGAGCTGCTGGAAAATACAGCTCTGGAAAAAGAACACCCCATATTTCTGAAGAATCTTGGTCACTCAGTATTGATTGTTGAACCCTTCGTAAGCAAAGACATTGTTTTTCGTATTTATATGTAGGTATAAACTTTTTTTAGTTTGCATTATTAAACATACTGTATAACAGCACCGTATTTAAAATGCGTTCAATAGTTCATAAAAAATAGCAAGTTTCATTTCACAGAAAAACATCCATAAACTGTGAAACTGGAAATTTGAGGCGGGGCCTCTATTCTTCCTAGGAGCTAGTTAGGAAACAGTGTAAGTATAAGTAGTATGTTAATGTGTATACACATGGCCTTACTCTTAAAATATTCATTGTGATTATTTATCATCCTGTCGACAGTGGGAGATTTTCAGGCACGTTGCAAATGTATGCCTATTGTCACAACTATTTATGCATGTGGTTGTCTGTTATTTTTTTCCCTGTGTTTTTAATGTTCAAAGACCCAGCAATAAGTCTACGGTAGATGGCATTTGGCCCCCGACTGCCAGCTGAATAGCCCCGCTCCACACCATGAACAGACACTCTCACTCTGGGCTGACAGTGCGTATCTCAAGCCCGTGCAACTGTAACACAAGAGGGTTGATTAAAAATTGAACGTTTTCCAAGACCGCACTAGGAAACTAAAACAACTGCTGAACCACATGAGGAGAGGCAGCCCCTCTGAGGTGGCAGGGATTAGAGCAACCAGCGTGAAAAAGGATTTTATATGCAGAGTGCCACAAGGACAATATTTACTAAATCAAGAGATGGGTTTCTATTTTAGTCGAGAGGAGTGCTCAGAGGATGCCAGATTTCCGTAGACCGTCTGAGTTGTTCATCTCCTGTGTTCAAGCCTTGGTGTGAAAACAGATTGAGTGTGTGAGCCATGAATCACTCTGTCACACTGACCACTGAAACCACGAGCTGAACTGTCCTGGGGGGCATTTCACCATGCAGGGTTACTGAGTTTTTTGGATAATTGTGCTGGGTAAAACCCGGGACAGCTCTTTTTGTTTTGTTTTTATGCTTTAGCCCATGTTAGAGATTTGGGAGGGTTCAGAGTTTTACTCGGTGCAGTTATCCAGCTAACAGAGTAATCCTGCTTTGTGAAACAGGGCCCTGGGACATCGAAAAAAAAGCAACAATAAAGAAGGGAAACTAGCTGCTGTTCAGTCAGATCAGACTCACCCAGGTGTCCCATTGCATCCATGTAAGGACTCTTGGCTCCCACAATCCCTCCGAAGCACTCCTTCTGTAGGGCGCAGTAGGGCTTGTCCAGGTGAGTCTTCCCATCGCTGTCCACCATGCACCACTCGCAGTCCAGCACCCCGAAGCAGTCGCTGCGAGCACAGAGTCGCCTCGTTACTGAATGCTAACTCCAGTTAGCGTAGAGGAACGTGGATCTCCCCACATCATCACACACAGAAATATCATTCTCTCTCCTGTACAGGTGGGAGAAGCAGCAGCCTCTGGATGGGTGGTGAGGTACAGTAATGTAAGAAAAACCTGGGATTAATGCAGTGTGCAATCTCAACTCTGCACCATTTCCTTTTCCACAGGTTAAAGTTGTATGCCAGGACAACACAATCAGTAAGAATGGCTGTCGACTGGGCCAAAAAATGTAATTTAAATATTATATTCAAAGACCATAACAGAGAACCAATATATTCAAATATTTATTGCCAAATTTGCATAATTGTGGCCTTGCCATACAATGTATGGGATACTTTTAGGTGATTCCTGTTAAGACCACAAGGGGGCGCAAAGGAAGGCAATGTTCCACTTAAAAGATTTTACCTAACCTGTTGCCAGATAATGACAAAATATAAAGCAAGATTAGTTAACCCTTATTTACTTTTCTGGTGAATATGACTGACAATATTATCATTTGTAACGATGCACAAACATATTTTAACCTAACAACGAAACCCTTATTTCATACTGACCACAGTATTCTCACAGTGTAAGAACAACCTTAAGACCAGGCTACAATGATAAAAAAAAACATTGGCGGCCTGGTATAGCACTGCGCTTTTATAGAATATCTGCCAAAAACAGGCAAGACAATCCACTTGCTTAGAGGCGAGTACTGCGTGTTTCTTTTTTATGATTTAAAATGTTCCCTGCAGAGGAAAAACAATCTCTGCTAGAACAGCAGAGCCTGGACTGTTCCGGTGTTCCTGCGCTAGCTGTGCAGTGGTTTTCTCCCACACCAGAGGGTTCTGGACTGGTGGTGGTGCTCCCTCTCCAAACCCCTATCATCACCTGCTGCCGAACATCACTCAGCAGTCATCTTTTTTAAACTCAAAACCTGATTAGCTGTGCAGCAGTGAAAATCAGATCATTCAGCAGCAGTGTTTTTAAACATGCAACATGCTAGGTTGCTACATCACCAGTGCACACAAATATTAAAACAATTACATAATCAAATGTTCATTTTAGTTATTTTTTCAATTGAAGGAAAGGTCTAATTTCGAATATAAATCTGACAGCCCTAAGTAGTGATCAAGCAATGACAGGGTTAGGCAGTTCAGCAGCATAATGAGGAAAGACTACAAAAATACATACAATTACATTACATTACATTACATTATAGGCATTTAGCAGACGCTCTTATCCAGAGCGACGTACAACAAGTGCATAGGTTTCAAGATGTAGAGGCGCAAAAGAAACACTAGAGTGAAGTAAGGATCGTAGTGCCAGAAGTGATCACATCGATCAGGACTCCAACCCTGTAGAGTAAGCTTGTTCAGCAGCAAGAATCCTACAAAGTACAAACTAGCACTGGAATCACACCTAATCATACAAAAACAATCCTACCAGATACACTAACATAATCAAATTGACTTTATACTATATTTACATTGTCATTCATTCATTCATTCATTCAGAAGTGGACCATAAGTATTACATTCCTTCTGAACTGAACACATACCTCTGTAATAAACTTGACTGAACCCAATTAAGGTACAACAATACAGAAAATATTGACAGAATCAGACCGATTAATACTATAGTATGCATACACACTCATATTACACAGACACACACACACATATCAGTACGCAGCCAGGAGAAGTGTAAGAGTGTAATTTAGCTCATCATGATATCCCCTGATGTTTCATTTAACCTAAATCCCCATCCATTACAACGGTTACAACGGTGCATCTGAGATGCTCACTGCCACACGCCGTCCCAGCTGCACACAGGGGGCGGGGTCAGGGGGGAGGGCGGAGCACAGCTGATTGGGTGTGTGTGCATGCAGGGGCGGGGTCAGGGAGGGAGGGCGGAGCACAGCTGAGTGGGTGTGTGCGCGTACAGGGGCGGGGTCAGGGGGAGGCGGAGCACAGCTGAGCAGGTGTGTGTGCACGCAGGGGGCGGAGTCAGGGGGAAGGCGGAGCACAGCTGAGTGGGTGTGTGCGCGTGCAGGGGGCGGGGTCAGGGGGAGGGGAGAGCACAGCCGAGTGGGTGTGTGTGCGTGCAGGGGGCGGGGTTAGGGGAGGCGGAGCACAGCTAAGTGGGTGTGTGTGCGTGCAGGGGGCGGGGTCAGGGGGGAGGGCGAAGCTGGTTACCTGCTGGTGAAGCGCTGGCTGCAGCGGGTGTTGATGCACTGGGGCAGCGTGTCCTGCAGGCTGGAGTCTATGACCGTCAGAGAGAGGGGCTCCTGGTGCACCTCGCAGCTCGGGTTCCTGCAACAGCCAAAACCATCAGACCACCGTCCTCCAAACTCACCGCAAACTGAAGAAACCTCACAGAGGAAGTGGCCTCATAAGAACACCAGCACTTCACTGCTATTACTCACCGTGTCGAGAAGGACAGGCTTCAGAATGTATTATTAAGCGTGAAAATGAATTGTCAATTACAGACACGACGGCTTGGCATCCAATTTCCATGACAAACTGCGCTCGATGAAATGACAAGCAACTGCACTCATTAGGAAACAAAACAGCATGACTAACTGCGAATTACTCACGACGGACGCCTAAGCACCCGAACACGCCTTGTAACAGGCTCGCTTTTCCAACTCAATCCGAACAGTCTCTTTTGATTATGAAAACCATCAGTACGGCTTACCTGTTCTCCGCGTTGGTGAGGTTTCCAGTACACTCGTTCACCTCTAGAGGGCACTCACACGGACACTCGCATTCATTCTGCTCCATCCTGTGGAGAACACATGGCAGGATGTTCTCATACTTCATAGATTTTCAACATGTGCTAGCAATATGTGAATACCTTAAGTGCTAACAACAAATTAATTTCTAATAATTTCTGAAATTTTCACAACCAAATGATAGTTTAAGGATAAAACAAAAGCATACAATATGTAAAGACACAAATTAAGCAAAAATATGTCAGTAAGAGGGGATACAAATGCAATCAAAGCCAAATGAAATATTCATTTTCACACAGCAGCTGTTAAGCGTAAACCCAAATCGTTCCATTGCATTGAGAGCATTATTTCAACAGGAAACATTGGCACAGGACATTGAGAATACACAGAAGTGTGTGGTACTGACGAAGCTCACGGGGTGGAGGCTCTGTCAGGGGAATGACCTGGCACGCACTCACACACACCCACACACACCCGGCTGACCTGTGGCCACTCACACACACACACACGGCAGACCTGTGGCCACACACACACACACACACACACACACACCCGGCAGACCTGTGGCCACTCACACACACACACACACCAGGCTGACCTGTGGCCACTCACACACACCCGGCTGACCTGTGGCCCCACACACACACACACACACACACCCGGCAGACCTGTGGCCACACACACACACACACCCCGGCAGACCTGTGGCCACTCACACACACACACACACACACTCGGCTGACCTGTGGCCACTCACACACACACACACACACACACACACACCCGGCTGACCTGTGGCCACTCACACTCCACACACACACACACACCACACATACCCGGCTGACCTGTGGCCACACACACACACACCCGGCAGACCTGTGGCCACTCACACACACACACACACACACACACACACCCGGCTGATCTGTGGCCACACACACACACACACACACACACACACACCCGGCTGACCTGTGGCCACTCACACACACACACACACACACACACACCCGGCTGACCTGTGGCCACTCACACACACACACACACACACTCGGCTGACCTGTGGCCACTCACACACACACCCGGCTGACCTGTGGCCACTCACACACACACACACACCAGGCTGACCTGTGGCCACACACACACACCCGGCTGACCTGTGGCAGTTGAGACACAGCCGGTCCACCGTGCTGCAGGCGCAGAAGGCCAGCGAGTCGCACGTCTCGTTCACGATGCCGGCGAAGGCGTTGGTGCCGGGGATCCGCGTCAGACGGTACTTGGAGCAGTGACTCCCGTGGACCAGGTTCGTCAGGTCACCCTGGAGAGGACAGAGGCGTTGCAGGCATACGACAATAAGGACAATGAGAATTCCACCACCTGACACTCATTAAACCTTTTGTTTTCTCTACTGTTTTACCCATGTAATAAATCATTATTATTTTAATATCAAATATACTGGATTAGAACATCAGAGCTACACATGTATGTTTTAACAAAGTAATTACAGTCAATATACAGTTACAGAGAAATGAGGCTGCAGTTCCACATTACACCACTGGGTGGGGTTGTGACACAAAAGAAGAAATCAGAAGCACAGCCTGCGAAGCTTCTTCCCTTCATCGTGGATGTGAGACTCAGGCAGTGCTGTCTCTGCAGAGCCAGACAGACAGACAGACAGACAGACAGACAGACAGACAGACTGCCTTTCCCCCGTGCTCACCACGATGCTGGTGTTGAACTTGTAGAAGCGCTGCACTGTGCGGTCGCTGAAGCTGTTGCACAGGTTCTTCTTGACGAAGTTGGGGTGGTTGAGAATGTCGTTGGCGACCAGCGGCTCCTGCGGGGCGAGAACACAGGGATGGTCAGCGGCCGCGGTGCGTCTCTGCGCACTTGGCGAAGGATACGCATGAGGGGGGGGGGGGGGGTGGGTGTAAGAGGCAGGCGCTGCGGCGGGGCAGGGGGCGGGACTCAGGAGAGAGGAGGGCGCGGTCAGGGCGGCTGATTGGCGGGCGGTCCCTCGGCCCCCACCTTGTGCGTGATGTGCTGCTGCTCAGCCGGGGCGTGTCCTTTAGGGTCGATCAGCGTGGGATGAGCTACAAGGTACCCCCTGTCCTCCATGATGAAACAACTGCAACAGGTGAGGAGGGAAAAGAACTGTTCTCAACCAGAGGCAAAATGGACACCTTTCTAAGGTCATCAAGCATCATTTATTAATACTTATGTTTTGTGGGGGCTACTTGGCATTGGCCAATACAACTGCATGACATTGCTCACTAAATACAATGAAATATGAATTGGTTTAAGGTGGAGTACAAAAAAGTGTAATCAATGTGTTGATTTTGGTATAGGGTCAGTAAAAATGCAATCACATTTTCGAAGAGCTCTTCACTAAGGGAATTTTCCGGAGGGAATATAAAATGCATCTATATTTGGTTGATGAGAAGATAGACAAGTAACATTAGTCTGCCAGTCACACAGGAAGCAGTACGTCTCATCGTAAAAGCACAGCAAATCAAGGTCACTTGCAGAGGGTAATGCAAAAAAAAAAAATTTTTTTTTTAAATTCTACAACAGAAAACGGAGCATTCCAGAACAAACGGCACACACTTCCATGAGCCGCTTGATGAAGTCAGAGCTCTCCCCAGCCCAGGCCCTGGAGCTGCAGAAAGGTAAGCCTGTTTAAGCCCCTCACTGACAGGAGGAGGAGCCTGCAGCAGCGCATCCTAACAGGACGTCTCTGGAATGCAATTAGATTCAGCTTATCTCCTTTTGTCTCTCTCTCTTTCTCCCACTCCCCCTTTATGGAGCGGCCCAGCGTCTGCTCCTGCCACTTTCAAGCACAGCGGTGCCATTCCTCGCGGCCCTCTCAGCGAGCAGAGGTATTATGGGACGGCGGAGGACTATCAGCGCATACCATTTTAAATGAGCAAATCAGATTAGTTACATTTAAGGAGTTTTAAATACCCTCAGTGGGGCACCCTTTAGCGACCCGTTCGAGCGTGAGCGCGGAGTCCCCTCCTTGTGTTTCCAAAGCCGTCCGAGACTCACCGAATTTTGTTGCCTTTGTCCTGGTTGCAGATGGGTAGCAGGTCGAGCAGCACTTTGTAGAAGTAGCGCAGGGTGAAGTCAATACCCATCACTGCCACCGCATAGCCAGAGGCCATCTGAGAGCTGGGGAGGAGGCGGTGGGGGGAGGGAGGGGGAAACAGAAAGATGACAGAAAGCGTCAGAGTGAGAGAGAGAGAGAGAGAGAGAGACAATGTAACCGGCAGAATGGGGGAACCGCTGGTGGTCGTGGACAGGCCGGCCCGTGGTCCAGGCCTCGTACCGCAGGAGCGGCCATTGAGCGGCGCGTCTAAAGTGCGGCAAAAGCAGCTAATCCCTCCCCGTGGAGCAAGCGGGACGTCCCGGGACTACAGAGCGCCGCTGCCCCCCCTCAGAACTCCCTCCCCAGACCCTCTCCAAGCAGCCCGGCCTTCGCTTCCCATCAGAGCTTTATTTAAGATCACCAACGCCACGGGTTACGCTCGCCAGCGCAGAACCTGCACAAATACAAAGAGAGGCGGCCTTATCAGCAGTGGAGATACACTCCATATTGCGGTGTCATGCTCCATTTATGCAGTATGGCAAGACTCAAGATCTGTTTATGCCGATTTACAACTCTTTTGTTCTCCTCCTGGGCTAGAAACCAAATCAAAATAACCCATCTGGTCCGCTGCCAATTTCCTCCCATTGCAACACTTGGTTAAGGCAACACTACACCCTGCTGCTAATAAATACAAGCTGAGGAGGGAGATAAGGAACACGCATGTTTTCAATGCATGCTTTTTTACACTATAAAAACATTTCCAAGTACAAAGTCAGACCTGATCTTAACAATTAGCTTGGCAAGTACAGTAGAACTTCAGAAATACAAACTGAACAGTCAACTGAATGGATATTAAGGATTCAGATCCCTGTAACTGTATTTTTGCTTTTTTGTTCCTTTTTTTCCTCCAATGTGGAATGCCCAACTGTATACATGTATCAGTGCTGCAACCTTCACTTTTAACAAACACTTCTGTGAAGCATTGCAATGACAAGCATAGCTTCTAATCACACCACAGTTCGCGAGGCTCACACAGACATGAGTCAGAGGAAGATGCTGTATATGAAGGTTAACTAGAGGCCAGGGGCGTCGTAGTGGGGGGAAAGTGAGACTGACTACCCAGGGCCCGAATGGGGGGAGGGCCCTCGAAAAGCCTGGAATGATGCCTTAGAGACATGGATCAAGAGAGGAAGGGGGCCCACAGAGACTGCTTATGTATAGGGCCCAGAATTTTGTGCTACACCCCTGCTCGAGGGTGCCCAATCTACCAGCTGGGGATGCTGGTGTGTGACTGGGTGCAGTCATCCCAGTCGACTAAAACCCTCCAATCCCTGAGTGACGCTAGTGCAGAGTGTATCACCCTGCAGGGCTAGGCAGATTCAACACCAGACCGCAAGGCCTACCCATGCACTATAACAGTGCCTTAACAGGATGAGCCACCCAGCAGCCCACTTTAAGCGGTTACAAACACGGTTCCAAACAATCGGCCATGTTCATGTATTTGCATCTCACTGTCCACTGAAAAGCATGGAACACGGATCAAAGCAGAGAATTTCTGCACTTTCCTGATTCCTTCTCACCGTGTCATTACCACGTGCCACTTCCCCCCTCTCATGCATGAGTGATCTGTAATTTCATTTTCTTCTCATCTCCACAAGCATTTACAACTTGCAGCTATAAACTAGCTGTCCTTAAACATTTAGCCACTGATTTTAGTGAAATGTTGCCATTTAGCAAAATAAATTTTTTTAACATTGTACTCCACCTCACTTAAACTTGTGCCTCTTTGTTCCCACAAAACACTGACCCCGACTCCATCCCTTCCTTCTGATAGCATGAGCCAAGCATAATGCTAAATAAGTTTTAAACCAGTTTTATAGTATGAACAATAGACAGCAGAACCATTAAGGGTGAAAATGTTAAGGCTTTATGTCACACCTACAGCAGTTCATCAGAAAAGCGTTCACTGTACATGAAGCCAGACCCCATGCATTATAATGCATATATTTACGCCCCTGTTCCCAGGCCAAACAAAGTCATTCCACCACAAAGCTCCGTTTCTTTAACTGATGCTTCAAGGGGCCTTGAGAAAGGTTACACAAATCGAAACGTCGACATTTCTCACAACAAACTTTTTAAATAAGTAGAGTGTGTATGGGAGTATACTTGATTTATTGCCATCTTGCGTGCTTGAAGCCTTTCTTAAAGTACCGAGCTCAGAGATAACACAGAATGTTTCAACAGTTCTTCAATGGCGTTTAACCCTTGATAGCCCACCTGGAGGCGTGAATAGTGTGGCTAATGGTGACCACGTAGCCGGCCCCGCCCACATCCAGGTACGGGCCAGTGAAGGTGATGAGACCGGGGTTGGCCACAGCATGCAGGTACCTGCAGGTAAAGAACAGAGCACCACTGTGAGAAATTAGGCCTACTATGCCTTCATAACACCTGCAGCGTATCCACTGCTACCATTACAAGTAATATAATGAGATGTAATGTATACTATTTTTACTCCTTAACAAAAAATAATTATATAAGGTAATTACAAAAATACTAGAAATTATGTGCATGTTTTAACTCTGTATGAAGAATATTTTTTGGATACAACAGTTGCATCTTAAAAACCAAAATACTTTTTAATCAGGAGGTGTATAAAAATCACCAGCATTTTTCTTCACTGCAGAAGGAATTGTGAGGCTATAGCTGATAGCTGCATCTATTTAAAAAAGGATTGCCAGACCACAGTGCTGCTCCAGAATCTGTTCACTGTGGCACACTGGGAGTCTGGAATCATTTCAAAGTGCGCCCCGAACTTACCATTGTCTCCTGGTGGGGTCGAAGGCTTTATCCATGAGAGAGCCTGGGTAAATCCGCAGCACCCCATTGGGCGTTGCTATGTAACGACGCACAATGTAACTGTTCAGGCTACTCATTTCCATTTGTGTCATCCATTCATCGGTTACGTGACTGGTAGCCATTACTTCATTTCTGACAGACGACTGGAAGACAATGAGAGCACATAGCAGGGTTCCTTTAAGACTTGCCTGAGAAGACCCTAAGCTGAAGCCCCACTTTTCTTAAGGAGGAGGCTGAGAATGCGTTCGGCTGCCAAAAAAACAAAACAGAAACAGCCCGAAAAGTCCTGGGGTTTAAAGACACAAACACCACTTGAGCTGCTCAGGTCATTTGTGTTTTGATTTGAATGTCCCCTGTACCGACTTTCAGATAAAATGTGTGCTTGTGTGTTTGTTGTGTGTGTGTGTGTGTGCGTGCGTGTGTGTGTGTGTTTATGTGTGTGTGTGTGTGCGTGTATGTGTGCGTGCATGTGTGTGTATGCGTGAGTGTGTGCGCTTGTGTGTTTGTTGTGTGTGTGTGTGTGTGTGTGAGTGTGTATGCGTGAGTGTGTGTGCGTGTGTGTGTGTGCGTGCATGTGTGTGTGTGTGTGTATGCGTGAGTGTGTGTGCGCGTGAGTGCATGCGTGCTTGTGTGTTTGTTGTGTGTGTGTGTGTGTGTGTGTGTGTGAGTGTGTATGCGTGAGTGTGTGTGCGCGTGAATGCATGCGTGCTTGTGTGTTTGTTGTGTGTGTGTGCATGCATGTGTGTGTGTGTGTGTTGCTGTGTTGAGTTGTGTGTGTGTGCGTGTATGTGTAGGTGTGTGCGTGCACATTCACAAACGCACGCTCGAATAGGTTTGTGTTCTGGCTCCATGTGAAGCATGTTTGTCTGTGTGCACATTTGCGGTCACAGACGTACACGCGAGTATGTTTGCTTTCGTCTGCAAGCGTGCGCGCGAGCGTGTGTGTGCACAGGCTACGCGCGACGCGGCGCCTACCTTCAGCCCCGGGTTGGCGATGAGGCGGGTGTTGTCACTGAGGTAGGCGGTGTAGTGCTCCACCATGCGCTTGGTCTCGGGCTGACTCAGGTGCTCGTAGGGGGAGGAGAAGCTTCCGGCAGACAGCATCACCGTGGGGCTCTCTGCGGGGCGGAGCCCAGAGAAAAGAGCGCTCATATCCCAGGCCCCTCTGCCCGCCGCGCCGAACGGACGTCCGGCCGCCCGACACTACGCTCTGTTTGACTTCGCTTTTAAATATTACATTGAAGCGACCTTCGGAGTCGTAGGGCGTCTGTTAAGGGGAAGCCCTTAACGCCGGTGTTTATATCAGGAGGGAAGGAGGATTAAAGAAGGGGACGCGCGTGTGTTCGGCTGCGCCGCACTCAATCACAACCAGACGGGCCTTCGGAACTGCGGCCAAAACCGCAGACAGACTCCAGCTGAACACTGCCCCACAGGCCCAGAGCGGTCTTCTCCCGCTCTTCTGCACCACACTGATCCTAGCTATGGCGCATTGTGAAGCGGTGCACTGTGGCACTGGATCCTAGCTATGGCGCACTGTGAACGGGCGCACTGCGGCACTGGATCCTAGCTATGGTGCACTGCGGCACTGGATCCTAGCTATGGCGCACAGTGAACGGGCGCACTGCGGCACTGATCCTAGCTATGGCGCACTGTGAACGGGCGCACTGCGGCACTGATCCTAGCTATGGCGCACTGTGAACGGGCACACTGCGGCACTGGATCCTAGCTATGGTGCACTGCGGCACTGGACCGGCTCTTACCCACGGTGGCGAGCTGCTTGAAGTGCAGGCAGGAGCTGGGCTGGCCCAGGAGGTCCAGGCGGTGGTACAGCAGCTTGCTGCTGGGGACGGTGTTGAGGTTCTTCAGGTGCTTGACCGGGATCTCGGGCTGGACGTAGACGATGCACAGGATGAAGGAGGTGTCCTGGACCTGGAGAGGGAGGCGGGAGGGATTTAGGACCGACAGGGCAAAGGACAACCAAGGACAGAGGCCTCCTGCTTCTCCAACCGATCGGGAGAAGAGACGCAGCAGAGATGGACAGCATGTGTGCTCTGGCCCGTAGAGTTACAGCACTCAGCTTCCCTGACTGGATAAACCCAGAATGTACTCTGGCACTGGAAAGCATGCAAGCGTCTTTCTGTTGTTTTCTGAAATTGTAATTGGAGGTTTTTTTTAATGGTCGTAAATGCAACAACAGAAAAGCATGGGAAAATTCCAAACTCTTCAGCTGTGACGACCGCAAAACTCGTTTACGCCACGTCTAAACTTTAGGTTCAGCAGATGGGCCTCACACAAACCTCGGGAGTAGATGGTACCAGAAAAGAGAAGAAACGGTGCAAAAAAAAAAAGAATAATGGTCCTTACAGAAAAAGCCAGAGCAAATGAAGAACATATTAAGCTCTGCACAAACACTTGTTTTCTGTTGCCTGCCAGTTCACTGCTGGAAACGGACTGGACAGAGAGATCAGAAAGACGACTGATAAGGAAGTACCAGCTTCCAGGCGTAGCTGACGTTGTAGGCCTCTCGGCTGGGGTCTCGCAGGCGGTTCATGTGCCAGGAGAGCGAGGAGTTCACAGGCACGGTGATGACCTGGCTGCCCAGAGGCAGGCTGGGATACGGACACACACAGAACAGACAGGTCATCTGCCAGACACCAACTAACACGTCATCATTCCAAAACACTAACAGTAACATACAAGTCATGTTAAAAAAACAAGACAGCACAATATCACAGTTCTGCTTTGCAAGCTCGGCACACAAACAGATACAAAAGCCTGTTGCAGTTTTATATCCATCAGACAGTAATTAAGTAATACCAGGCATGCATATGCTGATTGATCCACGCGGCCCCTCCCACATGCCAGCGTGTGGGTGGAGCAGAAGATGGGACTCTCATGGGACGCTCACCTGAGGATGTTCTGCCTGACCAGCTGGAATCCTGGGATATTCTCGTAGTGGATGATGTCAGTGTGCAGGGGGGCTTCGGTCATCAGGTAGGGCCGGGTGAGTGACGGGTGCATGAGGGTGTAGCCTGGAAAGCACACAGGGTAAACCACCGCTCTTCAGACGGCTGGCTATTCGCTGAAACAATTCAGGTTAAGCACCTAGCTCAAGGGTCCGACACCAGTGTTGATTTAACATTAAAAAAACGATTCTGGAACTGATTTACAACGTTGGAGCACCACAGACCCGCAGTACATTCATTAGCTTCTGCGGCTATGAGTGCTTGGCCGCCATAATTGCTGCTTGCAGCTATATAAAGTCCACTTCCCTACTGTGAGCGAAACTAATATTCACTGCAAACTCATTAATCATACGTCTGGATCGCACTGTTATTCCAGTGACACAAATAATCACGCTCCCCTGGCTAATATACTCCCGTTTATGATATATAGAGACAAGGATACGTAGAAAATTCCAAACTTTCCTCGTAAACATGCGCCCAGTGAGCAAAGCTGGGTCTCCAGGAGCAACACATTACGACCCCCATCACACCTGACAGGAAAACGCGACTCATTCCCCCCCCCGAGTCGGAGCGGGCAGAAATATGAAGAGCTTCACTGTTTCCCCGTTACGGTCAGCTGTGCTGATGTCACCTGTGGACGCCTGAGCCCAGCGACGCGGGATATTTCCCAACGAGCCGTAAATCAGCCTAACGACTTTCACTCCTGCACCACGGCTAAGTCAGTCTCTCCAACGCGCCCGCCCCCTCCGGCCGTTCCCACGGCGCCTCCAGTGAGGACGCAGCTGTCCGAAGCGGGGGGGGGGGAGCCTACCCAGGCCCGTACCTTTGTTGTCGATGAGGAAGGTGTAGGACGCCAGGGAATCCTGGTAGTAGGTCACGTCCTCCAGGATGTAGGCCAGGTTCACGTCGACGCCCACGACCCCGAGCAGCAGGTTGCCGAAATAGCAGGGCCGGCTCACCGTCATGATGAAGCCTTGGACAGAAACGGGCGGCAGGGACAAGTCAGGTCATTCTGAACACAGATGGCTAATGCAATCACCCTGAGCACAGCAATGATTACACCAAACAGCTTCATTTGTTATAAACCAGATGGGCACTGCAATCACAGGCACACAATTACGATCATAGCAAACGGCTTCAGTTAGTCACGCATAATTGTTCCATTATGGGTCCGGTACACAAATGTTCCAACCCCTTTACAAGAAAGTCATGTGTGTGCCTTGCTGTATAGGCACACCCAATATTAATTACACTTAAATGCAGGTAATGGACTCAGGCAGATGTTGTTGATTGTAGATCAGGTAATAGATGGACAAGAAAGTAACGAGTGACACCCCAGATATGAAATGAGAGGGTGAGATAGACAGATCGCCATACAGAGGGATGAAATCCGTACTCTAGGAGAACAGGAGGGGACATCATAGGCTAGTGGTAATGAAGCAGCGGGGCCCTTCCATGGTCTGGACCCCCGGGCCCTGGAGCACTCACCGTCCCCCATGGGGTCAGTGTAGGGCAGGCTGAAGCCGGCCATGTCGATCATGCGGTTGGGCAGGTTGATGTAGAAGCGGCCCACGCTGGTCTCCAGGTTGCTCAGCTGGTTGAGCACCATCATGCTGCCCTTGACCACGGGCAGGGCGGAGCGGTCCGGCATGCCGTACTTCAGCGAGTTCTGCTCCGCCAGGTCCCTCAGGAAAGCCAGCTCCTTCAGACCAGTCACCCCCTCTGCACGGGCCAGGAAAACACTCATCCGCTCAGTATCTCAGCTACGGTGCTCCACAGTGATTACAGTCATCACCATTCCTTCCAATAAAGGCAAGAATTAAGGCCTGACAAGAATCTGTCCATAGCAAGAAATGGGGGGGGGGGCAAAGCACTTTCCGCCATAACATACAGACTGTTTGAAAAAGAACTGTGAATAAAAACATGACAACAAGACAAACAGAAGGGTTAACTGGTTGCGACTTTGGAAAACCGTACATATGGAGGGCGTGAAATTCATATGTGTAATGAAATTAGAGATCAATGGCGCCTTTATCGTGTTTGATTGGATCTAGCCTTGATCTTCACATGACGACGGTCACGTGACCATAATTCCTTGTCGGGAACTTTACGGCCGTTTATGACACGGTGTATCGGCATTTTGCAGAATATTCCGCAGCACTGCGCAGACGGACTCAAGCGGTCTAAACCACCTGACCGCACATCTGGATTGTGAGCTAATGTTCACAATCTCGTTAGAAGACCAGCAAGATGATAAAAAGGATTAGGATCATTTCCCTCAGAACGACTGGAAGCGGTGCTGATTTCACTCTCGTTTACTTCAGGCCGTAAGAAGGAAGTCTCGGGCTAAATCAGCAGCGTGGTTCCTCAGCTCTCCCTCCGAACGTCTCGCATCCGGAGACGCGACGCGCAGTCCGCCTGCAACGCGCGCAGTCGGGCGTGCAGCAGATAACAATGGCCCGCGCGCTGCGAGCACTCCACGCGGCCCGCTAATGAACCTGAATCCCTTCTCCGTTGGTCCTTTCATCACCGTCCCCTTTAACAATACCACTGCTTTTACATAATGAACTGCCCTTTGATGTGTTTGGACTCATGTTTTCCCCTCGTTTACAATGGGCCTCATTTAAATTTCATCATAAAATATAATTTGTGCTAATGAAAGGCAAATGCATGCGCGCAGCTTTCCCTGGATTCAATAATGAGGAAACATAAAAAGGTTCCCATGGAGAAGACTGTCCAAAAAAATATCTCCAAAAAAATAAACAAACAAGAAAACAAAAAAAAAAAACTAAAAAAACATCTGACCACCTGACTGCCCGTGAATAGTGACCACACTGAGGCACAGACATGTGGTCTGTAAAATGGATACAACTTTCTGTTTATTTACCTGCATTTCAGTGGACATACAAGAATTAGTGTCTAGAATCTTTTTTTTAAGTCGGGGGGGGACCAATGTGAGAGAGGAACGGACAATAATGAGGGTCGATGGGGTGCGGGATTCCCTGCCAACCGAAAACATGCCTTCCTGGGCGTTCCCAATTTAGCTTGGCCCCTCGGGGTTCCTGGGCACAGTCACCACCAGCACGGCGCAGAATCAATGTGAGCTGTAGGGTACGTCACTGCGTCGGGGTACAAAAGGAGAGCCTGACTACGCGGCCTTAACAAAGGGCTCAGCTTACGGGGGGGGGCTGCCTCATGAAAGGAACTCCTCTGTGCCCCTATGAGTTAACAGGGAAACAACGCCGTAGCCTAGCAGCGGCGGCCAACGCGGGAGGCGTCCAGAACACCTGAATTACCGACAGACATCCAACACCGCCGCGGTCGGGCCCACAGACATCCCGGCATTCAGAAGCGAATGGGCGAGGCCTACGACAGCGCGGACCAGTGGCCGCCGGCACGCAGGGCGTGTGGCGCTTTACCGTTCATCAGCGCGTAGGTGAGGATCATGACCGAGTTGTTGAGGTGACGGTTCTCCTCCTTCACCACGCCCAGCGTCTCTCTCTTCTCGCCGTCGGAGGAGTCTGGGGAGGTGACGCCCGAAGAGAGGTAGATGATCACCATGTCGGTGTCTGTGGGGGGAGACAGAGACAGGCATTCCGTTAACTTCCCTGAGTTTGTCGGTCAGATCGCTCAATTTGTGTTACTCTCATGTTCTGTGAAGTACTTTGTGATGCATCCCATGTAAAAAATAAAAAAAAAAGGTGCAACGTTATTATTTATTTAGTCATTTGAGTAGAGGATGAGGCCATGTTCTTACTGGTCTGCGGCCTGGTGACATTGCTGGTGTTCCTGAGGAGCTGAAAGGCCTTCTGGAAGCCCAGGGAATGCTGGGTGGGGCTGTCGGAGGCCTTGACGTTATTGATGAAGGAGCCCATCTTCCTCTTCGTCTCGCTGGTGGCCGGGGACAGGAAGGTCTTGTAGCACTGGTCCAAGGAGCAGGAACGCACAGTATCAGCCACCGTCAGCACTGAGATCTGAGAGGGGGAGAGAAAGAGGGAAAAGCACACAAGTTTGAACGACTCGGGCCAGACCAATCAGCACAGTGCTCCGAGCGTGTCACAGAACAGAGAGCGGGGCGCAGACCTTGTCGTGCTCGTCGATGGAGTTGAGGATGACCAGGGCGGCGTCCCGGGCGATCTGGAGCTGGGTGTCGGTGACCGAGGCGCCGTGGTCGATGATCACCACTATGTGCTTGGACTGGGGCCGCACCGCCGATACGTACACGGGCCTGCAGGACCAAAAAGTACAAGCTTTACTCAAGCACAAGACAAACTACACATCTAAACATCCAACATTACTAAACATCTCCAGTACCTCAGACTCCCCTTATCTGGGCTGACTGTTTACCTAATGCCCCCATGACTGTATGAGGGAAGCCCCTCCCCCTGAGAGAAAAGCTATTACGGAATGCTTTGTTAGAGCTCCCGCTCTCCTCCCACCTCTGTTTGCAGTAGTGATCTGATTCTCAGTGCTACTGCTTTTAGGCTACAAAAAGCCATCATTTTGCCTGGAGCATTACTGTTTAGAGCACGCTTGTTGCTAGGCTCGAGACACGGACTCAAACAGATTTGCCGCATTTTTTGTGATATCCCGCAACGATTAAGCTGTCTTGCTCGATTATTAACGCAAAACTTCATGGGCCCCACAGATAAGCACCGACAAAGTCAAGTTACACTGCAACACACCGTCCGAAGCGTGTTTGTAGTTTAAGACCCTAACTACAGATCAGTGCCTGTCGGTTGCGCCAGGTTTCCTGTTGAGTCTCAAGAATGAATGGAGAAACTTTCAACAGGGGGGACCACAGAAACCACAATACAAGATCCCATCAGGATTTATTGGGCCTTGTCTGCATTCCAGTAAGGTCTTGTGGTCATTGTGTTTCTGCTGCACAAACTAACACATTGTCTGGAATGTGCCACACAAGAACAATCTGGGGGGGGGGCTGATAGGGGTTCCTTGGGTAAAACCTGACAGCCCCATTCTTTTATTTTTCACTCCCATCTGGAATTGAGAATTGTACTATGCTCACACATTACAGCAATTTCACCTAAACCCACACAGAGAGCACTCCAGCCCAACTGTTAGCACTGCTTGGAAGCTCTTCCACAAACCAGTGGTTCATTTTCAATGCAGCAAGCTACACAGCATACTGCAGGAAATCTGAAACCGGATCGAGGAGAGGCACATCTCTTACCGATTAACCACTGAAAGCCTGCAGGTGAATGGCAAGGAACTGGGGATCTCATGCAGAAGAACCCAAAGAACCATGACCAACTTAAACCTGCTCAACTCAAAACAGAGCCACATGACCCCCACCACAGTGGGCCCCAGGCCAGAGTGAGTTAATATGGCCTCTTTAAATCCAACACTAGAACAAGTGACATGCAAGCAACAGACTTCAGGCTGTGTTCTTGGGAAGTATCCTGACTTGCTAAGCCACCTGGGAGTCTATACTGATTTTTTTAAAGGTATATGATTAGAATCTTGGCCAAGACTTCATAAAATTATGGGCCACCTGTAGCAGACAGATGCACATTAAAAAGAACAAGGGTTTATGAGCCAGGACATCATTAGAATCCTATGGAATTTGACAGGTAGTAATACAGTGGACATTAGTAAGGGGTAGATCTAGATTACGGGCACCAAACCTCAATGGGAAAAGTGATGGAGGAGCACACGGCTAACTCTACCTGCTCCGATGCTCATAGGTCCCTTTGCAGTGGAACTTGTGGGCTGGGAACACAGTGAATATCCCCTCCTCCGAGCTGAAATACTGCCACTTGATCCCAGGGTTGGACTTCAGGTTGTCGGCAAGCACTGAAGGGAGAAACAGAGTCCCCACGGCGGGTAAAGTTAAAAAGTGGTAAACACAGACAACGTAAGTTTGATGACGTTCGTAACTAAGCTACATCATGAACTATGAAACGGATTTCATACCGTTCCAGTAACATGTTCTGCCGAATCCGAAGAGAACACCCGCATCGATACGTTCAAAATGAACTCACCTCAGCCAAGCACTGAGGGAACCAGAATTAAACAAATCGACTCTTCACCACATCTATGCTCAACAGTTGTTGGCAGCGCGTTGCGGTTGTAATTAATGTACCTCACTCTGTGCTAATTTGGCCCCGGAGGCCCGGTGCGTTCGGGGATCTGCTCGGCCCCCTAACGCCGCGGCTTGGCGCAGACTGAGACAGACAAGATGATCCCTCATAAACGCAGGAGAACGAGGACAATCAGAGAGCGGCTTCCAGCTCAAGTGCTTGTTTAATCCCGGGAAAGAGCCGGAGCA
The DNA here is from genome assembly GCF_018555375.3 of Anguilla rostrata. Classification (NCBI taxonomy): domain Eukaryota; kingdom Metazoa; phylum Chordata; class Actinopteri; order Anguilliformes; family Anguillidae; genus Anguilla; species Anguilla rostrata. The sequence continues at coordinate 27,340,295 of NC_057936.1, read as the reverse complement.
GCTGGACTCTGTTACACGGAGAGAACCTGGAACAGCTGGGGGGGGGGGGGGGGGGGACTGTGCGAGTTGCTCCACGCTCTAGAGAAACTTAGACTGGCCTGAGGCTGGGTGAAAAAGCCAGGCTTGCACACACTGAGCAGACTGCTCCTCTGCCAAAGCCATCCCTCAATGCCACAGCAGCTTATTGGCTCTCCCTAGAAACTTAAAAGGGCTCGGGCTGATTAAAAAGGCCTTTTGGGAGGAATTCATTCTGGCTCACCTTTTGAGCGCGTGAAAAAAAACCATGGGTTGTGCTGTGTGTGGTATCATAAATATAGCCAACAAGTAGATGTTACATTAAAATTAATTGCGAGAGCCTGGCAAAATACACTACTTCCAGGGTCATTCACCCGTGTCTAATTTGCTCAGTGGAACAGAACGCTTGCTATAGACTTGCTTGTAAACATAGTCAATGACCACAAAACCAACCAAACAACCATATTCATTTTTTGTCTGTTTTATTTGATCAAAGTGAAGCTTCATAAAGGTGCTATCACCATTCCAAGAACTTCCTGCCACTGCTGAATAGCCATTCTGAAGAATACAATAGAGGACATAAATAAAACCAGAACTGGAATCTCTCTTTTTTCCAAATTGTGTTACCATAGGCTGAATCTTACTGAAACAGAGCTCATGAGAAAACATCAAACGCGGTGCCACAATGAAGATGTTCGCGAGGTTCACTCCTGGCAAATGAAGCATTTGCTCTCTGCGGTTAACCCAGTCAACAGAGCAAACGTGAGACAGAAATAAACCATGACTAACGCTCCTCTGTGTGCAACAGGAGGCAACAACCTGCAACCAACTTCACCCCGAATCAGTCTGCTTCAACTCATCAGTCTCCGGAGCGCGTATAAACAGGAACTTCGCAGAAACGTCGACAGTGAAGGGTCATGTATACATCTGCTCTCCCACAGTGCTTAAGGCCCTCCCCTCCCTCCGGCCCCCGCTCGGAAACAGCCAGAGAGACTCTAGAAACTGGCAGCCTTTCAGGACTGGCCGCGGTGGCCCTCTTACCTCCCTACGGCAGCGCGACCCAACTCGTGAGGGTTTATTGTGGCAATCGGGCTGACACGTTAAACCACACAATGGCCAAGTGGCTGGAGCGGCGCGGATGTTGGGGAAATAAACAGCCTGAGAAGGCCGGGAGCGTGCGTGGCCTACATTAAGCGAATGAGGAGGCCAGACAGGAGAAGAGCCCAGCTCCCTGACGGGCCCCCTGATTGCAATAAAAACAGAGCCGAACCAAGCTAAACACCTTCACACATTAATTACCTCGAGAGGCGTATCTCACTGTTTAGACTAACGCAAGACAAATCTGCCCGATGAATGCTTTCAGGGACTGGAGGTCAAGAAAGTATGAAAAATAGAGGAGGGGTGGTAACATGAACTTTTGATGACTGGCTTCAAAAAAAAAAAAAGAGGGAGGCCACATGTGAAGATGAATTGGCCCACTTCTGCGCTCTGAGCAAGTGGAACTTGTTGAAATTTGCACCCTGGACAGCAATAACGTAAGGCAGAAATTAAGAGCTGGAGGTTTTATAGGCAGTAAGAAACCGATGAAAAGAATACCGAAGGAAACAGAATAACACTAAAAAACTACAATGACCACACTTCCTTCAGTGCTCTTCACATTTCAGGACACAATGGTAACACTCTGCATACATTGCCTGCACATATGGCATACAAGCATGCTTATTCTACACATTCTCTCATGACTTCTAAAAATAAATTTAATAAGGAAAATGTTATTTTATGTCTGTAATTCAGAGGAAAAAAATCTCTTAAAGATTGAAATTAATGATATGCGTACGTTTACACAATTCAAGATAGTCTAATAATAAGAAAGCAAGAAACAGAGTGTATGAAAAACAGCCAAGAATAATCAAATATGATTAGACCATTCATGTCATAAATTAAAATAGTACTTGGACCAAAAGAAAACCACAATTGAACTTTTCCAAATATAAATTAAGGTTTAAAAATCAGAGAAAGTACAAGAATATTCTCATAATGCATTTAACAGGCTTAGTAGTCACGTCTTCCCAAAATCAAAACCTTTCCATTAAAAATGTAATGACTTATAAGGGAATATTTGGTTCTTAAGACTCCAGTTGCCATGGCAACACCTCGCACATGGTAACGGTGGAGCTCCAAAGTGGAGAAGAGACAGCAGGGAGAGCGGAGTTTGGGGGGGAGGGGAGGGGTAACTGGGTAACCCACCTGAATTGAGGTCCCGGCCCGGGTTAAACGCCCGGCTGTTGACAGTGGGGGACAGGCGGTCACAGCAGATGGTTTTGGAGACATTCGTGTTGAAATTGCCATCAAAGCTAAAGAGAAAAGACATACAAACAAACCCAGAGTCGATTATGTGCACTAATCAAACACGTTTTACCACGGCACAAACGAACGCCATGTCAGGAGAGAGATTAGCATTTGTTTCTCAGTACACTGTCTGCACCGCTCAAACTGGAAAGAAGTGTGGGGGTGTGGGAACAAAAAGCAAAACAAAAAAAAAAAAACACCCTGTGCTCTACAGAGGGATTATCAAGATCAAGGTGGAAGGAAGTGACAGCAGGAAGACTGCTGAACTACAGAGGAAAAATGTTCAAAAAACTATTCCGCAAAAAAAGCCTGGCTTTATTTCTGGGTCACAGCGTCAACAATATCCGCTCTTACAGATCATGATCTCATTTCAGCTAAAACAACTTCCAGCGCTAAACTTTCCCTCTCACAACGCAAGAGCCATTTGTGAGAGGCAAGACCCTGAAATACAGGGAAAGAGAATGGGGGGGGGGTGAGGGAGGGGGGCCTCAGCATACGGAAGCAATAATCCGAATTAACAGAGTGGGGGAAAACCCTAGCACCGACCATTACCAAGAAGGAAAAAGAAATCCACTTAGAGAGGCCCCCAAAAACCCTAAAACCCGCATTCTGCCCAAAGACCGGGTCCCCCGCGCCCCCCCCGGCAGCCCCCGACCTTGGCGGCGGACCTGGCGGGGATCGGGTTGCTGTGGGGCTGCGTGGAGCTCTGAGCCGCAGATCAAATGGCTGGCGCGGGCCCGGCTCTGCCAGAGAAGTCACATCACAGCATTGTTTCTAGGCCGCCTCAGCTCCCTTTAATGAATAGCTGATCGAAAGTGCGTCTCAGGGGAGCAGCGAGCACCACGTCTCCCGGCTTTGATCCCCCCTTCCTCACCGGAGACTCGCGCCCCCCCCACCCCCTCCCCGCTTCGCCTGCACCACGCACCCCGCTCCCATCAGCCTCAGCTTGCGAGGAGCTCGCCTGATTGACGGCTGCTCTGATGTAAAAACTGCTTTGAACTTCAGACATTTAATTCCCATCAGGCTGCAGTCATTATTATTCCCCTTCAACACACTTTACATGTGGGGGCTAAGCAAATGTGGAAGATAAAAAATACATTTGCAAGCTCTTTGAATTTTACATCAAAAAAAGGAGGGAGCGAGGAGAAAGAGAGAAAAAAAGCTTCAAGCATTTTATTTTTTTTTTCCTGTGCCGATTTGGATCCACCATGTAAATGAAGGTCTTGGAAAAACATTCTGGTTTGGAGGGTGGATGGAAAAAACAGGAAATAAATAAATAAACAAATAAATAAATAAATAAATAAAAGGCAGGCCCTGAAGCTGGCATAATTATGCAGGTTTCGAGGAGGATCACCTTCAACAGCATCATCTGTGTTTTATTCCTTTCTCCTTTGTAAACGCGGGAGCTGGCAGCCTCCATCAGATGGGTGCGTATTCATGTCAGGGACAGAATTTTAAATAAAACATTTTTTGCCTCTTATTCGCATGCAAGGGACATCTTTAATCGACTTTAGCGCCGGCGTGGCTCGAGCAAGCCGTTTTACTCACGGACATCAAGTCGACACCTGTTTATTATCTACGGTTCTGCCTCGTTAATCTCATTAGAGATAAGGTCGGTAGCGTTAGAAACTGCGCTCCGGCTCTGAAGACGTGCTTCCATCTCGGCTCTGTCACACGGCGCGATCTCGCTCTTAATCCGCCGGCACACAGGCGCGGCGCTTCATTAGCGCAGCCGTCGGGGAGAGACCGGGAGAGCGGCTCAGTCGGGATGTGGGAGGGCAGCGCGCGTACAGGAGGAGGCGCGCGCCCCGAAACGAGCCCTTATCAGCGGCGCGATTAAACTCTTTAAGGTCACTCGAGCCCCCTCAGCCGCCTGCTCAAACAGCGGCTTCGTTAGCTCGCCCGCATGGAGAACGAGACCGCGCTGCGCCACCGGGCTCAGTTCTCACAGGATTTACCGGGAACAACAGGGGAGAGCAGGAGAACGGAAACGCAGGACGATCTAAAAGCGCAGTTAAACAAACCCGGCTTTTCACCTGACTCGTGATATTTGTTTCATGGGGGAGAAACCTGCCTCTGCAGTCAATACCTCGTGAAAAGGAAAGAAATCAAATCTGAGGAGCCACAAGAGCAAGGCGGTTTTTTTGCAGTGGTGGCAGTCGATGCTATTTACCAGAGGAGTCAGAAAATCGCCAGTGTTTTCTGTTGGTAAATAACACTATTCTATATCTCCCGTCTCCCATGCCAACTTCATTCTACAACAATCTCACAAAAACAAACAACTAGAGGAAGATGAAGAAAACGAAACAACACATTTCTTTCACAATCTACAATGTAGTTATGAAGCTTTAAAAATGCAAACATTTTCTGTTTGAATGATGTGTCGTTCACAATGTGCATTCACAAAACACATTCAGGATTTGTACATACTTTACTGAATATACCGCATGCACAGCAAATTACTTTGTCTTCATGTGAACCATTATTTCTATAAGGATTATCTGTGTTTCTAAAGTCCTCCCGGAAGGACAAACCCTTCCTACAGCTTCGAGGCAACATTCACAGTACTTCACATATTTTACGCCAGGTCCCTCATTTCCATTTCAGGTGTGAGCCATCAGACATGGAACTTGCTAGAAAACTGGTAAAACAAATTCTTAGTTCCTGCACCTACCAGCTGTCACACTGAAACATTCAAATGAGTCAGCTACAACTTCCTTCCATTTCTTAGCACATAAATCAGAATTTGAACAACTGATTTATTGATTTATTTATGTGTCATTTATTAGATAGGTCATGAATAATTATAACCGATTACAAAAATTTTCAACATCCAGTTTCAGTTGTCACATTTCCACTCGTTTTCTTGGTCCACCCCCACCAATACTGACTTTTGAATTTGCAAGATGAATCAACATTTGGCAATCACTACTGAGCTCATTTGAAATTCACAATGGATTTTGCCCTGTGCTAACCCACAGGACCCAGTTATGATACGTACCGTAGCCAGTTATGTTCTTGTTAAATATTGAAGAACAGTCAATTGATACAACCCCCATAAATCTTTCCAAATACAATGGCAATGAACAACCATTTCACATGCAGACAAATATTTGTTTAATGAACACAATTTTCAGCATTTGTAGTCGACAGGTCAAGTCAAAGGGCAGATGAGATTCTGGGTGTGTGACGCCGATCTGACACGGATAGTGTGTGAAATACTCTTCAAAGTCCAGCGTGGGTCAGGGCTGGGCCCAGGCAACAGCTGCACTGAGCAACACTGACGAGGGTTATGAAGGTCGCCCGTCCACTGGCCATGACAGGAATCACAATACTGAGCCCTCGCTCTGACAAGACGCAGCTCATTCCACCTGTGGTGATGCTCTCTTCCTTCAGCCATTGTAAATAATAAATAGATAAATAAATAAATAAAAAGTCCTTTTTTCACGAGCTAAAAAAAACCCATCACGCTCCAAAACCAGCTTCTGAAAATGAGCCCCTAGTCTGTTTTTTTTTGTTTTTCTTTGGAAGGACTTTGAAGTTCTGGGTGTGGGGAAGCGTCAGACGGAGCATCTCCACGATTCTGCAGCCCACTACCTTCCCAGAGCCCCGTCTTATATAATCTCTGCTTTGACTCTTCCTCACTTTCCCCATCGCGCTGCTGGAGAACAGCGGCGCCTGCTGCGGGGGGGGGACGGAAAGCCCGGCCCGGATTTCGCTCTCCGCGGCGGAGCCACGCTGCAGATGGGCGGTAAAGATTCCCCTCGGCGAGGAACGCGACCCAAAACCCCATTAATTCACAGCGAGGCTTCGGCGAGAGATAACACCATCAAAACAGCGGCTAGGCCCAAGTCAAACACCTCAAGCTGCTTCTGTGGAGATTAGGTTGAAAGCGGGCCCTCGCTGAACCTGGACTCTGCGCTGGCTCTTTTGAGGCACGTTTCAGACTGGATTTCGAGATTGCCTGAACGTCACGGCCAATGAAAGTTTCAGCTTGGCCCGCTGCCCGCCGCACCGACAGTTCTGCAGACATTATTATTAGCATCCATTAGGTTGCACATACGTCTCCACAAATGAAAATCAAGCCAGTTGCGCGCATCCTTTCATTCAAACTGGTGAAAAGTGTCCTTACAAAGAGAGGTGAAAAAAAACAAAACAAATACTTGTAATGTAAGAGATCAGTGAAGGAGGCTTTTGGAATGCATGATGTGGAGCTGGGAGACGGGTGTGGGAGATGGAGGCATTTTGATGGGGAGAGTGGGAGTGCATTTGGAGCTATGTACGTATGAGACCCTGGTGGACTAGTAGGATGGTTTGGCTACTGTGTAGAACCCGGGTTGGAGTAGGGAGATGGTCATTTGGAGCTACTGTATGTATGAGACCCTGGTTGGACGTAGTAGGAGTTGGTCATTTGGAGCTACTGTATGTATGAGACCCTGGTTGGACGTAGTAGGAGATGCTGATTTGTACACACGAGTGTGAGATGCTCGTTGGTTGTAGTGTGAGACGCTAGTTGGATGCAGAGTGAGGCGGTGGTTTGCAGTGTGAGGAGGTGGTTAGGTGCAGAGTGAGGTATGGTTGGGTGCAGTGTGAGGTACGGTTGCTTAGAGCACGCAGGGCTACTCACTCCATCATAGAGGGAGGAATGGTGCAGCAGTCCTGGATGGCAGTGAGCGGGGAGGTCAGGTGGGCAGTGTAAGACGCCTCCACCACCTGCTTGTTTCTGTTCACAACATCCAGGTAGCGGTTGAACTTCTCGCGTATCTTTTTCGCCAGCTGAAACACACACATTACACACACAGCATTCATGAGAACAGTTTTCCCCTGAACTCTGAGGTCAAACGACTTTCACATGCTCATGAAAGGAAGAGTTCTGCTATGTGGAATATGCAGGAGTATTACTGGCAGGACTACTTTCTTCAGTGTTGCACAGGATTACTTTTTTTTTCTGCTTTCTAGGTAGAAGTAAAAACACTCGGACGCCATTAACCAAAATAATAAAACAACACAATCATAAATTATGACATGTAATTGGCTAACGATAAAATCAGAAATACATAACGGTCGGTCACACAACACTGATAACAGCCTGGCTGGGCACGCCGTCAGCTCATGATTTCCGTAACAACAGCAGAAAAGCCCTCTGCCGCCAGGGCCAATCAGAACATCACATTAAAGGGAGACGGCCACATTAGAGAACTCGGGGGCCAATCAATCAATATTATACCTGCACCCAGCGTCTAGAAAGGCATGAAAGGATGACACCTGGCCCCTTTGCATTTCTGGTTAGTCCCGAGTCGCAGCATAATAGCGACAGCGACATGAAAGCTAATTGGGTTTCCCAGCGCGGGGCGCAGAGTGAGCTGGTTAGAGCCGGCTCGCCTGGGCGCTGGACGCGCGCTTCAATTACGGCTCTCACAGGGGAGCCGGGCCTGAATGGCCGGGCCCGTGCGCGCCAGCCTTTCATTCAGCGCGCTCCTCCTGGCGGGCTCATTAGCGCCCGGCGCGCCAGCGCTCGGCCCGGGTGTGGGAGCGGGATCCATGCGCTCGTCTCCGGGCGGGGCCAGGAGAACCGCGGCTCTTTACGGCACCGGCTTCGTGAGAGACGGGAGCCTGGGGGGGGAAACGCGCTCGGGGAGGGGGGGGAAGGAGAAACGGAGCTACGGCGATCGCTCTCTCCTCCGAACGCCACAGCACGTTAGCCAACAACGCTGAACCAAAGAGTGGGGAACGTACAACATCTGGCTGATTAATAAGCCAGCAGGTACACCTATTATTTCCAAACTTGGCCGACGGCTCGGCCCAGCTGTTGCACATTTACAGGAAAGAAGGCGCGTTCTAGCCAAAGCGAGAGTGTATGAGGTATTTCTATTGCTCTGTTAAATGGGACCTGGTTCAACAGCTTAAGTGGTAACAGAGCGAAGTCGTACAAATTGGGAAGTAGAGGAAAGTGTTTACATTCGATATCATGGCATCGAGCACAAGTCATTTTACTAGACAAAGGCCCTGTGTGTGTGTGTGTGTGTGTGTGTGAAGAGCACGGTCACGCAGCACTCTCACACTTCCTGTCAGCGGTTTCCTCTGGACCCTCCTCCGCAGAGGCCCCTTCCCGCCAACCGAACGCAGGGATTACCTCTCAGCTTCAGGGAGCTTCACACCCCCCTTGACAGAGCAGAGACCCTCGGGGTCACCCTCTGAGGCTCCACGGAAATGTCAGCAGCGTTTGAAAGACAGCAATCTCCTCTTTCCTTAAAGGCCCCTGATGCACGGCCGTCACGTCAGCCTCACTCGTATAGGGGTTTGCCCATACAGGGGTTTGTGCTCACATGGAGGTTTGCTCATACAGGGGTTTGGTTCATACAGGGGTTTGCCCATACAGGGGTTTGCCCATACAGGGGTTCGGTTCATACAGGGGTTTGCTCATACAGGGGTTTGCCCATACAGGGGTTTGTGCTCATATGGAGGTTTGCTCTCATATGGAGGTTTGTGCTCACATGGAGGTTTGCTCATACAGGGGTTTGGTTCATACAGGGGTTTGCTCATACAGGGGTTTGCTCGTACAGGGGTTTGCTTGTACAGGGGATTGCTCACATGGGTTTGCTTGTACAGGGGTTTGCTGGAGTCCGTCAGCAGTATGGTGTAATTAAGTGATCCAGTCAAGCTTCTCACCACCGTTTTCAGCTCATCCTGCTTGTCACAGACATTTTTCCTCATGCTGATTTATTAGCAAGATTAGAAAATGTGGTTTTGAAGATTTTGCCTTACTCTGCAAGTCAAATCCCCCCTCACGACATTACACACCAATAATCTCTCAGGATGGACCAAACTCACATCACTCATGAGAATTGACAAGTCTATCTTCAGGGCCTATAATGCAAGGAGTAGACCTTCATGTAGCCTACTGCATCTACCTTAAAGCAAAGTAAACATGTAAATTCCCCTTTAAAAATCTAGTCTCAATATGAGGCTGTTCAAATCAGTAAAACAAGATTTTCTGTTGCCTATATTGCATTAACTACATGTACAAATAAACCAGATTTCAATAAATGTTTTTATAACTAATGCATTAGTTCATTAATGGCTCTGATCGATATAGCCTATTAAGTGTGTGCATCTGTGCACGTTCTCCTGTCCTTCTAAGATCTAAATCCCGAAGCTCTCTCGGGTGAATATGAAAAACACATTTCCACTACACTTCTTTCCTGGTGGACAGAGAAAGACACCATTTTGTAAATTGCGACAGGAGAGATATTTCATTCCGGAAAGGAACTCTTCAAATTCTTCAAAGAGCTACCAGGGAATCAGTTACACAGAGGCTTGCACTCAAAGTGCTGCCTCCATATTTCACAGCACACACACAAACATAAACAGACTCAAAAGGCCGGACACAAAAGCTGATTGAAGTATGCTAAACAACATCAACCATCCTCACAGGTGTGTCTAGCTAGAAGAACATTACTACAAACATTGAAACTGCTTTACAAAAAAAAACACCTCCTTTACATTTCAGTCTTCAGAGTGCAGCTGTGTGTCCCTCCCAGCACTGTTCAGGGATGGAGGGCTGCCATGATGACGACACCGCCATTAAAGAAAGCATTACGCTTAGTATTCATTTCAATTGTGCTGCTAAATGGCACCCCGTATTCAGCCAAGAAAACCAAACAAAGAGAAATGTGAACAAAATCAACAAACGTAATAATTAATGATTCATACCACCTCTGACAAAGTTCTTAAGAAAAAACCAAGGAGGATTCAGAGGCTTCAAAAAAAACCTACACCTTTGTTGATTCTGTTGCCATGGTTTCTCTGGGCAGCCAAAAGCAACACGCACACATTTAAGAGACCTGACAAAGACAACAACTTTGCACACGTAGCAGTGCCTAGGACCATCGCAGTGATGATCAACAGGGACTTGCACTGGCACAGAGTCAGGCAGGAGAGGACTGGGGGGGGTCACATGGCTTCATCCACACGGCCAGTGTTTAAAAAGTGGGCCTTGTTTGCCAAACTCTGGCAGATGACAGAGCTGAAAGGAGTCCAATGGAAAGTACTCACCTAGCCTACACCCTTCCACACGCACTGAGAAAACAGCCCAACGCAGCAGAGAAACGAGCTGGCTGGCCTGCCAGGTACACGGACCTTGTTTTCAACAGCGCTGCTCAAACATACCAGCCCGAAACATCTGGAGCCAGACAAAAGCGGCCTCTTGTGCATAACGTTTGGAATCTGTTTTTCACAAAACCTGAAAGCCAGATCTTTTCAGTTTTAATCAATGTGTCAAAAAGAGTCGTTGCCAACGAGCCACTTAAGTTCTTACACACACTCGTGGGGAGCAAACAGCTACAGGTTAGACTAATTCATGCAGGGCTTTTCTCTGAGGCTGGAAAAACAAATAACTTCTTGCCCGTTCTTGCTTTCCGCTTTGTGATTTCAGGAGAGGGTTCTGGAGCGCGCCTGAGCTGCTGTCAGGCTGCTGTCACTTCCCCCAGATTTATTTGGGGGACGGGAGCCATGACGACGTTAATGCCATGCGAAAGGAGCAGGAGATACGGAGCGCTCCAGACTGAGGCCCAGGGGCGAGTTCCTGTCAGAGCTCCCCGCCGGGCCCCCAGAGCTCTTTAATCACCGGCAGGGTTTGGGACGGAGCCCCTGTTTATTTTACCCAGTACCTGATAAGGCTCCCGCCATATGTTCCTGGATCCCCACGGCGCAACGAGGCAGAGCGCCAGTACTCCCCCACAAACAAACGCCTCCGCGGCGCGCTACACGTTCGACGGGTTGGCGGTTCCAGAAGTTTCCGAACGCTGAATCTGAATGGCAGGCAAATGGGCGAAGCTCCGCCGCGTACGCACGCGCTCAAACGCGCTTCGCGTCACGGACGCGGAGCGAGAAGGCTCCGGACTGGATACGCTGGCTTCGCGTCCGCTCTACAAACGCCCTGCGCAGTTCAGGAGCTCACGGCGAGAGGGAATGCCTTAGAGAGGAGCGGGTACGGGGGAAGGAATATTTCAGCGTCAGGAGAACAGCAGCAGCACAAGGTGAACGGAGCGTTTTCTCTCCTCAGGCTCAAACCGTGGCATGAACACAGCGTGGAACACAGCGTGGAGCACAGTGTGGAAGGTCACTCAGAAACCCTGCGTTCAACACGGCCTCTCTGGGGACTCACCTGCTGCACTTCGGTCTCGCCGTTTGAAGTCTTTTCAGTGTACACGAAGGAGTTGAAGATTCTCTGAAAAAGAGAAGAAATACGGTCAATATAATATAAAATCACAGTTCAATAACACCAAAATTGGATCATCTGAAAGAAAAATCTTCTGAAAAGGCTTTTCTGGTAAAGCTGAGCGACACGCTCGGTTCCACCAACAGGGAAGTTCAATCATTCAGTGGGATTTCTTCTGGGCACAATCTGGTGGTCTACATGCTACTTCGTCCTAAGCATTCCATCAGATTTTTACACTTAGGCCTACTCTAGAAAGAAAAGTACAAGTCGGCTTCTAAAGTACAAGCCCTTTATCTTGCTTTTTCACGGCTAATGATCCGTTTCCTGAAATTATGCCATTTCTACTAATTGTTGTAAATTGCAATAATTTTGTTTTGCTTACAAAAATCAGACTTTCCCAGGAGAGATAATTGTTAACAGGCAATGCTGCTATGATTCTGGCATGTGGCTGTAAGGAACAGCCATATCATGGAGGGGTGGTCTCTCAGAGTGAACTCTGGGTCGACGTGACGATACTATGGATACTGTCTCCATAGAAATGTCATGCTTCCAGTTCTGGAATGAAGACACAGTGCAGGATCAGTCCTGGTCCTCTAGCACACCCATGGAGCCTCGTGGGCCCAGTAAAGGTAAGAGCTGAAACTGTAAAAAACCACCCTGTACCTCAAATGTTCACCCTCAAACACTCACAACCCCAAAATTCTGGCACAGCATCATTTTAACCCGTTTCTTGAGCCAACCGCTGGTCACCAAACACAGAGCTACAACTACCTGACTGGTATCCTTCACCGGAAACTTAAAAAGAGGGAATATTCCAAAAATAAACCATCCCTCACACTGTAAGAAAACTCTAATTTATTCTTCATAAATGACCACAAACATGCATTTTCACTTCTATGAAGAAAAATGTATATGGATGAATTCTTACTTCATGCAAGATTCTTGTACTCACTTTCATGAATACTGACGGGAAATCATTAAACTTTATTTTTTTTATTCAGCAAAAAGTATTAGATGTACTTATTCAAGTAATAAATATGGAATCCCATGGTTGAATATTCAAAAGATCAAACACGTGCCTTACTATGCCAGACACTCAACATCACACGTAGTGGAGATCTTTGTGGTCTAAATCAGGATGACGTAGCTACAGTACACAACCGGCAGCCTCCAATACCCCTCCTCCCAAATACACACTTACACAAAACCGCATTGCAGCTGATCTCCTGAGTGCCACAAACCTCCCCACAGCTGAAGCAACACTCGCTAACAGCTACAACCACCGAGAGGCACGAAATCTAGCTAAATAAATACTCCCCTTAAACGGGCAGCAGGTGTTTCACTCTGAGCGGCTACGCTACGCGCGCGGCTAAATCTGCTTTCACGGGGATTATTCCATCCACTTCTTTCCCTTTCGCTCGTCTTCACCGACTGTCAGACAAATGCCAGCAGGCGCGAAATTACCCAGAATTCCTCCGCTCCGCAGAAACCTGAAATTCATACTGCCCTCGCTGCACCAACAGCGGTGAGGTACCCTAATCCTCCCGCAGACCTCATTACAATTCAGCATTGCGGTGGGACGAGGTCTGGGGGAAGGCCACAGAAGCAGGCACATTTCCTGCTCCGCTTTTTCCCCCAAGAACCCGTCAAACCTCTCATCGGCGGATTAGGGCTGGAAAGTTCCGCAAGTCTCCGCGAATCGCAGAGGAGCCTGTCACTGGAAACTGCGATGGGGGTTTAATGAAGAAAAGGGAAGCGCTTATTGGGTTTTGTCTTATGGGCCGGGGGCCGCTAACTGGGAGGAGGGGAGGGCTTGGGATGCGGCTGAAACGCGCTAGCAGACCTGCGGATGCCTGCCGTCACCTGACGCCTCCCCCGAATTCCACACAGCGCTGCGAAACACACATCACTCACACGGGCGTACACACACGCGCGCACGCACATGACGGGCCGGGAGCCGTCACCGGTTCCCCTTTACCTAAAAGCGCTCAGCGGGCGCTCTTAGGAGACGGGGCTTCGGACGCTGAACCCACAAGTAAAGACGCGCTGCGGGACGCGTGCGAGACGAACCCGCGCGCAGACGCACACACGCGCAGACGCACACGGGCGCAGACGCACACGGGCGCAGACGCACACGGGGGGCCGCGTGTTCCCCCCTCGCGGAGCGTTTGTTTTTCGAGCTGCTCTGATGACTTTCGCAGCTATGCCTCGGGGCCGGGAGGAATGTTGCAGCTTGGAACCCGAGCCGCTGCAATGTCACCCCGGCGACCGCGGCGGGGCGGCTCCCCCGAGGGGGGCGGGGAGGGGTCACCGCCTCGGGAGCTTTCGGGGGGGGGGGGGGGGGGAGTGCAGGGGTAGAGAGCACTGCGTAATTACGAGCGTGGCCCAGGCCTGGACTGGGCTTCCTGGACTGGCTGAGGCTGGTGTTACGCTGGAGCAGCCCCCGCCGCACGCCTGTTTCCACTACGCCTCGGCGGGGAGGTCAGACGCGCGTCTCTCGCTGCGCTGCGTATCGCCAGGGCGGCCAGGCTAGCTGCGCCAAGGCCGCGCGTGACCGGCAGAGATGACACGGGAGGCGGCGAAATGAAGCGGGGCCCTCTCCTTCCCCCTCCCCCTCCCCCGTCCGAGCGCCCCGCCCGCTCTCTTCGGCATGCGTTAAATCGGACCGGCCCTTTGGAGTGTCCCTCGCGTCTCCGCAGAGCCGCTCCCCTAAGCGCCGTCTCCAGAGAGAACAGACTCCTCAGACGGCCGCGCCGGAGAGGCTCTGAGGGGTCTGGGGCATTTCCATTAAAACGGCGCAGCTGAGGGATAAACCCGTTAGCCATTCAGCCGCCTTCAAAGGCCGGCCCCCGAGCGCTAATCCACATTCATTTGGGATTGCGGCGGGCCGGCGGAAGGGCGCGATGGCATGAAACGGTTTGCAGATAAGTTTCCTAATCCTCTCTTTAGGCTGCGTGGCAATAGTCTTCAGGTGGACCCGGTTGGGCCTGGGCTGCCCAGCCTGCAGTCGCACCCCAGGGGCGCGCAGGGGGGCTCTCCGAGCCTGCGGGGCCCATCCCCGGCCGGCCCGGTCCACCTGCGGCGCGGCGCGGCCCGGTTCGGCGGGTCACCCCCGGGCGGGCGGGCGGGCCTGAGTAAAGGGCACCTGCACTGGAGCGGGTCTGGAGCAGCTGGGGAGGCCGGGGTTCACCCAGGCCAGCGGCACCGGCTTATAAACCCCGCAGATGAAAGGCCAGACAAAAGCAGCGAGGAGCCGGGGAAGACGCGGCCTGCTTCCTGCGGCAGGTAGCGCACCAGCCCCCAATCCCCCCCCCCTCCATCCCCCCCGGTCCCCCCCACAACCAATATACTCTTTGCACTACAAAGGGCCGGAGCCAAAATGAAGAGTCTTTGCTTTCCCTCTGATGTGCTTTTTCCACCCCCACCTCCCCCGACTCGGCTTCTAAAGACAGGATGCCTGCAAAGCAGGCCTGAGCCAGACGAACCCTGCACCTGTGAACACTGTGCGCACGCACCCCTACCTTCCAGCAGCCTGCAGATGCACACTCACACCCGCAGCCCACCAAAACAACGGCCTGCACCCTCTTCATACTGTAATAAACCGCTGTAGCGAAAGATATGAAAAGCAGAGATTTGACGTATAAAATCATAGATTATTTGAGGATTAAACGTACGCAAATCATTTCACATATGGATTAAAAATAAATCGGTGTCCTTGCCCGACAAAGCATTCGAACAAAGGGAAGCAAATCCAGCGTCATTTGCCTGCGTTCTGATTCACGGCAGAGCAGATTGCCTAATTAAATGCCCAACTGTCGCTGCTTGCCAAAAGCCTGGTTCATTCTAGTGGCAGTGAATGAAGTAAACCACATTCGTCACATCTTCCAAACTCATTTTTACATTGTGGAATCCCCAAAGCTGCTTCTCCGGCCAATGAGAGACGCGCCTTTGAAGACGGAGAAAAGCGCAAAACAGATTTTTTATTTTTTTTTGCTCCTCCGTTTGAAAAAAGAACTGGTGAAATGGCTGATGGGTATTGTGTGGGGCAGAAACGCGGGCAAATTAGTTCCACATGTAAGGAAGGAAAACATTTCTCTCTCCTTTTTTTTTATTCCTTCACATCAATGTGTGACTGAGTTGTCATGGCACGGAGATTTCCATACAAAATGGATCTTGGTGACGGACTGTTTATTTAATAAAACATTTCTACAACTCCATTTATTTGATTTTTTGAAAGTGAGGAAACGTGGCGGTTTAAGGCACACAAACTGGCGAGCCCGTTAGGAAAATGACTTCTGTGCGTATCCGTGGGTACCGTTTGAGTAACACTAACAACCTACAGCACGGCGGACAAAAAACCAACCGCCACCTCAGGGACGTGGCCGTTATCGAAGCTCGGGACTACAAAGGACGAACAGCATTAAGCGGCAGCTTCACCAGCTAGCCTTTACGCTAAGCAGAGACAAGCGAGAGCCTCGCTCGCGAGTGTGAACGCATGCCCGCGTCTCAGCACACACAGGAAACAAAATGGCTGACTGGAGAGCGAGCGCGTGAATGAAAGGAGCTGACGTATCTCCGCTGCGAGCTGCGGCTCAGCCCCACGCGGAGAGGAGACGGCCGACGCAGCCCGGGCCCCGCAGTAACGAACCCCTTTGTGAAAACACCGCAGGGCCCGCTGAGGGAGCGGGTCACGGAGCCCAGCCCCTCACACATCTGACATCCACAGCGCCACTGTTTTCTTTTGCTCGGGCAGACAGGATATAATGGTTTCCACATGTAAGGGGGTGGGGGGGGGGGTTGTGGGGGGCCCTAAATAACAATGATAACGGTCGAGATGCAGCGTGTTCAGTTTGGCCCTCTCTCTCCCTCTCAGAAAGCCAATGCCCAGGACTGTTCCAGTTTGGAAATCTGGACGCACACTATATCCGTCAGCGTTAGGAAAACAATGTCTGTGACAATTGTTGAAGAGCAAGAAATTTAAACACCCATAGGGCTTATAAAAAAAGGAGCAAAACTGGCCGATCTATTTCCAGTCCTTTCCACTCATAGCTGCAAATCAAATATATGAGAAGCAATTATTCTGGCGGAGTGGAGTGCTAAGCTGAAATATGACAGAATCACAGAATTTCAGAAAATCTTTTTTTTCCCCCAAAATAAATAACTAATCTGCGACAGACTAGTCCTCAAGTTTACAAAAGGCTTCCACCAAGCAAAATTATAATCTTTATCTTACAAACCACCAAATAGCGTAGCCAACAGCCAATGCAAAAGACATGAGCCACACTGGGTATAATCTAAAGGACTGGACTTCTTAAAACAGCACGCCGTCATGTAATGATGAGTAAAAACAACCTATTAGTGCACCGGCAGAAAATGTTCAGTTCTCTCCAAATTGAACACACAAGTATTAAACCTGAAGTCCTGAAATATCTCTGGACATGGAAGCTTTCACTCCATAAAATCTGTCATGGACATAAATAATTAGAAGCTGGCAAGTTCAGCAACAACTGAAATTAAAGAGCTGCACTGAAGAAAAATGGTAGAACTTTTCCCTTTTGTTGTCAAAGTTAAGGACAAATGTTGACTGAATCCAAGCCAGATGATGGAGCCAACAAGTCCTGGGGCAGATTAAGACAGAAAATAGCAGGCGGCACTAAAAAGGAAAGGTGCTCAAAGGTAAAGAAAAAAGGAGCAGCCCTAGCTATTCAAAACAGTGATTAAATCAATCTTAACTTCTGATTAAATAAAAAAAACTTTTCACCCGGCAGAATGAGATATTTAAAGAAACCCGAGTACAAACAGGCAGCTATATAAAGAGGCAGGCTCTCCAGGAGAGGACACTGAAAGGCAGAAGCCCGCCCGCCCGCCCGCCCGCACGCCAGCGCGAGGCTAAGCCGCCACACAAAGCCCTCCTCTGAGCGAAATGGAGCTCGCGCCTCCGCCTGACATTCCCCAAACTCATCCATCTCCCCGGACCCGGGGAGCAGCTCTCCCGCTTCCTGCCCCCGGGATTATCCCCGCTCATCACGCCACGTCCGCCGTGCGAGGGGGGGGGGGGTCTGAGCGCCGCGCTAAATCAGCCTCGGACGGGCCGAGGGACAGGAAGCGAGGCACTCGACAAAGGAGCGACGGCGGCGACTGGGGAGGCGAGGCAGAGCGTCTCCCCGTGACCGATGCCGAGGTGGGGGGGTTCAGATGGAGACTGTAACACGTTTTCTAGTGGGACCGCTACATCACGGCCAGTCACGGCAGGCCAAACGCTCAGGACTTGAGCACAGCCCAAGTTCGCAGAAGGTTGACTTGGCTATCTTTGGCGGTGTTAAACAGCTCAGACTAGCCTCAAGCAAGTCAAACAAGAGCACTCCCATCCCCCAGCAATGTTCCTACATTTTCTAAATATGACCGCAGTCCAATCTGGTAAAGATTTTCAAAATTAGAGACAGCAGAAAATCAAGCAGTGCCAAAACAACAACGTTCTGCGCAAACTGGGGAAACTGTTCCTGTGTGCTGTGACACTCTGAACCCAGGTAGACTCAAAGTCACCCGGCAGGCTCTCCAAACCTGAGCTGCGTTGGCCTGGGAAAGATGCACGTCCATCTCCACGGTCAGTGTGTGGATTGCTCCATTTTAAATTAGGGTGTCGCTGGCTACTCAGATCTACAAAAAAGCATGGCGGGCTGTACCTGTGGCTGGAAACTTTCGGGGTGCCCAGAGAAGCGCCTGTGGTGCTGTAACGGTGAACGGTCCAGGCAGAGGCGCGATGAGAAACATCTGCCACGGGTCAGCGCTCGGGTTGACGGTAAAGACGCTGGAGGATTCCTTACAGCAGGGAGAGCACCGGCCACCTGAACCGCACTTTTACGGCTAGCGCGTAAATCACCCAGCTCCCTTTGACTCTGATCCTCTTCTCAGAGCCGTCAGAATGAAGGATGCTCCCCTGAACATAGCACACAGATGCAATTACACCGTCGCTTCTGAACCTCCCCGCTCTCCTCAGCACTGTGTCTAACACATAACTTGGAGAACTGGACTGACTTCAGCTTAAAAGAAAAACAGACTGGGAATAATAGCCCGTTGTAGTTTCTCCACCCTCAGATTCAGTTTCTCAAAGAGACGCTCCACAACACCTTTTTTTTTTCATGAGCACGTGTGCACCAGTTTGACTAACAGACAGGCATTTGGAAGAACCAAAGAAAAGGAGCACTGGCTTTGTTTGGAGGCAAACACACCTGAATGTGCTAAAAATACTCAGACCCAGCAGGCTGGAGAGGAACAAGGGCCTTCCAGTTTCATTCACATCAGCATGGCCTGTGATGACAGGCAGACATTAGGATGTGGGTGCAGTTCTCCCAGCGCGCTCTGAGCTGGTGTGGGAACTGCGTTAAAGCCCAGCTCTCTGCCTGCCTCCGGCCCCTCTGGGCCCTGCCGGTGGTTAGGAGGAACAGCCCGCAGCGCCCGCAGACAGCAGGCCATCGCCGCGGACGTGCCCGCTGCCAAAACATCTCACCAAAACCCCCAGGAGCCGGCCGGGCCCCAGAGACTCCGGCGGCACTCGCGCCACCGCCAAACCCACACG
Organism: Anguilla rostrata; assembly: GCF_018555375.3. Lineage (NCBI taxonomy): Eukaryota > Metazoa > Chordata > Actinopteri > Anguilliformes > Anguillidae > Anguilla > Anguilla rostrata. The sequence goes on along the minus strand of NC_057936.1, from coordinate 27,321,135 downwards.
GGGCAGGTCCGCTCCCGCGGCCGCCTGACCAACATGCCGGCCGGAGCAGGGATTTGGCACGCCACGCCGAGGGCCAGGGAGCGTGCCAAACAGTCAATTTCACCAAAATAAATAAGGACGGCTAAGGACCTGATTTTCCAGAAATGAAGGGAAATGGAGATGAAAGGTCCCAGAAGGGCCGTTTAAAAATAAGGTAAGGAGGCCATCAAGCGGCGTCTACAGGCTTGTTAATGGCAGCGCTCTCGATCGGTCGCGCCAAGCTAAACGGACCTCACCTAACCCACCGCTGCTCCCAATCTGCGTTTCACTTCAGGACCAGTTATCTGAGGAATACCGTAATATCCTCAGCTGCAGCTGAGCCATGGCCTTTGGCAAGAGAAAAGTTATCAGAAGTTTTTTTCGGAGATGTAGAGAGAGAGAGAGAGAGAGAGAGAGAAGGAAAGCAGGAGTGGCTCAGAGGTGGTCCTTCTGGAGTGAAAATCATGTGAGATCCTGTGGAAGCACTCGAAGAGGCCCTGGCGACACCCTTCAAAGAGCAAGGCAGCTCCTTTCATGTCACTTTCAGGCCTTCTACTCGGAATTTGGTGAAGGAGCCGTAATGGCGCCAGCAGGAGGCGTAGGCTGCTGTCCTGAGTGTCAGGGCCGCGATCGCTTCCTACCCATAAGGCCCGGCTTTAGCCTGGCCTGCCTCCATTAGCCTCTGCCACGTTTCTAGGCTAGCATATTGCAGTGTTTAGGACCTCTCCCGGAGGGACCACTATGAAAAGGGAAGCCAAATGTCAGCGCTGTCCAGGCAAACAAAGGAAACAACAACACCAACAACAGAAAAACCCTGCAGACAACCTGCGCTGGTCACACATTCACAGGATGACATATTACAAGCTGAACTCCCAGCCTGGCCTTTGATTCTTCCTTACATCCTCACAAAAGAAGGTGTCTCAGCAGTGGAACTTTAAAAAAATATATATTGTTTTGAAGCCAAACAAGGCTGCATATATCCAATTCCCACCATAATTTGGAATGTTCAATTATCTACAACTGCTCATGCTAACTCGAGAGTCCTCCATAACACATGATGCAACTACTACTACTGGTCACACCACAGAGTAAACTGGCATAGAGTGGAGTCGGACGAAGACCATTCATATGCAGCTTTGACATGCAGTCTATGGGTGCCCTGATCGACCAGTGAGGGTCACTAGAGAGCAATGAAACGTGGACCTCTAACCTACTCTGAACCCGTCCATCCTGTAATCAGGAATTGTAGGTTTCCCCAATGGAGTCAGCGGCCACAGTCAACACCGGCACGTCCAGGATTCGATCCGAGGCGATGAGTCTCATCCACGCACCACAGCGTGGTGCTTCAACCGAACGAGCCATCCAGCAGCTCGCAGCTGTGGAACGTTTTATTAGCGCTGACCCCCGTCTACTGCAGGAAGCCGCCATGCCAAAGAACACACATAAAACGGGAACGTCTTCCAGTGCGCGCAGCGGAGCGGGGCAGGAAAGGCTTTACTTTATCAGCGGTGCAGAAACACTGGGGGGAAAAGGAAACCTTCCGTCAGGCCAGGCGCTTTGATGCCCGGCCACTCCATTCCAACACTTCCACTTCAGAGGAATGTCGGGCCGCAAAGTCGATAGTGTATGGGGGGGCGGGGGGGCGGGCAGGCAGGGAGGTTGGGGACAAAGAAGCCCACCCGGAATCTTGGCGACCCTCAGCCACCCTGAAGGCAACGGCTCCGGCGATGACGCGAGCGCTGAGGCTACGGCGGTGTCTGGCGGGGAGCCGTCCGCGTAGGCCCGTCACCCCGCCACCCGCGGCCACCGGCCGTTTCCCACGGTGGCTGCAGCCTGTGTGAAGGACACACCCACCCGCACGGCTGCGTATTCCATCAAGGAGCAGGCGGGTCGGGAGCATGCGGCTCGGGCCGGGAAAATGGCAGACAAGAAAGCGCAGAACAGGGAAGGCCGAAGGCTGAAGCGAACGCGGCGTGCGACAAGACCTCGGCGGGGGCGCTGTGTGAGAATCGTTACATTTCTGCCGTCTGGCTAAGCCCCTAACGCGCGTTCCGCTGGGCCGGAGAGGGATCCCACCGTGCGCTTTAGCCCCGGGGGCACAGGCCGCTCCGCCCTGACCACCGGCGGTCCGGCAGGCCCGGGGTCTGGCAGCGCTGGCCACACGGTCCGTTAGGCACGGGCTGCACTCTGGGTCCGCTCCCGCGGCCAGGTCCTGGGGTGAGGGGTCCCGGAGGCCCGGGGGGGGGTCCCAGAGCCCGTCTGACTCGATTAGTCTCCGACGGAGGGGCCCCCGGCCCCCTTCCAGCCTCTGCACAGCAGCTCTCGGCCGGGCGGCCATCTTCTCTTCCTCCCACACGGGCAAAGCAGCCTTTAATGAGAGCCTGGCTCACAGAGGAGGCCTCCCGCCTCAGACAGGAAGTGTGTTCAAGCAGAGTTCACACACAAAAGAGAATGAGAGAAAACACTGTTCAAAGACTCTTTCGCCACTGCATTGTGGGTCAGTGAAATATGCTGCAGTACAGATCTGCATTAAAACTCGCATGAACCATGCTAAAGCGCAGCTACTGCAGGCATCACTGCATAGCAACCTATACTGACCATGCTGCTAAAGCTCTCCTGCAGTACAGATCCCCATAACCGCACGCTAAAGCTCTCCTGCAGTACAGATCCCCATAACCACATGCTAAAGCTCTGCTGCAGTACAGATTTGCATAACCGCATGCTTAAGCCCTGCAGCGGTACAGATCCGCATAACCGCATGCTAAAACTGCTGCAGAACTCCCGCGCTAACACAGCCCTCCACATTCTCCCAACTTGCCTTATCTCCAGCCCGCTCAACTCAGGCATCTGTGTGTCACTCACATTGCAGACTCAACGCTCACGACGTGTGATGTGACTGACACAGAAACAGACAGCGGAGCAGGGGAGGGTCGGCGGGGCTGGGGAGCAGAGATAACTGTGACAGGAATACGCTCCGAATACCGCAGACGGCCAGATACCGTCCCCAATGGCGTGGCTGAGGAGGAGCGCGCTAATTACCTCCTCAAAGCCATCGTCGTCCTCATACAACAGACCTCCAGCTGGGCAGTAAAAGACCTGACGGTTTGGATAAGGAAATCCACCACAAAAGGATCCCTTTAGGGGGAAGCCAGAGAGTATTTACAGAGCCGATACCCTACAAAGAGTTATTTCAGCACCTGCAACCTGCTCGCGTGCTCTCGTCTCCCAATTCCTACGTGCCAAAACCATGCCAAAAACCACAGCTATAACTCCAAAGGAAAAGCAAATAAAAAAATCCACTGGGGACCAATTAAAAATAAATCAATTTGTAGGAAAATATAAATTATTTTCCAAGGTTAAAGGCATACTATGCAGGATGAAAATATCAGAAGACAACATGCTCGGTCATCACTGTGATGCACCGGCAATCTGTCAGTGTGCACTTCTGCCCAGTCCTTGCTTGTCTGCCTGTATTTGATATTATAAGAAGTGCAAATGAAAATGGAAACGAGGGATCGCATTTTCAATCAAAATTTCGCCAGGGTTTTTGTGTGAGCACACAAAAACGATAAGGCAAATGGATGCAATGGTATTGCACTTGGATTTATGTCATTGTCGTTATTGTGTTGCAAAAACATAACTTGGCAATTGAAACATTTCATTTTTGTCATGGATAATGCGGTTACAAAAAGAAACTTATTTCAAATGTGGTTTTCATTTTCATTTAAATTATGACAGGGTTGTGTCACAGAGGGAAAGAAAAACTGAATATGGAATGGACTTTGCATTTTAAAACAAAAGTTTTTCTTTTTCGCATTTTCATCTGAATAAATATGTCATGATTAATGCGCGCATCGAATGAAACCAAAACATAGGCATAATTGCCAATTTCAAGTTTCATTTGAATTCTGGTGTGGATATGCGTCCATTCCTTGGTGGCTAATCTAATGCTATCCAAGTGGCCGGTCAGCACTCAGGTTAGGTAGCTGGCATTATTAGCTAACTAAATTCAGTTATGTTTGCCTACGTTAGCTGGCTGGCCATGATGGCATGAGAATATGCTGCGGGTAACAAAGTAAAGGAAAAACAAGGCTGGTGGATAAGATTCCAATCCACTTCTCTCGGCTCATACGGGCTAACTAGCAATCGTTTACTAGGAAATACGGGAGTCCACAAATTGAAAAATCCTACTACCCCGATAGGAATTTTTTTCCGAAAACAGTTCTGCTACTGCAGACCAATATCCTTAGACGGAGAGAAACAAAATGCATTTTGCACTAAATTCATATCTTAGGGGAATGTGCGGCTGTGTGCCTTTGTTGCCATGGGGGTTGGCTGGTAGGCCGCGACGTGGGGGTCTTCTAGGCTACTTCCCCGATCTGCTGAAGGGGGAAGGCAGCCTCCTAACGAGCTATGCAGCGGGAGAGGCCTACAACTTCCCGGCAATACATACACAAAGCTATACTATGTAAACATGCAAAAATAAACAAAGATAAAAGCAACAATGAATTGACGTATTTGTGCACATGCGTGCTTGCTTTACAGACTTTTGCAGTGCTTCCAGGCAGGCTAGAGCAGACTGAAACCCATTGGTGCTGTGCTAGCAGTGGCTAGTGTGGGTCCAATTCCATCACCACTAAGCTGAATGGGGGAGATGTTTTTGATTGTAAACATCTCAGGCAAGGAAATCCTGCATAGTATGTCTTTAAGGCGGTCATGCAAATATTAAATTGGAAAAATAAATTCTCTGCTACATTCTAAAAATTCTGAGATTGATGAATGCAGACTTTTGTCACGTAGAACTTACCGAAAATATCAGTCTTATTAATAAAAAAAAAGCCTTGATCTTTTCCACGCTCTCCCACTGCACACGCTCACAGCTCTTTTTTAGGCACAGCATAAAGGCTGATCTTCATGACACTGAATAGAGTGCATCCTGTAAGTTTGAAAGCTGCAAATAATAAATGAACGGACACTTTAATGAACTGTGTGCTTAAGATTTGCTGAGATACATCAGTCAGGATAATAAAATTAATGTAATAAATATGAATTATCATAAAATAAAGTCAAACAAATCTGTTCGAGAGTTCACATTTGCAGAGCAACTATAATAAAACAAACAGGCTGAGCTAGCTTCTGTCCCCTCAGTTCCCTCCATCCCCTAACTTCCCCTAAAAAAACCTTCTAGCAGTGAATTCTGCCTCTAATCCTCTGCATAAAACTCTTGTGTGTGCAGGTAGGGAGGCTGCTGATAACTGCAATAATTTAATTAAGAATCAGCACCACAATCATTATCAAATTACTATCATTATCACCTGCACTTCCAGAACACGTCTCCTGTCTGTTCTGGCCCCACGATGGTGGAATGACCTCCCTGTGGAGGTCAGAACAGCTGAGACTGTGACCCATTTCAAACGACGACTGAAGACCCACCTCTTCAGGCTGCACCTCTCCCCATCCCTCCCTTCCCCCCCGTAAATGACTAAACTTAGGGTTGTAACTAGGCAGCTGTTTAATAGGTGACTTAGTTGATGCGCCAGTCTTAACGACTACTTGTATTTTTATTTATTTTTATTTTTCCATAGATTGCGTTGTTGCCGTTCTCGTTGTTAGTGTTAATCAGTTTAACCACCAGGGTCCAAGTTGACCTCGGTTGTCCCTGTACTTGACCCGTACTTCTCTAGGGTTTCGTCACTTTCCGGTTTGGTTATACACTTTGTTGTGCGTAGGCTCTGGATAACGCAGTCTGAAATCATGTAATGTATGTTAATGTATATATTTATAATTTTGCAATGTTGTGTATGCAGAATAACTTCAGCGTCATATACATAACAAAACACATTTATAACACAATATGTAATACCGGCACAATGCTGCATAAGTTAAAAATACAATCGATTTAATTCCTTTTTAAAATAAACTGACAGAGAATTAGCCTAATGCAAATGCAAAAGGAGATACATTGACAGTACTGACTTGAAAATTTAGAAATATTAGGAAACAAAAATGTGCAAGCAAATAGGGGAAAGCATTCTTTTGCCTGGTTTTGATTTCAACATTTGCAGATAAAATGTGGCAGAAAATAGAAGTAAACATAAGAAAATGCTCCGTGCACGATAGTGGTAAAGCTGCAAATAGGAAAATGGTGGGAAACCAAGTTTCTGCGAGCCGTGCTCAGCATCGACTCGTTACGACTGGGTAACACAACAGAACAGTGGAGGCAGCCATGCAGCACTGAAATGAGGCACCCGTTTAACAGAGCGAGAGTTTCCCCCCCACGGGCCCCCCCCCCCCACACCCTGGGGTGCAGACTGACCATAAGGTTACACGTGTGCAGCCCCTGCACCAGCAACCAGGCGCAGTGGCCCATGGCCAAGGCACTGGCTGATTAGAAGCAAAATCCTCTGCATGTGGTTGAGATTCCTGTGGCTCATAAAGAAAACGAGCTCCCCCGTCCCCATCCCATGCCCCCCATCCCCCCATCGCTCTGGGACAGAGGGGAAAAGGTGGGGGGAAAGGATGCCAGGGCCACTTTCAAAAATAGATTGAGTATGATAACAGAAGCCTGCGGCGACCATGGAAACGAGGCCCGTGGATCTCAGTCACGAACGGTGCAAGGAAAACCACCGAGGGCCTGGAATCATAGTCTACATGTGCAACAATGTGCACAAACTATTATAAACATATGGCTCATTAGCAGAATTCAACAGCAGGTGTGTACTTTCAAAGTTTGTACTGTCTGATAAATATTCCGTCCAGATGTTTGTTTTACAAAGCGTGAAGCCACATCTCACTAAAACGTTATTTATCTTTCTGTTTGTGTAACATTGAAGAGACCACACTTGCGTCCTCAAATTTAGCTGAACCATTGCACATTTTATATTTAACGGCAAAATATTTTCAAAGTGCAAGGTTTCGTCTGTCCAAGAAAACAGCCTTAAGAGTGCGGCCACGGAGTGTCTTTTCTGAGGAAGTGAGGAAGCAACATGTCCTCAGACAGATATATCTGTTATTTATTTAACTTCTCATTAAAAATAAACATGCTGATTTCTAGCTGCCAAGAGCGAGACGCTGCTGTTGGATCTAGATGTGTTTTTAACACTTGCCAAGGCACCGGCAAAGCAACAAACAAACTCACACCAAATCCTTTGTTAAATTGCAAAACAAAGGTTGAAACCATGATGAAAGGGTTTGGCAAATCCTACTTCATATACAGAGACCACACCAGACTCAACTGCCTGGGACAAGTGTTGAAAAAAATTAAACACACAAAATGAAATGGAACAAATGCATGCACGCACACACACACCCCTTCAGGTACTCCAAATACCAGGACCTTTTAAAATATTAACACACAGGCTAATCAATACAGGAGTGCTAGGAGTATAGAAAATACAGTTGCTTGATGACAGGGATGAGTGATTTGGCCAAAAAAAATCATATCATGAATTTACATGGCCAGATGATTCACAACACACACTGAAGTATTTTATCTTAACATGGATAATAAACAGAGATTTGTGCTCGTTTGTTTCCTTTTTACTCTAACAATCTAACAATTTACTCTAATAATCTCTAAATATAGGCTAGGGCTGGTGATAAGGCTTAAATTACTGAAGTTAATGTATTTCTTCATAGCCCAGGCAGGAAGCATTGGAATGCATTGAGATAAAGGAATAAGTCTAGATAACACATATTCAGCATTCATTGCAAAAAGAAAGCAAACCGACTGTCATTTTGACATACACTCTGTCTCCATCAGTCAAACCTTTAGACACATTTTTCAAAGGTGACACGATAGTATATACATGATAATATCGATTCATTATATTAATTATTCGCAGTGTATTTATGTTACTCATTAATGTTGTGAAACTGGTTACGGCGGAATGGTTCAGAATGGTCGTTCCACCATAAGCCAATACCGTGACATAGAGAACGGTGACCATAGGCGACAAAAAAAAAGAAACTGCGTTCCACTTCAACAGAATGACAAAATCTGTCATCTTTTGTTGAAATATCATTACTGCTTAAGAAAGGCTTTTCCAAACAAGTGACACCGATTAGCATGTTAGCTGGTTAGCAAACACTCGGAGTAGCTCTTCAGAAAAGTTTGAAGGACGCCCTCCACATTTGCATGAGAAGGTGCATCATGGCTGGAACTGTACTAGTGGCAACACAAAGCTCAAGGACTCCTGACACTGAGCAGCAGCTATAAATATTTTAACGATATCATAAATATTTATGTTCATGTTTTAAAGTTTATTTACATACTCAGTGGCACTAATAAGGGCTGATTCCGCACGCTCCAGATTCCACTCTGTTGTTTCTTAACTGGAAAAAAGTAGCCAAAAATAAATGGCACAGAATGGTGCCTAACCAGCTAACGACATGCATGTGGCATCGTTTCAATACCACTTCTAGCTATACTAGTAGATATAATATAAATTTCCTCACAAATACAATGCTACTTGACTGGCTGCCCTTCTTGCTTTAAATGTGAATATATAACTAGTAGGCTAGTAGTCACTTAAAGCTCGTCATCATAACAATGGCTAATGTTAGCAAGACATTTACAGAATACTGAGAGCAGCACATTCTTGTTAGTGCATCAGTAATGTGAGGTAACAGCTTAACCTAGCCTACATTGTGGACAGTTTGCCAAGTTGTAAGTTGGTTATTCCGATAAGTCATCTTCCACCAATGAGGTAGCCAGCTAAGGCTTACACAGGCTCTGCCAGCATCAGATCACAAAATCACCTTCTCCCTGGCGCTCTCGAAATGTTAATCTGTCATGCGATCGGCCGGAGCTTATTCTGTTTGCATTCCCATAATCAAACCCGAAAATCATGCAACTTGAAATCAGCTTGGCAATCAACATTGCTGCTAGCATTATGAGTGTCTAGACAAACTAGAAGTTTAGGCTATATTTAGGATAAATTCATGTGGAGCCAAATGAACCATCCATCTCCCAGCAGATTGTACACCTAGAATATTATAAAAAATCTGTGGAGGTTTTCCAAATCAATATAGACACTTAGACAACTACAAACTGATTTGAATGTCGCGGTAATGGGTGTGCATTTTCAGAACACAGCACACATGTAATTTCTGCAATTTTCATTTTTTCTCTGTGAAAATGCAGAATCCTGCTTTAACGAGACATCAAACACAGAGTCAGTACAGCGGAAAATGAATGGAAATAGGACTGAATTAGGTTGAATTAAATAAAATATTTGTCTTACAAATTTCCTAAGTTCCTACCATGACATTTTATCAAATAAACCCCCATTCATAATAATCCAGTGGCAGGTGTAGGCCTACATTGTACAGCCTGATGTGTATGACATCACTGCATTGTGCCATCCTCAGAAAATGTGCATGAAGAATAAACACAGTCCCACTGGTGGCACTTGTCCAGTGAATCCAGATTCAATATCCAGAAACATATAACCATTCTACTAATATCCCATCAGCGCATATGGCTTTGACATGGAGCACAGTTAAACCCTCATCAAAAATCATTGGCGTGCGCGCACACACACACACACACACACACACAAAGCACAAGCATACACACACGTACGCGGATACGCACGCATGCAGTCCAAGTACGGTTCAAGCCCAGCACACAGCCACGGACCACCTGCATTCCCACAGTGTTCCATTGCACTCTTTCCTCAGACATTCATTCCACATGATCTCCTTTCAGCGGCAGCCAGGGAGCTAACGAGCTGTCCTCAAGGCTGTTAGAGACGGCCTGGCACAGGCCCAGCCAGCCATCACTGCAGCTGCAGCAGTCTGCACCAGCACTACCGCGGGAGACAGGGTGCCTTCACTCACCATAGCACTCAAACACCACACCAAGCAGCCACAGAACCTTCCACAAACACCCACAGAACCTTACAACAAACACCCACAGAACATTCCAGAAAAACATCCAGAACACCTTCCAGAAACACCCAAAGAACTACCCCAAAATCACACAGAACTGCCTACTAACATCTAGAGAATGCTCCCAAAACAACAAACTTCGTCCACACAAGTAGCAAACATCCCACACCTCCTAGAGAACTTTCCCCACAGCAACCAGAAATCCCTTCCAAAGACACGTCCAACAGAATTCCCAGAACCTCTCAGCACTGCTGCCCTAATCATACAGCAAACACGCCCCAAACACCCAGAACATACTCAAAACATCCAAAAAAAAAGTCATTGTGAAACAAGCACCTTCAAAAATGCTACTTCTGGCAAGAAATCTTTCTATTCTACATGAACCTGTGGATCTTTCCTCACCACACAGCCTACATCTCAGCTGAACAAACAGACCTGGAGCCAGGTAACATTGTCTCTAAGTACACATATTTTTTCAGCCCATGTTTTCAAGTTTGCATGTGCTAACATTTGTTCAATATAAAACAAATCTTGCTCCTGCACAAGAAACAAGATACAGCGAGTGAACAACAATCAAATCCAATGTACTTCACCCATTGAGCTGCTGCCAAAGATGACCACAGTGTACCAGAGAGAACTGCCAGCCCATTGCAGAAAAGCAGGCTACAACTAGGGCCACCAGTCTCTCTCCACCATGTGACACACATATAAACAGGGGCATAAATTACTTTATAATCTTAGATTATTGGGGAGGTGCAAATAGGATAATTGTTTGGGAAGCCTGTGGACTGAACTACCATGCGAGAAAACAAGGGGCGATAAACTGGTGGCCCTAGCTATAACACAGGAACGTGATTATTCTCATATCACAATTCAGCCCATTTCTATGCTGAATGAAATTAGGCATGACACACCCATCTCTCAAGGGAAGTCAATAAAACATTGACCACGGGAATCTGACTGAAAGCTCGCCTACCGTATGCTCATTTATTGACCGTTTCGATCATTTTTTCCCCATGCTTTTTCATCGTTTCACACGCTGGTCTTTATGTTTGCTATCTTTACTGAGGGATTTGCAGCAGGGAATGAAATGGTCTACCTGCCTGAATGGTTCATTTAGCTCCGTTCAATCTCCCGGATATGTTCTCAAATGGCCTTGTCACTTTTTCTTCATTACAATGCAACTTCAAATTTGCTAGAAGGCTATTTGAAATCAGAACTTATTTCGGCCCCTGAGATAGGCTATTTGCTAAATGATTAATCTCATGCTGATTGAAATATGATATAGGAAGAGCATTTCATCTCTTGTTAACATCTGCAAATCCTCTTTGACTCTTAGTCAAAATGTACAGTTTCTTAACCTTCGCTTTTTTCATACACATGAATGTGTGTAAAATGGAAAGCCGAGGAGTCAGAAATATATGTAAAAACGGTGATAACAGGCACGTCTGTGAAAACTGTGACGTCAATGCATTGTTTTGTCTTAAATTCCAATCCTAATGAGCACTTACTAAGGCTTGAGCCAGATAAACCTCATTACTGCTTATCGTGGTGTACGGAATTTGAACGTTTCCTTCCAAATAAAGACTGTATTTGTTTTATTGTCAATAAAATTCAAGAGCCCGTAAAGCACAAGCACCTGCAGCTTTCGGGCCGTGTGTGCCTCAAGACCCAGCGAAGGCCCCGGTTTAAATGGCTGCATCTCAAACTCACATTTCACAACCATTATGACTGGTTTGTCGAGCAGGGTCCACTCTCCACACTGGAGCTCTGGTCCTCATTAAACCACCAGTGAGCTGTATTTCTGCATAGTGCTTCCAGGACAAAGAAGAGCTGCTGTACTGAACCCTCTCCTATGTGACAAAAATGGGCTGAATCTGCGTTTTCCTCAGTGACAACCTCTGCACCTCACGCCTAGCGCCTAGTGCGTAGCGCGCCGCAGCAGCTGTTGTGTCACCGCGGCATGCAGAGGCAGCCCGGCGTGCGGCTCGTCTGTCTACATCAGTTCGCGTCTCCTGCACTCTTTCTCTCCAGAGGGTTTTCCAACGGGCTACATTTGTAGCACAGTTGTGTTTTGCTTCAGTCACAAGACATAATTTGTGCGCATAAATTCTGTAATAAGCAGAGTTTTCGCCATCGACATTGCTTATCCTATTTCTATAACAAATAAGATGCAAGACAACTATGTTTAAATGTCCTTATAGAATGGTATTGTGGATCTTCCATCTCCTTGCATTTCTTCCCCAGGCATTTCATACTCCTGCAGTTTGACTATCATCAGAGCTGCACCTCTCTCTTCCCTCTCCAAGGCAGGCCTACTTTAGCCCTTACGTTCTTTGAGAATCAACAATCCCCTCCATGCCTTGCAAGTTTTTCCATTGTGCATTTGCGTGTTCAAATGGCCATTCCCAAAACTCATTACTGCTTCAGAAAACGCATTGCTTCCTTAAACATTATGTGAAAAATTAGCGTAAAATTGGTCAGTCTTTCAGCCATTACGTGTACTCAATAAAATGCACCAACATGGAGAAAGATAGATTTCATTTGTGGTTTGGGGACTACCGGTATACGTCACCTACTAAGCTCTTCCGAAATAATACGACCCAGGAAAACATTAGAAATTCATGTTTGTCTCACTCAGGAGCATTCTGGGTACTTGTGTCAAGTAATTTAAATAATTATACTGGTTCTGTAAAAAAAATTTAACAATCAAAAACCTTTTAGCTTGTAGGGATAAATTTCTCCAGCAGAATTCTATGTTTAGAACGCCTAGTGCATTAAAGTGCAGTGAATGAGCCTTCAGAAGGTGAAGTTCCCTTGTAACTGAAACTCCCATGTCTTAACTCTCATCTTTCAATAAGAAAAATCTGGCTTTTTAAAAAATCTCAAATAAAAAAATAATGTAGGCTGCATGTGCACGTGTGGTTGTCATGTCCTAAAAGCCTACAACAGGGCTCCATGCCAGCATTTTTTCCAAGGAGCACATATGCTCCGAAGTTGAATTAAATTAAATTATTTTTCCAGTTAGTACACAAATGCTCCTAAAATGGGGGCACTGTAGAGCCACGTACAACCCAACCCTTTAATCATCAACTCCGGTTGGTAATCAAAGTCAGTCATAATACAAGCCAGAGATATCCATTTCAAATGCGTCATGATGGAAATCATGAAGTAAATCACATTTTTTGACCAGAGATTTCATTTAAAGTACATACACCAAGGGAGTAACTGTACACAAAAATCTTGCTTCAGTATGTAGCTGTTTTGACTTGACGGCCTGGTACGTTTCTGGAACAGAAAAAAAAGGAAATGGAATACAGACTGAAACTGATTTTCATCTAAACGGTCTTGAAAATCATGACAGTGTACATGAAAAATGCAAACTATCTAACTGGCCATAATTTCTTGCTGAACAAAAAAAGGCACATTAACGCAAAGTCAATGGGGGGAACTTGCAGTTCTGAATTTAAGTTCTGCTCAAAAAAAAGTTCCGCATATGCGCTACAGAAAGTCTGTAATTGTTTGGGTTGCAGTCGGTACGAACACATGTACCATTACACCCCTAACATACAGCAATGCAAATACAAATGCACAGACATACATCTACAAATAGAAGCACAGGCCCACATGCAGACACACATACTCAAGCCCCTGCACACATTCACGCACAAACACACACACACACACACACACACACACAATTACACCCAAGGCAGGGACTCAGTGTTTATGTCCCAAGCATTCTGTATTATACCTTACAGAACATAAACATTTACACATCAGCACAATGAACTATTCAGTCTTGCCTCTACATCGATTTGTTTTCCAGCCAAGGAAGAACGGCATAAAAAATGAGTGTCCTTGGCAACAAGCATCCTGAACTTTAATCAGCAATAGCTAGACACAGCTGTGGCATATCTCATGTGCCATTTCCCCTCCTTCCTATATTTAATGCCTCACACTTGCAATTAATGCTGCCTTGCAATTAGCAACGTTTTTTTTCCAAAGGAATCACACAACGTTTCATCTGCCAAACAACCCTGTGCGTGTGAGAGGGGGCAGGGGTCAAACGTCATGTGAAGTCACTTCCCGTTTCATCTCCAGAGACAGTGAACCAACTGAGAAATGCCGAGCGCAGGTTGAGATTTCAACACCAAGTGCAATTAGAAAGGAATGCGGAGTCTGCACCAGACACACCAGCACACACGCATCGAAAGACATTTGAGTTTCCTCTGGTTGAAGTACTACAGTAGGGAACGTTTAACACAAGGAAATGATCTGAACTCACTTTTAAAGTGTTTAAGGAGATGTACATGAATAAGCAAAAAACAAAAACCTGTTTCAAGAGTTAGGCCTTATTAATGCCGAGTTGAATATGATATTAATACATTAGAATCAGTGGTACTATTTTTATTTAGTTTTAAATGTATGCAGCAAATAATCCCCGCTTGGGTACACCATCAACGAGTACTAACAGCAGTACCCTACACCCAGGACTCAAAATACTGTTCCTGTCTGTAATGGTAAGTTCAAAACATAGCTGCATCGAGAAAATCTGCACTTTAAAAATCTTACATTTTACCAACTTAAAAATCAGTCATTTATTCAGATTAAAATAAATTATTTTCTCATGCCTCAAAAATAAGACTTTTTTTTTTCGAAATTGGTCAAACGAAACGTGCATTTCCCGTTAAGCTGTCCATACCACCGAACAACCGTGGGTTGCTAAGACGGAAAAAATAAGGCTGCATAATTTATTGTGCCTGTATTGCACTGCCCAGATTACAAGATGTATTCACATTTGAAAGCTGAAGCAGTGAAAGCCGTGCACTAATTAGGCCCATGTTCCGGCACGGTGGAGCTATCACACGTCTAGCATGACACGATGTGTGAAGATTTAGGTAAGAGTAGTAGCATCACAATATCCATCGATGTGTTTGGAACGACAACGTTTTTTTTAGAATAATTAGCTTTGTGTCAACTGCTGTTGTAAAAAAATCTGATGCTCTCCTCACACCTATTACTGAACTGTCAATGTCAGAACTTCTGAAGGCACTGTGACAGAGGAAACTGCTGGCAAAACCCAAAATGTATTTCCTCTTTTTTTCATCCAGCTATGTTTTTTACGGGCAACCAATCTGACAGTTAGGCAACACTTTTTTTCTCTCTCTCGCAGCCTCAACTATCTTCAATATGACGGCATTCAATTCTGTATCACCTGACCCACCACTGAACCATGTAGGCTATCTTTTTACAAAAGCAAAACAGCTGGACCGTTTGGACAAATGTTCTGTACTGACCATAACATAACTGAATTTGGGGAGAAGAATATAAACAAAATGTTACAACTGATTTCCCAAATTTCATGTAGATAAGACATCGCTTAGATCCATTCACACTCTGTTTCTTTCACTGGGGTGATCTCCTTTGAAAAATGAGTTTTGCAGAATAGCAGGCATAGCGGACCAAAGGCATTTCATATACACACTATGAATAATAAACATCTTATGCTTAATCCAGCAAAGCAATTAAACTGTGCAGAAAACTGCTGTTTGCTAGAACAGGCATGGGAAGGTCTGGAAATGAAGTGACCAAGGGCCACAAGTTTTACGCATGCAGCGTAGAATCTGAATGTTCGTAAAAGTTAGCCTATTGCAAATGGAGGTCACACTGGGTGTATTAAACAAACTGCGTGCACATCTGTGGACCATAACTAACGATTGTGCCAAATTTAGATGAAATTTAATTTTCCCCCAAAGGAACAGTTGTGGCACTTGGCACACATACAAAAGAAAAAGACAACAATGCCCAAAACAACCTACATAAATAAGACAATGAAGAGGACATGCAAATTGCATTCAGTATTGCTGGAGAAATATCCGCTCTCCATTTAAGAGGTTATTTAATGAGGTCGTTAAAAAACATATAGAAGACGGCACAAAACTGGTCAGGGTTGTCCGTTTTAAAAGGTGGGAATCAGTCTACACCCTGATGGGAACATTTCATAGTACCCCTTAAGTGGGGGGTTAGGGTAAGATGTGATAACCCCTCCCATTCAGCAGGTCCAAACTTGCACATCATAGTGAAATCAGGTAATAATGCAACAAGCACAAGGAAGATGAAAGGAAAAAATAATAAATGAAAACAACGGAAACAAGGGATATGGAGAGAAAAAACAGGGACGAGGATAAAGGAGCATATGGATGATAAGCTAATTACGAGCTAAACCCAAATCGTCTTTCACTCAGCCATTTTCTCCCACCTCAAAGCACCCACAGGGCACGTGCGGTGGCTATGCTTCCTTTCAGCCACATCAGGTTTTGGAGCAAAGCTTTGAAGTACCATCTGATGCCCAAAAAGCAGAGAATTGCATGAAATTACCCCTCAGAGAACGACGGCTCCCTTCCTATTCTCTCAACACACACAGGCCCTCTACCAACACCATTTCAAAACATTCAGAAACCATAAACCTTCTACTTGTTTTAGACAGAAAAAACGAAAATTCAATGAGTCAAATTGTCCCGTACATTTGTGCACTCAAAAACGAAAACAGGCCACACGTCGTTGCTATTTGAATACCGTGCAATATAGCGAGAACAAAATCAAACGGTCAAAATCACAGCACTTTGCTAAAATTAATTCCGGGTTTGCAATTAACCTGCTACAAAAACATAAAGCAATGAAACAACAATGGATTTTACAGCTTAACAATCAAGTCTCGCAAGGAAATCTTCTGCTAGACATGTTGATGCGCAAGAAGAACACTTCTTCAAATAGCCTAATTCTCAGCTAGTTGCTATATCGTAGTCTTACAGCACAAACAACTCACTCTATTTTTTTTTCTTTATACAATGAAGGTATGGTTCACAACCTCAGTAAAATAAGGGTTGCAGTAAGAAGAGCAAAAAAGCAAGTAGAGAATTGCTGGCAGACGCCATGGACAAAAAAATGAAGGCAAGATTTCATGGCAGCCATCCAAGGAAGAAAAAACTGTTAGCCCATAGCTACCAAAACACAACACTCAAACTTGTAAATCTTATCCTCATAACACGGAAACCGCTGTGTAAAACTAGCCAGAATGCTGTAGCCATTTCACCAGTGTGTTGTTTGGGCCCAGCCAGTCAGGACTGGCCAACAAAAATGTACAAAAAAAAACCCAGACGGGTTCAAGAGTGGAACAGGGGCATCAGATACGCCCACCATGTAAAACTGCCAATGAGGAACCAGCACAATCTGTGCTCCAGTAACACGAACTATCTCCCACAATGCCCCAGTGCAGACGCTTCCCGGAGGTCCATGATCCCCAAAACAGATAACAGGACACTTCGGCTTGTAGAACAGCCAGCATGCAGAACACAAAGAAGATGGAGAGATAAATGGGCGCACAATTCACTGCATGAAGGGCCATCTCTGCGTACTTTAACTCCACCGTCCTTCAGTCTGACAGAGATTATCTAAAGAATGCCGACATCTGTCATTGTATTTTTAATTAAGTTTAGTCTCGTTTCATCGACAACAACTATCGGCACTGCCGTCAACAGCCCCCTTTCCTATTCAAAACTGGGAGCAACCTCCTCTGGGAACACCCTTGTGCTCTCAACCCGCACACATTCTCTGCTTAACAATACTCAACATTACTTCAGGCTTGAAAGGCTACATAATTCATTATGAATGTATGATAATTGCTATGATGCATCTGAAAAATGATGCAACTGAAATGCCTGTAATTATGAATATAGGAGTGACACACGCATACATCTGAAAGACGTTAAAGATGAGACTCGGGAGACTCAGGGAGACTCAGGACCTCTCTGGGTGACGTGCTGGATTTAAGTGAATGGAGCCCCGTTACAATAACAGAGATCACCTCTGTGACCCCGGCAAAGAGGGGCCTCTGAAAGACGATTCAGGATTAATGAAGTGGAGTTATTTATTTATTCATGACAATAAAAGAACGCTGCTGCCTGGACAGTGACCTCCCTGTGTAGCTCGGTATTGTGGGGGCTTTTCATCCCATTGGCCCGTCTACCCCTGACACCCCCGAAGCCTGACTGCCACACAACAATTCCCACACACACACGGACACACACACACACACAGATACATACACATACATATACACACACATATATGTACACATACATACACACATGCATGCACATACATACACGTGCATGCATATATACACACAGATACATATACATACACACCCAAACGTACACAAACACACGCGCATGCATAAACACACACACGTACGCACGTGACACATTAACACAAACATAAACAAACACACGCATACACACACATTCGCAAACATGCTATAGGAACTCTCCATTACGGTAGGCATAACTGATCATTAACACAGAGGAATGATAAAATAACATTCCTCTGTCAAAAAAAAAAAAAAAAAACTGACATCAATGCCTAAACCTGCATTCCTCCACAGCAGCTTAGACGGAGATGGAGGAAGCCCTTCCGCTTGCTCGGATCCAAAGCGTACCACATAACACCAGTGAGAGCTTTTTAGGCTCCCGACTGAGCGGGCCTGCCTCTCAAGCGGATCAGTATCCTCCTTTCCGTTACCCACAACACTCCTAATCCACGCCCCATAAGCAGCGTCTGTCCGACGTGCCAAAAAAGTAACAAAAAGTGCATGGTGAGAGAGAAAAATCAAACGGCCAGCGAGGAGGACGGCTGTTGAGCTGTAGAGAAAGGAGAGGGAGAAAGAAATGGAGAAAGCAGTCCATCCTGCAGCGGTGGGGGCCCTTGTCCCAGCTCATTGGGAATGCAAAGCCTCTGCTTTGGGGGGGGGGCTCACTGGGCTAAGAAACACAGATACTGCAGAGGCAGTACCACTGATCCCCCTACTCCTTCCAACACTGCACTTCTTTTACCCCTCCCCCTCTCCCTTTTCTGGAGAGTTCATATCAGCCCTCATTGTGTTCAGCTGAAGGCTGAAGTGATAAGGTCCTTTCCCCTGCCATTCTGTGTCAGCCCTGCAGGAACTAACTGAAGGATCTCTGGCCACACAATAGCTGGCTCCCATAAAGCGCTTCTTTCTGGAGGAGCTCTGCATGTGTGAGCGCGAGTGAGAGAGTGCGAATTGATTAAATAAGGCCAGTTAATTACACATCCCGTTCAGAAAAGGCCGAAATAAACAAAGCGCGTCTCCAAACATACGTGGCTGCTGACTGCGGCCATCTTATTCCCCTTAAAATCGGTTCTTCGGTAGAAGTTAAAATTCTGAGAGCCAAAAAGCAGATTTCAAAGTTCAGCCTTTACAAAGTTATTCAGCTCTTGCATGTAGCTGTTGGCTTTGCTCTTGGTAGACTATTTTGGGGGGAAAGAAAGCGTCCATAATTGCGAATCAGACTTTTATTTATGACTGTCTTTTTTCGCCATTTTGAAGACTATTAAAAAACTTTAATAACTTTCTTCAACAAAAATTATTTTTTTAAGAGAGAAAGGCGGCAAGCTTGTTTTCAGCTTAATGGAGCTGTCAAATCAAGCAAATCCAACCGAATTTTCGAGAGACAATGTCCTGGAACATTCATTTACCGATTGTTAACTCTGGCACGGCATGTTTGGGGCATGTTTGTACAGCAGGATACTGGAAAACCGTAAGAGAAATAAACCGAACCTTTTCAAAGATACCGAAGGGCACGCAAGATGCACATCATTTATATGAGACTATGGAAACCGTCAGAGAAATACGCCAGTTGTAATAAATCATGCATTATCACCTGGTTTTGAGCAAATGGCCAAAGGACAGCTGCGGTGTGATAAGACTGGCTGTAACTCACAGGCTCCTGACACGGCGCTTCCCCGTTCTGGGGGAACAATGCTGGCCATCGTTTTAATTCTCCTTACGGCAGGGAAACAAGGGGGGGGGGGGACAGGGGGCCGGGGTACCTCGCTGCCTGGAGACCTGCCAAAACCCACATACTACACCTCAGGAACATGCCCCTCTCCCTCGCTGTGACTGAATGATTTCCCTGGCTGGGGCATTTCATTTCCAACAGTCTGTTATTTCACTCTTTTCAATAGGCCTAGGCCTACATGCAGAGTATTTTGCCTAAAACGTATTGTTTTCGAAATTCTGATTAGTTACGTGCCTGAAAACTGACACCCAAGACATGTCTATTAACTCCATGCATTCTAACCTGGGTATTAATGTTTTTCTATTTAAATTTAGCAGGCACATCAAACACCACTCCCAGTGGAATGCAGACTCATCCTTGGTGCTTAGAATTTATTTAAAATCTCTTTTACAGCATCCAATAGGCAATGCAATATACAATTACACTTTAAAAAACAGCAAAACTATAAAAATACATAGCCTAATTACTTTCAGGTGTGATTAAAAGCAATAGGCCTATGTGTTACCGAATTACGTATCCTGCGTATTACAGAAACATTGAGATCTGGTTTCCCTTTAAGGAAGTGACAGGCTTAAAAACTTAAAAGCATTTTTTTTCCTCCTTTGCTGTACACACCTTAACATTCCCAGTTAGAGGTTGTCAGAAGCCTCACAGACTTCCAAAGCGGTTTAAGGTACATTCATGCAGGAGAAACAGGACAGTGTGGAGTCAAAATTCACTTCTGAGCCTTTCTCCAAGGCCTGTACAATCATTATAATCGTGAGGGTTATAAAATCAAACACATTGATGTGCCTGAGATTATCAGAGCAGACACCCAGGAAACACGGCCACAAAAGAATGTGATCCACAAAAAGACAGAAACTTTCATTAATTAAGGAAAGAAAATTCATTTTGAAAAAGCACAGACTAGAAGCCTTGACTTTATATAGGCCACTACCTAGAGAACCTAATTGTAAAGGAGGCATCCGGAAATTAGAGGTTAACAGTGGTGATGGTCGGACGACTTTCAAAGTTGCAAAGAAGTACCACTGCAATGGCAGATGCCTACAGTTGTTGAAGGAACTCCCAACTCCCCAGGTCTCACTCCTGGGGGGGAGGGGGGGGGGGGACGCAGAATGCGGAGAGGTGAGTTCGTGAGGAGTTCACTGTTCCACACAAAGGAGCAGAGGACCTGCAGAAACGCCAATGGTGAAGAGGGAGATTTCAGGACAGGGGAGGTGATATCCAAGGAGACCCTCCACGGAGAAAGGAGCCCCAGAGCAACTCCCACTGCCACAGCGTGATGGATGAATCGTTAATTTGATGGCTCATTAGCATAGACCTTGTGAATGGCTCATTCAGTAAAGAAAGCATCCCACCCAAGAACTATGACATGAGCAAACAAAGACTAAATTCTACAAATATGATGAAATTACATTCACCACTCTCCTGTACTTTTACCAGATTCATCCATTCCTTTTTAACTAACAAATAAGCTCATTTTCTAGCACTGAAATAATTAGTAATAATAGTCATTTGGCTCATAAGAATCAAAGGAACACAACATGCCATTTCCACATATTTCTTCTGAGAAAAAGCAGCATTTACCCTACTATGTTACAGCAATGACAAGTTGCTGTACAACCTTCCAACACAACCATGGATTGTGCTGCTCATTCATTATTTGAATTTGAATTAAATAGCCTAGGTGTTTTGAATGTTATCGCCGTTACCAACAAACACACGTTCAGTTCCCTTTTGCATGTATGAAATGGGCAGTGACTGCGAATGATAAAAAGCCTCACGTCGGTGATGCTGCCCACATGTACGATAGTCAGAGTGTGATTAGGAATTCCGATTCTTTTTTGTCTTTTTTCTATCGAGTACCAGCCCCTCCTCCCTGCTCTGACGCAGGGAAGTCTGAGGAATGAAAGAGGTGTGGGCCAGGCTCTTCCAAGCTCGGTGCAACAAAAATAATTCCGCAGTGAAAGGATTTAGCCCAGACAGCCTCGTAAAAGGCTGCTGTCCTTGGAAGAAAACCGACCCCAAATCTTTCGCAGAACAAAAACTGCTGCCCCCCATTTCCCCCTCCCCAAAATGATCCCGCCGGCACCCCCCACAGGTTCCCCGTCCATTATAATCATTTTCATATTAGGAGGCCTCAGCAGACAAACCCAAAAGCAACCTGCAAACCCCGCCCTTTCATCACTAGGACCAATTTTCACAAGACATAAATTGCTACCTGGGAAAATCTGGCACCAAATAGACCTACTGACATTACCCCTCATACATTTATTACCAGGAAGAAAACAAAATGAAACTAAATTATACCACTGTCGTCCACATCTTTAAGTGACTGTATCCCCCCCCCCATTTTCAACGCTGAATTCTTTAATGCATTTTTACCAAATATTCACAGATCCTAATAACTGACTTCCCTAGAAAATACTGTAAATCCACAAGTTATAAAACATAAACATACAGAAAGACACTTTGACTTCAAACAGATGTATAAACAATGCAGCACTGAGGAGAAATAAAAATATAACATATGGCATTAAACCACAAAAATAGATATTCTATTCTGAAATGCAACCGCTTCCATTATCTGATGAAATATTGGTTACCCTAATATTAGCCTAAATGTGTTTTAATAGCAACTGGTTTTCAATCAAAATAGCCTAATTTGAGGACACAAAATGGAAAGAACAGTGAAGTACACATCAATTTAATTGACTTGATAAATTAAAATATATCAAATTGATTCCACTGACTAACAAGCTACAACCATACACACAGTATGTTATTTATGTGAGAGACCGATAGAAAGAGCTATGCCATTCTATTGAATATTGAGTTTCCTTTTTACAGATATGAAAGGGCATTAAAAATATAGACACTACATATAAAAAAAATGCTTGGTGTATGAAGGATGAATTAATAAAAATGTATTAAATGCACTGGTTTCACCATCACTGCTAACTGAAAAAAGTGAATCCTAAATTATTTCAGAATACCTAGTTTACAATGCTTGATAAACCTTTCCAACAATCTCACCAAAATCTGGATGGGCATCCATTAGCCTATACCAAATGGTAATTTTCTGAATGTTCACACGAAGGAAAATGAAGTGCCTCTAATGAACAGTTTTCCCCCTATACAAGTAAGGTTTACAAATGATTCGAAACATAAAACATATTAGAGCTGGTCCTAAAAACAAGAATTTGCCAATGGAAAATTAATCAATAACACCTGAATTTTATAAAACTCTCCTCATAGCAATGGCGTCTGTGTACTGAACCATCGTCATTGTCTGTTTGAGAAGGAGCTCCAGAGCTTACTGTGAACTAATGGAGCTTACTGAACCACTCAGTCGCAGTCCGTATCTACAAACAAAAGCCCTATCAA
The DNA here is from genome assembly GCF_018555375.3 of Anguilla rostrata. NCBI lineage: Eukaryota > Metazoa > Chordata > Actinopteri > Anguilliformes > Anguillidae > Anguilla > Anguilla rostrata. The sequence continues at coordinate 27,297,955 of NC_057936.1, read as the reverse complement.
TGTATAATTTAACTAGAATTTACACAAAAATTAATGTGCAAACATACCTGCAAATGTAATCTTCCAACATCGCAAAAAAAGTGTTACGGATTTCAAATGCATGGCCATCAAAAAGCTATTTCAGCTGGCAGAAGAATTAAGAATCAAGTAAATAAGATTTATGCCAATAATTTAAACAGCACAAAATCACTTAATAAAGGTTTTCTTAATGCAATGATACGGTACCTAGCCCACCAGGTAGCAGAATAATAATATAGCAAAAATGTATTATTTCCATTTTGGTCACACATGCATCTTTATACACACATTCTAAAAGGTGTAATTAAAAAGTCTTGCTAACCACTGAAAACAAAAAACAATTAATTATGCTAAAATATTCAGATTCCTTAGGTACATTTCATGTGAGATCTAACAAAATAGTAACACAATTCTACATACAAACATATACTTGAGGGGGAAATCTATAGTCCGAGTAAATGACATAAGTGCATAAGAGAGGGAGAAGGAGCACAGAAAAAGAGAATTAACATTTGAGTGTGACAAAGGAGCAGCTCTGGGTAAAGAGTAGGCCTCGAAATGGGTCACAGCGGTGGGACAGGCCCTTTACAGAGATGAAACACCATTTGGGCCTGCCCCCCTACTGACCACCTCTATGCACATTTTCTGTGAAGTGTGAGGATGTCCACCACACATCACACCATAATAACCGTTTGCCATTTGTTGGCTGTGCCTCAAAACTAAATTAGCATCAGCATCAAACATCCCCACATCAGAAATATGAGGAAAAAATATAACACTTCAATTGCAATTTAATAAAAATATGGTTAACTATAAAATGTACTCTGTATATCGTAAATATATATATATATATATATATATATGTTCACACTACCGCTGACCCAGTGCGGAAAATGTATTGAGAGTATTTGTTAGTAGCCTAATTATAACAAAATGAAGACCCGGCCATTTAAAAAAAAAAATACCCACAGACATTTATTTTCTTTTTTTCTTTCTTTTTTGTAAGACTAATTTTACACCGTTAACTCTCCTGAAAGGGCAAGAACTACACCTAAGCTTGAGATAAACAATGCTACAGGACACAATCAAGGTGTCGCAAATTTCGCCATCTACACTTTTGGGGTAGCCTCAACGTGTTAAAAAGCAAACGAATGGTTTGGTAAATGGTTAGGCTACTTTGTGCGTTTGTTGGGCGCTATCAAAATCAAACTTAAGACAAAGTTTAAAGTAATTCGACTGACAAGAAATAAATAAAAATCATAACCGAAAAAGCATAGGCTACAGTTTTCTTCGTGAAATCAAATCGTGGCAATGATGCCTCACTTGGATTGTACCTAAAACAACCGCATGAGCAAGCGCAACAAAAAAAACCTGGCTCCTACGAATCATTACCAACCAAAAGACTTATATCGACTGGTTTATCAGATTTTAAATGTCTATCTCTTCTCAATAAAATGTCGGATTGCTAACAGTAACAGGCAGCGATCTAAGTCCACAAATCGACCAAGGTATCCCCTAGAGTACTGCAAAAGGTGTCAGAGTACTCTTGCAGGTAAAACGGTATTTATTTAAATACGATACTAGACTGGGACTGCTTTTCGACGAAGCACAATTTGATTATGTATTTTATACTTTCCAAGTTATTCACTTCAGTGCTCTGGCACACAAAATAGCCTATGTTACATGTTTCGGTTATTATGCACCAACTTTTGATACGTTATACGGCTAGTTAGCATACACACCAAAACTGGAATCAATGCTATACGTTAGCAGGCTACAAACAAACTTGAAAACATTCCCGCAAGGAAAATGGTCGCCCTCCACAGTAACAGACAAAACCTCAGTGAAAGGCAGCATTAAATTTCAGTTAACTTACCTGCATAGCGAAAACTCCCAGCTCCTGCGAAGACAGCTTTTTCATTTGAACTGCTAAAACTTGTGCTTCTTCCAAGATTGAAAACTCACTGTCTGCACCACAAAATCCACAGCATATAAGCGAACAGAACGTAATGAAGCTCCAGGTAATAAGTTTGTCTTTATTCCACTGAAGTTGAGAGTTCTTATGCCAAACCGAGGAAGTGATACAGGTTAAAATCACAGATCCTTTCATTGCCCGCCTCGCCATGATGGCTGGCTTAGCTAAATAGTAAACTGGGAATTCGCTCTGCAGCCTTGGGAAAACTTGAAGGGAACTAGCAAGCTACAGCTAGCTACTCAACTTCGTTACTAAAACGTGTCCTGAAATCAAAACGACCTCCGTCGATGTTGGACCATCAATGCATCCTCGTGGTGTCCGTTTACAGGAGAAAAATCATTCAATCTAATTCAAATAAAGTACAAAACGACCAGTCTTCCCCTGTGTGCTTCCATACACTCGGACAAACTCAGAGTAAAGTGAGAGTCTGAGTATCACAATGGAAGTGAAAACATCAGGCGCTGAAGCAAAACACCGTGGTGGAGTTTTCGGAAGGAACGGATTCAGATTTGTATGAAAGGAAATCTCCCACACAATATATTTTCTAAACAAAGCATTGCTTAAATAATATCTCCGAATAGCCAATAAATGTTTTAGAAAATATACGTTTTAATGTATAGAATATGTGCAATTCAAACGCCACGTAATTAAGGCTGATTGATTAACTTGCAACGCTTTATTATAAATGATACCGGTTACCGCGTTAATCTTACCGCTTCAGCTAAATCAAACATTTTTTTCCATGCGTGATGATATAATTCCCTTTATATTTTACATCTAGGCTAACTATGAGTCCTGCAGTATCTCGCTGCACTTTTAGGCTTTGGGTTGTTTTTGTTGTTGATGAGTAACTCTCTTCTGTTCTAAGTTACTGTTAATGAGCTTCTTATTTATTTGTTAAATTGTTAGAAATTATTGTTAGAAATAGTTCCTGAATAACACACGCACGCGCACACACACACGCACTTGGCTATGATTGATGTGAAGCCATGAAGATGGGAGACATGCCTCCTACTGTAAGCTGATGTTTTTGGCAAATCTCCACATCGAGTCTGTGTCTGAATGGGCTGTTACTTAATTGCATGAGTGCACTGAGAGTGTGGCGTTGAGTGAGTGTTTAAAGAGAAGTGGTGTTAAGATCGGCGTCTGCAGTGGACTGATGTACACTTTACATGCTAGAAGTCCATAGTTTGGAAGTCCAAGCCACCAGTCATGATCAAAGCTGAGTTCGGTTTAAAAGATGCCAACCTTGAGTTGGCCCAAGTCTGAGCAATTCATTTGGTATAAATGTTAACACGTAGTGTGAGGCTGTGTTTATTCAGGCAACATATTCTGCCCTTTTTCAGCAACTTGACAGGGTCAGATCCTGACTGTGGTTAGTCTGTGGCTGGGCACTAATTCATTGAGCACATCTTCATGCAATAAACGTGGGTGCCAGGTCCACATCCCATTCATTCTGACTGTAATAAGTTCAGAATTCCCTCTGCCTGTGTCATATAAAGTTTGTAGCTCATTTATCAAACTGTGGGTTAAGGGACAAACTAAAATAATTGCATCAATAAATTTCATGTAACTTTTCCCAAACACACATATTGATCTAAGCATGCAATTGAAATACAACAGAATGAATAGATTGTGTACACTGTAAAATATTTGTTGTTAATTTATCTCTGGGGACATATATATGGACATACTGTATATATTCTCTCTCAGAATAAAATATACTCCATCAGTGATTATTTTACAACTCAACTTTTTATGTAGTTTATTTATATATCTATTTATTTATTTGTTTGTTTATTGCATTTTGGTTATATTAACATTGATGAACTATTATCTACTCAGTTACATTAAAAAACTTTAATATTGCATGGGGTCATATCGGGCTGTTGAAGCCCCATTTAATGTACTCACTGTTTACGTTAATGTTTAAAATATACTCACAATGTACGTGAAATTAATGGCTTGACTGGATCTTTAAATTTTCTGTGCAGGAAGTCATCAGAAAAATTTGATGTTTACATATTATTACCTAGATATAAATGTGTGTGGTTAACTGTAAATAAATGCTTTGAGATGTTATTACCTACAGTGCCACAGTTGGCATAATGCCAACTGCTATTAGAAATAAATCAACAAGTTAAACAGGGAGCACATTCAAATGTAATTTTTTTTTACTATCCATTCATATAATGGCAATGTTTTGGAGTTCTGTTTTTTGAGAAAGACTGCTGAATTATAGAGCTGTATGCTGACATTATATGAATGACTAATTAAAAAATAATTTTAATTATATTTTTGCATGTATTCCCTCTTTATTTAGTTGATTGTCTTACTCATTTTTGATGAAACATGTATGATTATTAGCGCTGCAGATATAAATTGTTTATTAAATCTGAGCTTGTTGTGAGATTTTCTTTTGTTTTTCAATGTTAAATCATTTTTAAAACGAAACAATTATTATTAAAGGACTTGATGGTGCTTATTTTGCGATTCATGTATTGATGTGTCCTGTATCTACAAATAATAGCCTTGTGTATATCAGGAGTCCTTTAACCAGAGCTATAATTCCCTTAAGAATCGTTCCCTGCTGAAATGGAACCTGGGGCTGCCGGTGTGTTCTGCTGACCAGCCACCAGCAGCAGCAGGTTCTCAGACTCCATGTACTGCTCCAATTCCTGATTGGAAAATAATCCACTTGAGTCTGGACCTGGCCTCAGTCTTGGCTGTCACCCAATCATCACTGTTTCTGCAACCTTTTGATTTGTTTCCCAGCAATACAGTTAGCCATTGCTTTTTAGTTCCTTGGGACTTTCAAGCCAAATTAAACTGAAGAAGTTTATTTGCTCATTCAAGCGCCAATACAGCTGTCCGCTGAAAAAGGTGGTGTGCATGACTAATGTAGCAAATTTTTATGAGTTTTTTTTTCTTTTGTAGTGCTTGGTTGTATAACTAAAGAAAAAAAACTACTGAATGGAAATCTCAAACAGACCCCTACAGCAGAGGAAAATATAATGCACATGGATTATTGTAATTTAGCTAACGGTTGCAGTTTTGAAAAATAAAGAGACTATACGACCTGTCCAGATAAAAGAAACAAATCTTCAGACTGGAGCAAGTTTTGTGAGGAGAAATATTTGCTTTCTATCCTGGGCAAACTGAGTCTCCACTTACACACTATGAAAAAATTAATTTAATGAATTTAAATCTAATTTCTGAAACAGACCTAGTTTCTCTGCTTTTATGTGCAATGGAGTACAATGTAGTGTTATTCTACATTTCATCAACTTTGTAAAGAAATTAAAAACCTTGTATCCTAATTCTTGAATTTGAAACATAAATAGAACGCTTTAATCGACAGTTTTCTACTATTAATATGTGATGGCTCTGTGACTAAGTGAGTGCAGAACATTTTTTGAATATTTAAGTTTTTATACATTATATTGCATGTGAATTTAAAATGTCTTTTGATTTATTTGGCATGTTTACTTCAGATGCATGCAGTATGTATATATAGTGGACCACCGCTGTGCTTTATGTTTGTGAAAGTGGAGTATGTGTGGATTCTTGGTTAGCTGAGTAATCAGAGGAAGCTGGGAGAAAATTCCCATTCTTTCAATTGTAATAATTTTTTTTCTTCATGCCTCCTTAGTGTTTCAGTGTGACTGATTTCAAAACACAATAAAGGCTAGCAAAAAATACTCCATTCAGAAAATGCCTCACTATGGTACATTCTCATGAGCATTTCAGCTATGCAGAGACTGCACAGATAAATGGATCCTCAACTTGAGAACATGCACTAATTGTTGACCAAAAGGTATGTCAGGGTAACCATATGACAGAAATGCTCAAATTCTACACAACCACATGATTTCAAGAAAACGTATACTACTGTAGAAGATACATTTAAGGGATGTTAATTGCATGCTGATAGTGTTTATTTAGAGTAAATTCATTGTACAAATGTTGCTCGGTCAAAACAAATGAAACCACGTTAGCAGCGATTACTTAAAAAGTAAGATTTGTCCTTCACAAATTTTGAGTTCTTTATGTACTAGTGGACTGACCTCACCACCAAGCAAGCAAAGAGAATCAGGGCTGTCTTTGGGAGTAGAGGATGCCTGCTCTTTACTACTCAGAACTTACTATATATGTGCTGCTTTACATACTCCTCTTCAGATCAGTGTTAAGATAAATGGGCTCAACACCTGTAAGCGAAAAAGTAGAAAACGTGTGACTGTAACAGTGCCTACCCTGCCCCAGTGCCAAGTGTTGTAACACAGTTTGTTGGTTTGCTTGTGTGTGTTCTTAATGCTGGTGAAGTCTACAGCAGGCATTCAGAACATAGGCAACACATTGAGTCAGCTGGCTGGCTTAACCCTTCCCTCCCAGCACCAGCACTCAGGCATCTCACAGGGCGAAAAAACAAAAGGGTCAGGTGACCTGCAGCAAGTGTGTGTGCGCTCTGTGTTTTTTTGAGCAACAGCACATCGCTCGGCGTTTCAGCTGATGGAGCCGCAGCCATAGAAAACTGCACTGGAGAGCTCAGCTGGGGAAACTCATTTCCTGTGCAGAGATAGGACAAAAGCTGGCCAAGTGCTTCGCTGCCGCAGCATTGATCTTGGAGGAGAATTAAAGGAGGCTGAGCTGCATTGTGGAACCCCTCTGAACCCACAGGATGATCTCCTGTTGTTTGGCTCCTGTTCCAGTGCAGCTGGCCTGGCCAGGGCGTGAAAGGCTTGCTGCCACATGGCACAATCTGGGCGTGCGGATGGGCCCACCCTACTGACCACATCCACATCAGCAGATGGCAGTCATGGAAGAAGTCAGGTTATGAATCAAATTCTGTTTTTTTAGAAGTGAACACTGGCAATGTTATATGAATGACAAGCTCGCTGAGGACAAATCGGCCCCAAGTTGAACCTGAATGTTATGTGCCAAGAGATGTTGGTATTTTGTGGAGTATTTGGAGTATTTCAGGGTAGAGGATGTCTTAATACAGACACAGACATATTGCTGTATTTAATTAAGTACCATATTTTGCAGTGTTGGTGAGTGGTCATCTAAATACAGGTCTCCTCTATAAAAGATAAAAGGAGTATGCCTTTATTGCGTTTAATTGCCTCATGACTTGGAGGACTCTTGCATTAGCCGGTGCTGCTGTTATGAATGAGATTAGAAGTCTCCGCAGAAGCGCATTGCAGGAAAGGATCCGTGAGTGCCGCTGACAGACTCCAGCTGCACAGCCCCTCTCTCCCGCTGGCTCCCGCACTCACCGACGCCCCCACATCAGGGCTGCAGCGGGCTCTCTCCGGGAGCGATCAGAACGGGCAGAGAGCGGGACAGGACAGCATTGCAGGCAGAGGCATTGTGGGATGTCTGGGGCTCCCGCGGCACACGCTGCTTGATCCGCAGCCAGAGGACATGAAAGGAGCTTCTCTGCTGCCTCCAGCCCCCGCTGTGCCGCAGATCTGAGTGGCTGTCACTGCCTGGCCAGGGACAGACCCAGAGCCTCGCAGCATCCTGGGGCTCCTCATGTCCACCTTTATCACAGATTGATTAGCCGAGGTTCAATATTTTGGAGAACTACAATGTTGTGTGGCAATGTTGTGATCGTTACAGTGAAGCGTTAAGCTCGTGTTTTGAGCTTTCATTTTCTTGATGCAAAACGTAGATTGGCTGTTTTGCTTCTTAGTGGCTGCGAGATGTCAAATGCTGTTGCATTCATTGTCTATTTTTAATCCAGGGCTTCTTTGAAGCCTCCGCACAACCCAAACCAATTCGGCTATTTTGTGGGTGGTCAGGCAAAGGCTTTTGCCTTCTCTGTCTGTTTGAGCCTCATTAAAACTGCCTGGATTTTAAATCCCCTGCTCCAATTAGCAGACAGAATCATCCACGGCTGAGGCACATCAAACAGAACACTGAAGTTGTGCTGTCGCATGCGGGGTCCAGTCTGTCTTATTCCTCTGGAGTGGGCTCCCCCCACGCGGGCCAGCAAACAGACACCCACCCCCACCCCCACCTCAAAAAACCCAGAGCAAACCAGAGAGCAGAATGTGCAGCTAATATTGCGAGGATCTCAACTGAACTATGACTCATTAACAAATAGCTACATTGCTGTACTGCACACTTCCTGGATTCATTTACCTCATTTTCATATTTACACGACATCCATTATATTTTTCTTGCTCATTCAATGTTTAGATGGATACCAGACCATTGATTCACTGTTAATTTAACAAAAATACATAACTATTCCCCTGCCAATTAACAGCTTTATGAATATGCTTTTTGTTTGTGGAAATATGTAATATGTAATTACTCATGAATGAGAGAGTGTGCTGCTCAGCAAGCTAAGGCTTTTTTACTGGATTATTTCATTAGCATAATTTTAATTAAACTGTGGATCCACAAAGCCACCTGGTTTGGGGAGATAAATGAGTTGAAAAAGCAGCCTGATTAGACAGAGTCCTGCATTGTGGATACATTTACCAAAGATCTGAGCAACAGGAGATGAAGATGGACTTCTGCTCTAATTGTCATTTCATTCAAATCCTAATAAAGGTTTAAAAAGGCAGAAATACAAAACAGAAAGCCATGGCTACATTGTTGACAACAGCGTCTACACAAAAGAAGCCAACTACACCTTGGAAGTATCCCATAATTCCCCTGTCCTGTCCGTAATGGCAAACATATGGGTCAGCTTTCATCTTCACTGCTGCCATTACAATTACTGAGCTGCCTTTGAGTTCCATAAGAGTATTATTACAACATCAAAAACATAGCGCACAAGTAGACATGAACAGCTCCATGGGAGATAGTAGTGATAATAGATAAAAGCACTTTTTCCTCATCTTTGAGTATGGATTTGAGCAAGCGTTGTTTTCCTTCTCTGAAGATAAAAATCATTAGTTCTGCAGAGGCTGGAAATACTCAAAATTCATGGGCAAAAATAAAAAAACAAACAAATCAATGCTTTAATTATTGATCAAAATTTAGGATGAAGTACATTTTGTCCGAATTATATCTGAGCCTATACTGCAATAAAAAGCAAAAAATGAAAGCTTTCGTATTAGAAAAAAGTGCCTTGCAAAGGGCATGGATGAAATCTCGCGTTGTCAAATAATATGTTCAAATAAAATGGTTACTTGCCAGTGCAGTCTATGCTGTAGCTGTCACCATGTTCTGCATACTCACTCACGAAGGCTCCACCATTGCACATCAGCACCAGGCAGGAATACGCTCCGAGGACACCATCCCGTAACAGATGACAGGCCTCTCTTCTGGCAATAAGCCTGTACCAGAAAAAAGGCATCAGTTTTCTGAACTCTTTTACCCCTCATTATTTTTTCTTTTCTGCTGAAGATGATACTGTTGTAATGACTGGGCGAGCAGTGAGCGTCTGTGAGTAACCCTGAGGAAACGCAAGGCCGCTGACCTGCCTTTGGGCCTCATTCCTGACACTGTCTTTCTTCTCCTCGCAGGGTTTCCTGTCACATGACCCAACCGGTCGACACAGAAACAGGTGAGGTGGGCCTATACCCCAATGTAGGCTGCTACACACCAGACCCCTGAGTCTGAGACTCCAATGATCACAGATTATCGTGTGGTTCGCTTGACTGGGAAGAGATCTCTAGCCTTTTACGCATGGTAACCCACCATTACATGTAGCACCAGCTTTATAATTTGTGGCTGGAAGGCTGGTCCAAGGCATGATTTAACCCAGACCCAAGTGAGGAAATAAGCACTGTGATAATAAAAAAAATATACATATATTTGACAGTACTCCTCTACAGCTAACTCTGTAGAAAGAGCTGCAGCCTTCACCTCAATCAGAAAACATTTGGAGCCTCTTTATCAGTTTTTAATTTGACTTTGCCACAAAGCTTTCCATAACTAATGAGCAGATGTATACAACTCCAATAAGCACCAAGAAAATAGATCCAGTGAAGAAATTTGTAAAAAGACAAAAAGGGAGATGCATGTGAAGCTGATGTTCCATTGCTGTCTGTGTATTTGGGGAAAAGTTTAGAGCATGCTTAGTTTCCATGACAACATGATTTCTGGGTATTTTCTCGCTGAATATTGCCAAATCCTCTTTCCCCTTTTTCCCTACATCAAAATTTAGCGGTTCTGCAAGCTTTGAAGGCTAAGCCGATTCTCTATTGAAACTATTGCTATTTCCAGCAGTATATAAGACTGTAGCTCAATGTGTTCAGACATCTGGACTCAGAAATGTGTGGAACTACAAATAACAGCCAGATTAGCACTGCGCCTGCCTTGACTTCTGGTATTGACTGATAATGGCCATTGCGCATTCTGGAGCAGTTTTCCCTTCCTCATCTCTGGAAAAAGAGCTTCCCTTTTAACAAATCAAAGAAGTATAATGAGGGGGATAACATGAAAGAATTCTGATGCATTTTAGAGCCAGACTAATGTCCACAGTACGTTATACTCTCAGCTCTAGTCCTGTGAAAACAGGTAACATTTAATATTAATTCATGCATCTCCAGACTCTTTAAATAGGCGTGCAGGTATGGCGAGGCTCTCTGCTCCATATTCAGTATTTCCCTCCCTGCTCTCAGAATGTGAATTATGCAAGCAGGCCTGCTTGCTTCACACTTAACTACCGGCAAATGAAGCAGTAATCGCCAAAGATAAAAAGGACAGACCGAGAACCATGCTTAATTTACCCATGGAGGGGAAGCCTACAGAAACACCAGGGAAAACCCACAGGCCTTAATAAACCCCGCCCACAATACGATGAATTTTCCTTTTTTTAACCACAGAGGAACAACTTTCACACATGGGGTCAATTTATTCTAAAACAGGGCAGTCTGATAGTATCCAAAAAGAGCCCATGTTGGTACAGGTTTTTGTTTTAACCAAGCACTATATGACACTTGATTGCACTAATTAACTAATCATGGTCTTCAATCAAGACCTTAGTAAGTAGAATCAGTGGTCTTTGTGCTGGGATGTGTTTTGGATAAGATTGGACACCCCAATCTTGGACAACAACATGCTGTGTACAGTCTAATTATTCTTTTAAATAAAAAAATCAGTCTTTTTAATGTTCATTTATCAAAAATGATTTAATCTGCAGCACTGCATTATAATCAGAATCGTATTTAAGAAATATGATTGCTGAGATATCACTACCACTCAACAATGTCTTTGACCAGCAGGACACATGTGGACAGATCTTGGAACAAACATTTTATCACGTATATGATTACATGTTAATTCCTAATTTATTTGTCTAAGAGTGTGACAGAGATATAATCAGTAAATGGTTTAAGTCTATTAAACCTGACAGTATATCCATCATTTAAATGACTGTTACACATAATTCCCATGTAAAACCCTGGATGCAGAATTTCCCTCCTCTAACCATTCTAGGGACTAGTATTCCAGTAGTATTATCACTGCATTCACATTTTCCGTGCTGGGAAAAAATTCCGCTAGTTTATTTTCATCTTGGCTGCTGGAACTGTGTGTAATTAAGCTATGTGTTATTCACATTATCTGAAATGTAAAAGGCTCAATCTTTGTAAACATAGTAGTTGCATGATGCATTATAAATACATTGTTTTGGGGGAGTTTTGAAAGAGTTTGTACACATGGAATTATTGTCTCTGCAGTGACCCAAGCCTGAACCTTTAAGCCTGCAAAACTTTAAAAAACGTTTTTTTGCAGAACTATCCATAGTGGACATGCACAGTGTCTGCTCAGTGAATGCACAGTGACTCTGGCCAGTTAATTACATAATTTCCAGAAGTGGGGAGCCTCTGATTCACATGTTATTTATGGTAACCTGGGGAACCAGAAGAGAACAAAGCTCCCAAAGAGAACATATCATGAAATGTGACACTATCCAACAGTCCTTCATTTCAACTGATTATGGTGTTGTAGTTTAAGTGCAGCAGGTCAGCTATTCCACACACATAATCATGCACAATACTGCGATGTTCCAGGCGGTGGAGGCTGTTCCACCTTTAGCCCGAGGACAGCGGCCCCCAGTATGGGGAGGTTTTCATGTGCTGAGTGGAAACAGACTCGGGCTGCAAGACAAATAGCTCGGCTTCTCTCTTGAAGATCAATCCCACATGTAAAGCATTAGGTTGCTATTCCTGAGTGGGAGATGGATTAGCCACAAAGCCGAACTCTGATACTGCATCAGCTAGAAGTAGACAGAGCCGGGTCTACTGAGATGAAACTAGCCATATATGGCACCTTACTGGGGTGTCACAGTCGCAGCAAAGGCTGTGCTACCACTGTGAGCAGTTCATTGTGCATGCAGACACCAGCCATTACCCATATTTTCACTCCACCACTTAATATATCTGTTCTGCTTCTGTGATGGCTGCCAATTCACAGGAATTATTGCCACGTTCTGTAAAGGTTCTCCCATAAAGGCCATAAGTGAAATGTGTTTATAAACCGAGCTGGAGACAATCCTGTTAAAAGCTGGAGTAGACATGTGCCTGCAATATGTACAGCGGCTCCTGACTGTAATTTAGCCCACTTCAAGCTTTAGGGTATGGTTACCCCAGTTACCCTGCACATTAATTCTTTTGTCTTGTTTCTGAATACATTTGGAATTCCAAAAGGAGTGTGTCTTGAAACTCACCTGGTGCTCTATTGAATCTGCAAATTGTTATCATCTGGGGAATTCTTGCCAGTTTGCAATCTTTTGTCATTGGAGTTTTCTTTAGGTTGTGGGCAGGTCTGTACAGGATAGCTTCGAATCTGTTTGAAAATGTTCAAAGTGTTAGCTTAGAATTCTGTCTTTAATTGTATGAGAAAATTAAACTGAAAAACTGCTGATCATATTCAATGGAAAAACAAACAGAAGTTCAAATAAGCCCAGCCACAGTCTACATCATAACAACCAAGAGTGAAGAAAATCATTAAGCAGGAAACTCATATATTTGTATGCTTGAAGCAAATCAAGTCTCAGTAAGGTCATATGTTTTCTCAGATGACTTCATGAAAATATTTTCATAAAAATAAAGCATTTTGCACCTTAAAGTTAGGTTATATGTGGTCTGCTGCACTGACCCATAATGCATTGTAACCACATATGGAGAAAAAATACAGTAGCTACTCCATGTCTCTGAAAAGGAAAGGACAGTGCTTTCAAGTTTATACACCAGAACAAACTGAATTATACAGCCCTCTATTGCGAATGTATCTCAAGCATTTTCTGATTCATCAGTAGGTCGGCGTAACGATTGGGCCAACTTTGTATTTAAAAATATGCAGGGATTGCATTCTCAAAGAATTTTCTAACTTGAAATTATCCACAGACATACAAAGATTTCTCAGTCTTGCTTTTTATTCTGGCCATCGCTGGCCATGCTTTGATGTGCTCTTCAAAACAGATCCTCCTGACAAGACTGAAAGGAAAAAAACATATGCGCTAATTACACCTTGTTAAACGATTCCCCAAGCCACAGAAGCAATTTATAATAAGTCAAACTATGAAATTAGACTGTAAAAAGGAATCTGTTTTGCCTGTGTATTCAAAGTGATTCCTTCAAAATAATAAGAATCCAATTACACACTTCAAAATGAATCCTTTAACTTTTAAATGGTTTTCCAGATTGAATGCCGTGATAACACTCTTGAGCCATCAGTCCTTGAGCTGCAACATGCTTCAGTCTGCCCCGGGTCTAATGAGCTGCAAGCAGTGCCTACACTAATTTGGCCTGTGACATCACAAGGTAAATGCTCAAAGCTCAATTGACCTGTGCAGAATGAATGGGGATTCAAATGTGGATTTAATTGCTCAGTTGACTGATGACATTATTTATTCATTCATTTATCGTTTCATGTGCACATGCCTATGTGTTACCATGAAAGTTCTCATGTCTCATGAAAATTGTATTACAAATAGCAAGCAAAAGTTTTGGAATGGCGGAGAGATGAACAAAGGGAGAAAAGACGAGCAGATTTGTCTTGAGAGTGCATGTGACATGTTTATAGCTCCCTGAGAAGAAGCAAACAGGTCAGCTGTCAGCATACACCTCACCCGAGAGGCAGCACATGTAACCACGGAAACAATCAATCTACAGAGCCCCAGTGGCCATGGAACAAGATTGGGCACTTGAGTGTATTCAAGGGCCTTCTGTTCATGTTATCCACTGAGGTCAGATGCTGTAGGCCGGACAGTTCTGTCCTTTAACTGAAGGTCAACTGGCTGTCATTCCCTGAAGAATAACATTGGGTGTTCCTGGACAATAGGCTCTTGTTGAATCATCGCAGGCATCAGAGAAGAGCAAGGGCTCATGAAGCTGCCCCGAAACTTTATACTGTTTCCCTGCATTCTCCTCTCGGCCTATCCAGCCTTTCATCTGCTGGCAATGATACGTGAGCTGTCACACACTTCAGTCTTCCTTTAATCTGCCCACCTTTGACTCACCTGTCTCAACAGTCTTTCCATTCTCCAAACATCTCAAACATTAGCTGAAATTACAAAAGTGACTGGAATGCAAATGAATGATTAATTCATTACAAGACGTCTTCTTGTGTTTTGTCCTGGCACACCTCATAGGTCTTCTGCCTTTTATATTCCTGAAGCAAGCATGTAATGGGATTCTTGAGGTTTCTACAAAGGTTTTGTTTTCAGCTGGTTCTGTATATTGATCAGGGAATGTTCAGTCTGGCTCTGAAAACTGAATTTTCTTTGAGCAGGGAACTGCCAAAACAAAGTAAACAGCAACCATAGTATCCCTTTCTGTGAAGTTCTTGATGGGTCTTGATAAAACTGCCAGCTCATGCCCACGATTGACATTTGTGGTCAACTGATTCAGCATTGCACATGCTTGCATTGCTGTTTTTTCCCTGTATATTGAACAAAAGCAATGGACGTCAGAGTCAAGGAGTTTACGCTTTCAACCACAGCTTCCCCCTAGCTGATGACAGCTTTCCCTCTGACTTCTATGCCAGCATCACCTTAGCCATTGTTTGTTGTGGAACATTAGCAAGGTCAACAGTTTTAATCTCTGAAGCTGCTTCCAAAAGTGCCCCAAATACAGAGGTGGCTGGTCCATAGAGGCGGAGGAGGATGCTCCACCTCTGTTGAGAGGCAAGAGGGAGATCAAAATATGAAAAAGTAAACGACTGACATTAATAAACCATTACAAAATCTCAGCATCATATAAAATAATTTTTCTCTCTTTGGAAAAAATCCACTGTTGAAATTCTGATTAAAAAGCTTCAACAATACCCGTAACTGTCACTGTCACTGTCACTGTCCTCAATTTATGATGGGCCTTCTTATATTTGAAGAAAGACATGTTTTCAACGAACAAAGATGGCAAGTTACTCAGACATACAAAGCACTGTTTGTAAGTCATGAATTCAACTTGCAAAATCTAGGCCTGCCATTAAAAGTTCTGATATCAAAATTAGGCTAAAACCTGTGGCTACTAGCTCACCAAATGAAACAACATGTTCAAGCAGTTGCTATCTTAGAACTCCTCAAAGTGTTAATCTACATTTTAACGATGTTAAACAGCTGCTCTCAGCTCCAAAATGATCTATGTTTTGTATCTAATCCCAATGTTTCCTAAATTATTTCAAGTAACTTGGCCCGGTGTTTTTAATCTTACATCTGAAGAGAATGTGGTCTCTAATATAATCAGCTGCAGAGCTCAGCTCACAAGCACAAAATGGCATCTTTATGGTTTTATCTGTGTCCTATTGGCGGAATCCTCAACCTCCATTTAATGATTTTTATTTTTAATTCTCCATTCATTATCTATGGGATTTTTTCCCCCAGAAACTTTAAATTTTTCAAAAACGATTTGGAATTTCAAAAAGATTTGAAAGGGCATGTTGCCATGCATGTGTTCTGAAATCCCAACAGCCAGCTACTGTTTATTTTAATTTTTTTTTTGCCTGAGGACTTAGCACAGTTAGTGCAGGCACCTGATCCAGCCAAAGGAGTTTGAATTGTGCAATGATGATTGGAATGGCTTGCTGACCCATGGGACACTTGGCCACAGTCAGTACTGGGACAGCCAGGATTCCACCATTAAGATCAGCTTAATGTTGCTCTCAATTACACTGAAAAGGATCTGGGGAAGAGAAAAGGGGTGAGATGGGTAGCCCATTAGGCTACATCCCCCTACAAGATGAAAGGATTTTCTGCTGTCCCACAACCTGGCCCTCCCCATGACTGAACATACTCCAGCTGGAGACAGCAACTCAAGTATAAATCCTAAGGAGAAATGGCAGCAGACACATTTATAGCACTTTCTCCTTAGCACATTCACTTTCAAAGCCAGCTGACTGCAGGTTATTAGGGTATTTTCCAGCTGAAGGCATTCCCCCTGATTCCCACTCTGATCTGATTACATGCCAATGAACCTGATTCTCCTTCATTCTAATCTCCATTCATTCCTCATCTTCACAATCTCCACACCCAGAAAATCAATCTATCCTTATTCTTCTTTTAAGAGAGCGAGTAGCCCCACATGACAGAGTGCAGATATTACACAAAATAGCCAACTGCATTTATAAAATATAATTCAACAAATATCATCTGCTTCTCTTCCTGCTAATGAGTTCTCTCTGAGAAGGTTCAGCCTTCCATATATGGTGAATTTAATATTATTTTTCAGTGAAATTCACCCCAGTGAAGAATGTAGACACTATATCAATCTCAGTCACCTTCCCTCTCCAAAACTGGACTCAAAGTGAGGGCACTGGGAGTGCATACAAACCGACAGTTTACGGTCCAACCGCAGTAAAAATTTCAAGTCTTCATAAATATTTCATTTTTGGTCAGACTCATCCAGCACCACGTGCTGAATCCTGGCTGGACCGTCTACAGTATTTCAGGAGCTTTACGCCATCTCTCAGGGCAAGGGTCCAGAGTACAACTGGCAGCATGAGAGAAAGGGATTGTCCATCATAGATATGCACACTATCCACAGCATATCCACTGAAGAAAAGCCAAGAATGCATCAATGATGGGCATTACTGGATTGCAATGATGTCAGAGCTAATGGCACTCAAACAGGCTGCAAATCTCAGCTTCTCTCGTGCTCTTCAGGTAAAACTGAGGTCAGGATTACAGAAATATGAGAAAGCTCCTGATGCATATGTAATATATACAGTATAATACCTACATATGTGATGAATCTATTAAAACATTTAAAATAAAAAATCACTTAGATTGCAGCGATATAGAAACAGTTGAAATATAGCATAATACAACTGAAATGCTCATGAGAGCATTTCACTATTTGAGCTAAAATAATGAATTCCTTACTGAAATCAAACCAACATACATTCATATTAGGCTTTGCTTATCTGAAACAACCACTTATGGAAATCGAAGGACTTCGGATGAGGTAATATTTATATACAGCGCTAGATTTCCTCTATTACTGCATATTTGTCACACTGAATGGCTTCAGATCATTAGAGAAAATGTAATATTGGCCTGCCTTATTGAAGGAACCATGAATTCTGCTCTGTACCAGCAAATTATTAAGGAGAATGTCCAGTTATCCGTTGGTGAGCTGAAGCTGAAGTGTAATTGGATTATACAGCCAGTTATACAGCCACAACCAATAGCACAAAAGCAAGTCCATTTGAATGACTGAAACAATTTTTTTTGTCCCATTAAAGCAGTTCTGCAAAGAAGAGTGGGCTACAATTCCTCCAGAGTGACATGAAAAACTGATATCAAATTATAGGAAACATTTGGTTGCAGCTAAAGGTGGTGCAACCAGTTATTAAGTTTAAGGGGGCAATTACTTTTTCACATGGGTGATATGGTTTGATAACTTTTTTTCATTAAATAAATAGCATTTCATAAATTAAATAAAAATGCATTTGTGTACTCAGGTTCCATTTGTCTAACATTACATTTGTCAAAAGATCTGAAGTCATAGAGAGAAATAGAGAAAATCAAATACTTTTTCATGGCACTGTGAAGAGCTACAAATACATTCCTATCAGGATCATTGTGGTGCTGCTATGGACTGACTGACTTGTCTGTCTTATATTCCAGATGCAGAGCACACAGAACTACGGGCACTTTCCAGAAGAGAACATTGGCAATGAAATGCAGAACTGATCAAAAACATTCCAAACATCAAAACCGTTCTCTAATGTAATTCACTGAGCAGAGTGTATATAAACTCCAGGACCATGCGCCAAAAATACCTGTAGTAATCTCTCCATATGTGCACAATCCCTCCACCCTTTCTTGGCTGTATTTGTGTTTTTTAATAGGAAAAAAAGATGTTTACTGAGACCCCCACAGTTAAAAAAAAAGTTGCTCCAGGTGCATTGCAGCTTGAAATATGAACCACCATAAGGAAAAAAGAATACAACGAAACCCACGCCACACTATCACCACAAACACCGGCAATACTGAGTGAGCAAGACAGTGTAAGAAAGAGTGCGCCTATTATTTAAACCATGGTTTGATTAAATTCTGTAATCTCACTTTTCCTTTTGAAAATGCTCAGTCTACAATACCCATAGAAAACGAGGATGATACTGTACTGCCCTCTTCTGGTGAAATCATGTCAGGTCATACTGCCAACAAATTTTGCTCTCTGTAGGTGCAAGACCCGTTCTTCTGTCACCTGATTTCACATTGAAGAAATTGGATAATTTCAAAAGGAAAACAAAACACCATAAAATGCATACGTATCATATGTACATACAATTAACTCCATAATGTTTAGGACAAAACATACATTTTTTTTTGTCTCTGTACTTCACAATTTTAGATTTCTAATCAAACAATTCATTTGGTTAAAGTGCAGACAGATTCCGAGCTTTTATTAAATGAATATAAATATGAATTCTGAAGTGTACAGAAGCATCTTATCTGCTGAAGTTCAACCAAATGCCTTCAAACTAATTGGAAGACAATGATTCCAAACATACTGCTAAAGAAGCAACAAAAGAGTTTTTCAAAGCTAATATCTGAAGAATTCTTGACTGGTCTAGTCATTCATCTGATTGGAATCTAACTGAACATGCGTTTTATATGCTGAAGAAAAAACTCAAGGCAACTAGCCCGCAAAACAAACAGGAGCTGAAGATGGCTGCAGTACAGGCCTGGCAGAGCATCACTAGAGAAGATAGTCAGCACCTGGTGATGACTAACTTCAAGCAGTTATTGCATGAAAAGGACATGCAACAAAGATGACTATTTTCACTTGCATAACATTAATATGTCGCCAAACATTATGTTTCCTTGAAATGAGGGATTATGTATAAAAAGTGCTGTATGTGGTGAAACTAAAGTGTATAAAAATATCCTCAAACAAAAGTTGAGAATATGTACTTTTACCCCATGTGAATTGTTTGATTAAAATAAAAAAATATGGAGGACAAAGACAAGTCACGAAAAAAAAATGTATTGTCCCAAACATGTATTGAAAGATTTCAGCAAATTTCAGTAAGGTTAATATAATAGGCTTTTACCTATATTATCTCTCATCTATATGTTGCGTCTATATCCTATGATTTTACATTGTTATGTTGTGTGTGATCAACGATTAAATTTTAGGTTTTCACTGAATTAACTTATTTACATTCATGGTTTCCTTCCAATTAAAGTTCCTTATGTGTTGCATACTCAGTTTAACTGATACATTTCTGAATGGTGTGCAAACTGACGTTTTTTTTTAGGTTCAACATTCGCTAATGAAGGGTCAGGGAGTAAAGGGAAAAATCATCAACAATGGTATTAATACTTACTTTACATTACATTTAATTAGTAGCTGCTCATCCAAATGAGCACTACAGTGTCACCTGGTGGACAAACAGCAGAATGGGTCTCCAGACACAATTAAAAACACAGATGGGGCCAATGGCACTACTTGGTCGAAAAGGTGAAATGTGTTCCGTTGTCCTTTGGATCTACCAATATAACCACTGTTATCATACACTTCAAAGGTGCCTGGTACTCAGAGTGGATGAACAGGATTGTCCAATGAGGCGGTGAGCTCCTGAGCAAGCAGTGCCTTAAGAGATACAGCATACACAGTCTGACGTAGATTAACTTGCACTGGGGGTTATAAGCCAAAAACGATGAGGGTGGACTTGGAACAGAACCCCATTAATCAGTGAAGTAATTAAATGGCTGCAGGATGGAGTGCAGTTAGTTGCCGAGGGCGGCAAGAGGGTGCTTAAGGACGAGAGTGTCTTAGCTGGCTGTGGGTAGAGCCAGGGGAACAGCCTGGATAGATAAAGCGCAGGAATTCACAGATGGCAAAGATTACAGAGGAGAGGAATGATGGAAGATTGTCTTTAGAGGAGGAGGAGGGGAGATGGGGGGGAGGAGTCAGTGCAAGCTGACTCAATTTTGGAGTGATTATATATTTTTAGCAGAGGATAGAGAAGAGCAAGGCGAATTAGGGAATGTGGGACAGGAGAGTGAGTCAGAAGTTAATGAGGGAAAAGTTGCGTGGAAAGTAAAGTGTATGTGATGATAAAGGATCTTGGGGCTCAAGCACACAATCTCTGAATGTGGAATATTGCTCTATACCATCTCTAATTACTTGAGACCACAGTTAAAAACATAACGATAAAAGACTCAAAATTTGTTCAAGGGATGTCTATAATCTTGTAATCATTCAGTGTCAATGTCCATAAACAGCATAATTTTGAAGACTTCAGAACTGATTAATCAGTTTACACAGGTACTCTGTAAACCGCGATTCAGCTCTCCAGGGTCACACGCTGCTCATGATGGCTGAAATACAGCAGTACACAAACAATGTTTTGTTCTATTTTTGGAGAGGCCTGCAAATTGCATTCCACCCACAACTAGTTTATGTACGTGCTCCGTTTCCCAAAAATACAAATTCATAATTGGCACTCAAAAACAGTTGCCCTCTTGGTGAGGTTTCCCTTGCAAAAAAACTTCACAACTCTGTGGGATTTCCTGATTAAATGAAGATTAAATAAAAACTCCAAAAAGCAAAAGAACAAAATTTTCAGTACCTAGACTGATACTGCACACACAGCTCACTACTCTTGTTGTGAATATGGAATTGAGGTTTGCATTAGAGTAGTAATGAGCTGTGAGCTTGTTCATACCAAAAGGAAACTAACTGGCAAATGGGAAAAGAAAACACTACAGACAGCCTTTACCTGTCAATGGCATGTGCAAATAATACAAATTATAGAAAGTAAATTTGGAAAAGAAAAAATGTTAAATGTGAATGCTCTATTTACAGCGTGTCTCTTCCTGACTATATTATTACTGCAGTATGCAAGTACATTTCAGGAAAAGGAAGAATAAGGTTAAATCGGTGTTACATAACGTGAAATCTAGAGATGTATTTCTTTTACCATGAAAAAAATGCTGAACAAAATGTGAATTTATTGAACCAATATGCCAATGTCCAGAACAACATTCCATTTATTATATGCCTCACATAAAATTAAATGTAAAAGTGATTGAATTGATACACAAAGCCTGCAAATCCAGAAGGATAAAAAGGAAAATGGTGGTAGCTGGAGTGTAGTGTAAAAACAGCTAGAGAGCACCACCTTGTGGAAATAAATCATACTGCCACATTTAATTAGCTTTAAAAAAAAAAAAAAAAAAATCTTTTACCTTAAACTTCTCCACATTTTTGAAAGTTCAATTGGGGGATGGTGGGTACAGCAGCAACAAGGGTATGATAGCGTTGAAATTTTTAAAGTTTTCAGAAGTGATGTGACACTTTTTGGAGAAAAAAAACTTAGAGGTAGTAGCCTCTGAAAATAAACCTGCAAAAGCTAAATTCAAAATCATGCAAAGTATTCAGCTAGTTTGTCATGTAGCTAAATATTTAGCCAGTAAGGAAAACAAGTTGGCCAGCTAGCTAGCTACACACTTTATCTTTGATTAAAATGAATGTTACTTGAAAATGACATAACTGGTCCAAATATATAAAAGACAGCAATCATACTATCCATTTGGGCAATTAAATCTGATGACTAGTTGCCCAGACGGGCAAACATTTTAAAATAAGTGCTTTATGCTATGACTGAGATTTAGAAGTGGTTTGGACATATGGGAAATGCATTCATCATGGCATACAGGGGTTTTTCTAACATAACTGGCCTTAAGTCATCATTCAGAACACAATAACAGTATATATGTGTATGAGTTTACAAATATATTAGGAATGAAAATCAGTGTTTCAAAGTTTCAAGATTTTTGGAACCAGTGCTGTACAGTTATGAGCTTGACAAATGAAGCTAAGACTTCTACTTCAGTAGCATTTTGCACATTAAACACAAACCAAGTCATACTGCTGTCCTGTGGACATGGCAAGCAATACTACATGCAAGAAAAGAGACTATCCCATCCCTCCCCCCAGCCAAAAGTTCTTAGTCAATAGTCATGGGCATGGCAGATCAAGTAATATTTTTAGTTTAGTAATATATTTTAGTCTTAGTTTTATTCTAAGTGTCATTCTAATATGCTACTTCTGTTAATTTAAAAAAGTGTTTTATATCAAATCATATCATAATATCATGTATGGTATAATTATTTTTCTCTACTTTCACTTTCCAAAATCTTGACACCTAGACACTAGCAAAACACAGTCTATAAGACATCAAACTCAATCACTTGAAATCACGTGAAAAATGTAATTAAAATCCCTATATACTAAAGACATTGCTCTGTCGGTGAAATTGAATACTAACAGAAAACACCACTTGACAAGGTAACAATGTATGTAACAATGTAATTTAATCATATGTTCACCATACAAAACAGTTGTGCAAAAAATCCTCTGAAATACAAAACAAGGCCTCTTGGTCTATAGATTATGAATGTTGTAAACCTTTTCAAATTTGTAGACGGAATTCTACAAAATCATAGGAAAGACGGTTCCAAGTTAGAAACTGTCCTAAAAAAACAGCACAATGAAAATATCTTGCAAAAGACAAATATCCAGTACCAAGATTCACAGTCTTGTGTTTAAGTGGTTTTTGGACAGGAAAGTACACACGCACACACAAGCACACACACATGCACGCGCACACACACACACACAAAATACATTTTGACTCAGAATACCTGTATTAATCTGCATATACCTAGGATCTGTACTTAAAAACATCAAAGACAAAGATTAATGAAAATATTACAAAACTTGTAAAACTTGTCCGTACCTCTGAAATAAGTCTGATTTATTTATGCATTTTAATATCATTGTAATGATGAGCACCCAAAAAGCTGGGAACATTTCTGAAAAGCTTCATTTTTACATGATACCCTGATAACTGATGAACAAATGATTGTCTAAAATACAGGTGTAGTGTGGATCTTTGTACTCAACAGTTGCATAGCAACAAACACATTTAAACAATGAAATATAGCTGCTTGTATAAGTCCTCTAATATACTGTACAGAAGAGGTTTGTTGTAAAGAATTGAAAGTATCTTCAACATCTGTGTGCATGTGCATATTAGGTTTTAGTCCAGTCCTAATATCAGACATATTTATTATTCCATTTAGAATTTTTAAGATATTGTATGTATGAGAATACACATCTATTTGACCCATTTCATAGTGTGAGGCAGACAGAAACCAAATGATTGAGTAAGAGCTTCATATTGCATAGCTAAAAGGCATATACTGGAAGACAGACTGGAGAGCTGATTGATATATGCTAACTAATTACATTTCTTGCTGCAGGTACATCATTTTAAGCACTTCTGTAGTCTCAAGGCATATTTTTCATCATAAAAGTTCGACAGAACTAAACTCATTGAAAACTGACACTTTCAACAATTAAAGTGTTAAACAATGTTATTGCATCATTTAGCCATTTGAAATTGTGCTACTATGAGCACTTACACTTAAGATTTCGTCTTAAGTCGGTCTTACTTTATGCCTTTCATGATCATTCACACTGCTAGAAGATATAAGATCAATGGTCTTATAAGACACGTATTGCAAAGAATGTAGGACTCAGTCAACCTAAATTATAGCTTTAGAGGTCAACCTTATAGAACATTCATTTCCTTGTTTTGAGATCCTGAAAAGGCGAGACTTTAACAGATTGAAAGTACACGTTCATGGTATTGACACAGATGATGTACACACAAAAAGCTTAGCGTCAATTTTTGTTGAAGGCAAACCTGGCAAAGGACCGCAGTTTTCACAGCAAGGCATCGGGGGTGGGGCGGCTTCAGAATGTACAATACGACAGGCTTTCTTTTCTTTTTTTATTATAAAACATTTCTGAATATAAATCTTTGCATTTCATTCAGGCTTTCATATTTACAAGAGAAAGTTAAAATAATTATAATAACTTTAAAAACAAACAAAAAAAAAAATTCAAGAGATATTTACAAATCGGCAGTGATGACGGATTCACTGTACATGTGTCTGGAGGAGTCTGCTAGCAGAGCAGTCTGCGTGGGGTCCATCTGCAGGCCTTTCTGGTTCACGTGTCCGAATACTGGCCCTTGGGGCATGCCGGACAGCGCCACGCAGTGGGACAGTAGCGGTGTGTTGGCGTCCTGGTTGGAGCCTGTGGACGGGATGCTGGCCACGTGACCAGTGCTGGTGGACCCGCTGGCGCTGCTGGGGGACCGGCTCTTTGGGGGCGGGCAGTGCTGCACCACCCTAGGGGGCCCCTGCGGCTGGAAGTGGGCAGCGGGGAAGGCGGCGTAGCCCGGGGGGATGGGGTAGCCATTGACGGGTATGAACCTCTGGTTCTGGGCCATGGGCGCCGCCATGAAGCCGATCTGCCCGGGCGCTAGGCCTTGTGCTGGGTAGATGTAGCCGGCGTAGCGCGGGTTGCTGAGGTTGCTGACGGGGCTGGCGCTCAGGGAGGTGGTCTGGGTGGTGGCGTTGCCCCCCGAGGGCGTGGTGGAGCTGGTGTGGGAGGACAGCCCCTCCCAGGTGCGCAGGCGGGTGTGGATGTCCTTGAAGCGGGGCCGGCGGGCGGGGCCCTCCTGCCAGCACTCGGTCATCAGGCCGTACATGCGGGGGGGGCAGTCCTCGGGGCAGGGCAGCAGCTGCCGCTTGCGCACCATCTCAATCACCTCCTGGTTGCTGAAGCCGTAGTAGGGCTGCAGGCCGAAGCTGAAGATCTCCCACAGGACCACGCCGTAGGCCCAGATGTCCGAGTCGGTGGTGAACTTGCCGTAGATGATGGCCTCCGGGGGCATCCAGCGGATGGGCAGCAGGGACTTGGGCTGCACGCGGTAGTAGTCGGACGCGTAGATCTCGCGGGACAGGCCCAGGTCGGAGATCTTGACGTGCAGCTGCTCCCCCACCAGGATGTTGCGGGCCGCCAGGTCCTTGTGCACGAAGAAGTGGCTGGCCAGGTACTCCATGCCGGCGGCCACCTGGATGGCCAGGTGCAGGAAGTCGCTGTGGTCCAGGCTGGACTTGACGGTGCCGTCCTCGTCGCTGCTGCAGCCCACGTCCGAGTGCGGCGAGCGCATGATGAGGAACTCGTGCAGGTCGCCCTGGTTGAGGAACTCGAAGAGCATGCAGACAGGCTGCTCCTGGGTGACCACGCCCAGGAGGCACACCACGTTGTGGTGGTGCAGTTCGGCCATGAGCGAGGCCTCCTGCTGGAACTCGCCCCACTGCTGGGGGCTGGAGAAGTCCTTGAGTGTTTTGATGGCCACCAGCTGGGCGTGCTCCATCCCTGGCAGGTACAGGTGGCCCTTGTAGATCTTGCCGAAGGCGCACTCGCCCAGCTCTTCCATGAAGCGCACAGCAGACAGAGGCAGCTCTTTGGCTTTGTTCTGGGAGAGAAGAGAAGGACAATAAGATACTATCCAGCAGAATATACACCGAATCCACTCCCTGAAGAGCTGCAGTCGTCTGCACTGAACCATGCAGTCATCAAACATGTCACTGATACTGTTCAGAAGCGGAAACAATGGGAAACATTAATCAGATTTAGAAAACAAGGGGCTCTGTACATTATCTGTACAATGTCTAGAATTCTCATTAATGACTCCTGTCCTGATATAGCTCTTTTGTAATTGAGATTTTGGTGGGATGGATATTAAAAAATTACAGGCCAGAAGTTTTGTTATTGTTAACAGGAAACAGACAAACTGCCTAATATAACACGATGAGTCTAGAAGTAACATTGGCTGGTGAATCCATTGTTATTTATTAGTCTGTGCCCATTATTTAAACCCCTCACTCCTGGACTCATATTAACCATTAATAGCAAGGCACAAAATATCTGAAAAGCTCTGGAAATCAGGCAAAGGACTGGCAATTAAAAATATGATGGTGGTTAATTTGTAGTTTTAACCGATGTGCAAGACAACATGAAACTGCAATGTGTAAACACACACTTCCAAGAGGACAGATAAAATTACCTTGACCCAGCTGGACATACACCCTAGTAACATGGAGGCCAATGCTACCTTCTCCCATTAATAAAAAATAATACACAATCACCCCCCCCCCCCCCAACTCTTTGCAGAGTTATAAAGTGAAGTCAAGGTTTGTAATACCCCCGTCGTTTGTGGTGAAGTCACTACAGTAATTACCGTTCTTAAGAGTATGTGTGAATTTACTATCCTGGATAATCTCTTGACAACGCTTCACTGGGTACATTTCTGCCGGGCACAGTTCGACCCATTCTTATTGGCTTAATCAGTTCCTGGTTATCTGATCCACAGATAAACTCAATTGTTTTCAGACCCTGTACAGGCCTCGAGAGGAATTTTTCAAGGACCACAAAGTTAAAAATCAATACAGGAAAACACATTGTAGATCCAAGAATCACATCTTGACCAGAAAACCCACAAAATAAGTTTTGACAGCCTATTATGACACTCCAAATGCTTGGAATTCACATACAAAACAATATTTTCTTTAACTCCAAATTTGCTGGTCAAATACAATAGGAAAGGTATGTAGAGGTTGTTTCCATCTGTTTTTGCGTGCAAAGCCAAGAGAAAATAAGACACCCAGGAATTTATTCAATCTTCCCTGGGCTTGTAAAAACAGCCTTTTTGGATTCGGCACTCTCGACTCTTCTGTATTTTCTTATCATTTAAACAGACTTCAGGTAACCTCCTCTCATATACGTGAGGTGGTTCAGTAATCTGGAGGGGTAATCTGTGAGCTGTGTTGTTCTAGACTGAGGGACGGGTTTTGGAGGGGAGATAAAAGGTTAGCAGGGATGAGAGGTCCTAATAACCTCAAAATGAAAATTGAAATTCCTGACAGGAGCCACATTCAATGGGCAGGCGGGGCAGACATGAGGCCTCTTATGAAAGGGACAGATGTTCTGCATTTCAGACGTTCCCCTGGGCCAAATGCTTGCTCGTCCTCTTCCCTGTCCAAACGGTTGTCATAAAGAGCGACCTCTGAATGACCTAGAGCAGGGCCTGCTTGATCACAGTGACACCAGGGGAAAGGGGGGTGGGGGGAGATGGGGGGCTGAGGAATTAGGGAATCAAACACACTCCTTCTCCGACAGCCTGTAAAATTGCAAGCTGGGTGCGTGATAACTGTGTTGAGCGCCTCGTGGAAATCATTTTCTCTTCTCTTATGAAGGAACCCATACAGCTACAGGCCAAAATAAAAGTGATGTACTACGAAACATGGGACTCCCATACTGTGGTGAACAGAAAACCATGACATGAACGAGGCTGTTTTCTGAAGCTTAAATTGATACATAAAAAAAGCATATATAAAGAGAAAACTGATGGCATATGCATACATGTCATCAGTTAACATACCTATAACATACCTTTGTTAATAAGCCTTGCTGACATCCATTTGTTGTACATTTCAACATATAGCACCACTTCAAATCTCAACACATTTCTGTTACTCAAATATTAGCAATGGGTGAATATTTGCAATGTTCTCCCAGAGAAAGAGAGAGATCTTACACCAGGAAAGGCCACACAGACAGTGCTCCACATACTGTGCAGTCATCTACTAATGCACTGCGTCAAAATGTGGCCAAATACAGGTTACAACTCCGTACTACGCTGGTAGGTAAAAAAACAAAATGGGCTTGGGGTGTTTGGGTACACCAGAGCCTGAAATGAAAAATGGGGAGGGGGAGGTGAACTAAAGGAACGTCAAAGTAATGACAAGACGACTGCGGTGGGATTCCTGAGCTTCGGGTAGATTGCATCCACATGCTGGCACGGCCAGGTGCACACAGACACTGCTGCTAAAGTAAACCACAGCCCTGAAAACAGGGAACGGACTCAAAGGCTTTTTGAGAGGGATGAGCACTTCATTCACCCTTGTGGGCTGATGTTTGAAAGAGAGAGAAGAGTTTCTGTTATTAAAAGGGTTGGACGCCTGACTCAAACAGCTCTCAGCTCCCCTCCTGTGCCCCTGGGATCAAGCTGGAGATCCCCAGCCTGGTCCCCTCCCCACCACCTGCAGACCCAGACCCGCGGCCCAGCGCTGCAGTTCAGCTACGGCGCGCCCGCTGGAGGCTCATGCCCTGTCATATACACAGCCCTGACATACTGCAGGCTTGCCGCTCCAAAGCTCAGTTGTGCAAACGCTGCACCCCCTGCGCTTTATCGCCAAAGGTCACGGAGAGCCCCGCTGTTTTATGGCCTCTGAGTGTAAAGACCCTGTCCTAACGTTTCCTGGTTTGTTTCCTGTCTGATGTATTGTCAGGCTACTCCCGCACCGCTCCATGCTGTTCTATTAGACGCTAACGCGGGACAGGTCCGCCCCCCCCCTCCCCCCCTGCCTACCTTGGGCTTGTAAGCGTTCAGCATGGACATCTCCACGTTCTGGCCCCGGACCGGTTTGGGCTGGCGCTGCGCGGGCGGGCGGGAGGCCTTCTGGTTGTTCCGGCAGACGCAGATGAAGAAGAAGAGCAGGGCGATGGCGAGGGGGATGGCCACGCTCGGGACCAGGATGTACAGGATCTCCATGCTGCCGCCGCCACCGCCGCCATGGCTGTCCTTGTAGTCTGCGCGACCGTGGCACACAAACCACACATCACAGGTTTTAGACAGTTTTTGGGCTTTCACAGTTTTAAGCAGAGCTGTATCAAATATCTGAACTGTCAGTAAATTACTGAGTGCAAACCCTCTGCTGACAGCAGATAATTTCTGGGAAGAAATGACACAACCGATACCATAATTCTATTCCACACAAAAGATTTTACACTAGTTTAGATGGCAAAGTGTAATATGGCCTCCAGATTTACCACCAACAGTGATTCATAACATTGGCAAGCAAGCGTAGTCTTTTTAATGCTGGTTTGTGCGGTAATGTGCGGTCCTGGTGTTGTGTAATACAGATGCAGTGGGACAGACACAGTGACGGTGACTTTCTCACCACAGACGGGGATGTCACACAGCTCCATCCGCATGCCTTCGTCCAAGGTGAAGCACCAGGGCGCCTCCTGCTTGTTGCCAGGGTTACGGCAGTAGGAGTGGCCTCCGTTGAGCTCGGGGTAGCGCACGGCCAGGAAGGTGTGGCTGTGGGGGTACTGGGAGTTCCAGGGCTGGCACTGCCGGCCTGACTTGGTCACGCTGACCGTGCCGCGGTAGTCTGCACCACTGCTGTTGAAGCACTTGTGATCTGGTGACCACACACACAACAGGACAGCATACTGTTAAATGCAGAAGTAGAAGTACTGGGACAGTGACACATTCTTTGCTGTTTTGGCTCTGTACTCCAGCACAATGAATTTTAAATAACACAATGAATATGAGGTTAAAGTGCAGACGGTCAGCTTTGATTTGAGAGCATGAACTAATGATGCAAAACTGGCCAAGAAACAGCTCAGCAACCTATTGTCCAATTACGTTTACACCCCAAAAATGGGGAATATGCACAAAAAGGGTTTCAATTCCAATATGGATGTAAATAACCTCAAATTAAGTCTGTACTTTAACCTCATATTTTATTTCAAATCCAATGTGCTGAAGTACAGAGCCAAAGCAACAAAAAACTGTGTCACTGTCCCATTGCTTTTGCATTTAACTGTATGTTAAATATAAGGTGGTGAATATAGGGCAATTTTTAAAGTTCATGAATGAAGGGAAACATCCCTTCAACAGACTTCATTTGATGTAAAAATAGACACTCAGAATAGCAGACACTCAAGAAATAAATAGTGAAATGCTTCAGTTCAGATGGCAAAACAGAAATAGAAATCAGATCAACAAAGCTATAGAATTTAAGTTTGGATTAAGATGGCAGAGATGATTGCACAGTTCATATTCAGACAGTCACATCTGCAGTACCTCTTGCGTGTATACTGATGGACATGGCTGAGGGCCTGTTAACAATTATGATGTATAAAACTACAATAAATTGATATAAACAGGCAGTTTGGGGAACTTATGATGGGCTAGACTTGTCTTTGATGGTATATGTTAATAATTATTATAAATAAATGAATAATGACAGAATGCTTAGAAAACTCTATCTCTTGATGAGCTCAGATATTAGGTATGCTAGTAATTACAGTAAAAGGTTGATATAGACAGAGATTGACTGATTGTATAAATACGGACACGCTATGAATAATGAACCCTGACTCTTGCCGACTGCCTTGGCAGTGGATTATTAAATATTAATAATTACTCAGACTTCGTAGCCATGCTGGGGAGTGAGCTCTTGACTGGCTCAGCCATGGATATGCGCATTACAGTATAAACTGCTAGAAACCGACAGACTGACAGACTGCATAACTATAGACAGACTGAGACTGCATAGACAGACTGAATAGCTGTACACAGACGGACAGGCTGCATAGCTGTAGACAGACTGCATAGCTGTAGACAGACTGACAGACCGCATGGCTGTAGACAGACTGACAGGCTGCATAGCTGTAGACAGACTGACAGACCGCATAGCTGGAGACAGACTGACAGACCGCATAGCTGTAGACAGAATGACAGACTGCATGGCTGTAGACAGATTGCATAGCTGTAGACAGACTGACAGGCTGCATAGCTGTAGACAGACTGACAGACCGCATGGCTGTAGACAGACTGACAGACCGCATGGCTGTAGACAGACTGACAGGCCGCATAGCTGTAGACAGACTGACAGACTGCATAGCTGTAGACAGACTGCATGGCTGTAGACAGACTGACAGGCCGCATGGCTGTAGACAGACTGACAGACCGCATGGCTGGAGACAGACTGACAGGCTGCATAGCTGTAAACAGACTGACAGGCTGCATGGCTGTAGACAGACTGCATAGCTGTAGACAGACTGCATGGCTGTAGACAGACTGCAGTTGGCTCTCACTCTTGTTTATGGGCTCGGCCATGGGGATGCCTATCCTCATGCAGATGGCTGCTTCGGGGCTCTCGGAGGCGGCCAGGTCGTCGCAGTTGGGCAGTTTGAGGCGCTTGAGGATGATGGGGTTGGAGCGGGCGATGATGTACTCCGTCTTGCACAGGTCGTTCTCCAGAATCTCGCACTCGTCCTTGCACAGGTCCCGGGGCTTGTCCACGCCCGAGCTCCGGTCGCAGGCGGGGAAGGCGAAGTGGCACAGCGAGGGGATGGCGAACTGCGAGCAGCGGTCCGATAGGTGGTTGGAGGTGCCAATCATGGTGAAGGCAGCTGCCAGGGGGAGGAGAGAACAGCCTTAGCACAGGAACGCCACCAACTAAAACACACTACAACAAATTATACTCTGCTTAATGTGTAGGAGGAAGACACAACCTTTATTCTTTACGGGTGAAGGAGCCTGGGAATGATCAATATTTTAATTCATAGAAGTGATATGTAGCCTTTAACACGATTGGCTATTAAATGCTGCCAGTGAGAAGTTCTCCGTGCACTGCCTGTTGTGAACAAAGCGGGTATCAGACAGTTAGTTCAGGTTCTGTGCTTACTGCAGTGACTCAGAGTGGGCCATATGTGGCCCATACCGTGAGACTATGTCATGAACCGCTGTTGGCCCTTTACAGGCATGAGAGCACATGGCCCCTCAAACCAGGTGCAAGATGATTCACTTGTTTTCCGTGTCTGATAAAAGAATTCAGAAGTGAGGAACAGCAAGCGGACGCAGGTACCTGTGATCTGGGTCTCGATCTCGCCCTGCATCTGCAAGGAGTCCACGAAGATACTGCGGTTTCCGATGAAGCGGGCACAGGCGATGCCTCTGTAGGGCTGGCAGAAGCCTTCCTCATCATACTCATCTCTGAAAGAAGCACACACAGAGCGGGGTAAGAGCCATTCATGCAATTCATCATGCTAGCCACTAGGGGGCAGCCAATGTAACAGTATGGGAGGTTCGCTACAGGCCCATATTTCTACACTTACGTCGGCGACAGAAAGGATTACACTCTACCTGTCCCTCTATTATTGTCTAACCATATTTTTTTCCATCCATATATCCCACTGAGATAACTCACACCGTCAGAACATTTAGCTGGTATTGAATACTCTAGCATTTATGTGTATGAGGAAGCTTTAATGGCTTTAGAAGGAGTTTGTGGCCTCGCACCAAGTAATTTAAGTGACTCGCTACATTCTACAAGGAGGCTACGTTCTTCTGAAACTGGCCAACTCACCAAGCCTAAAATTAATCTACTCTACGGGGGATAGAATTTTCTGAGCTTTGGCTCCTAACTTTGGCATTCCTTACCCCAACAGATTAGAGACTGCATGATTGTCACTCTCAAATTTAAACTCATGACTCATCAGTTCAGTATGCCTTCGTTTGAATGGCAGTTCTTCATCTGTAAGTCTTGTCTTTTTCTATAATTTCTGTTCTTTGATTCTTAGTTTTATTTTACTTTCTTTTTGTTTTTCATTTTTTCTTTATGTCAAGCTGGTTGCATGATGGTAACTGTATGCTTGTTGTATTTCTCTTTTCTATGTTTTATGCACAGGGACCTGTAAGAAATGCATTATTATTGCTGTTATTGTTATTACTGTAGATTTCTGTAAGCAACAGGTTACTCAACTGACCTCATCCAAGCCACATGTAACAAAGTTACAAAAACAGTCCAAAAATAGGCTTTTTGCAATGTGGAGGCCATTTATTTTCACCTTAAATAAATAATTCCTAATAGGATGCAAATTGAGTCTTAATTAAAGTAAGTTAAAATAGAACAAGGTTTCCAAAGGGACACTGACACCATCACATACACAGAATCACATTGACACAATTATACTTCCTCCCTCATCCTGTCAAACAAAACAGCTGCCTGAAAATGACAAAATGCCACTGGCAGAACTGGCGCTGTCACAGAGACAAAATAAGCCTTTAAAATAACATCATGACAGTGAAAAATCACAGGTACCACTGCAGATATAAACTCACACTGATACCACTGCAGATATAAAGTCACACTGATACCAATGCAGATATACACACACTGATAACCTCATACAGGCATTAAAGAGGCTGTCAAAGAAGTAGAGGGAAATACTGGCTCTTTAAAATAGTGGCGAATTAAACAACGCAACCAAACCACCACTGGCCTTGTATCCAATGGGCAATAAGCCAGAAGTCAGAGACTGGCAGCTAGAGATCACCCAATGTTTGAGAGGCCAAGACTTACTGCGGTTTGCCTCAAATTCATTCCACAAGTATGGAAGAAACATTTTAATCTCATTCCATTGGTCAGTAGTGGCCCCTCTGCCAACGCCTGGCGATTACAGAACTTTTTCCTTTAGCCCCCATTCGGAATACAGCGAAGATCATCCTCTCCCTGAGATTTCTTGTGTAACGTGGGAGAGCAGACTTAGCACTGACTCACACTCTG
Organism: Anguilla rostrata; assembly: GCF_018555375.3. NCBI lineage: Eukaryota > Metazoa > Chordata > Actinopteri > Anguilliformes > Anguillidae > Anguilla > Anguilla rostrata. The sequence goes on along the minus strand of NC_057936.1, from coordinate 27,264,251 downwards.
AAACACATGCAGTCAGCTGTCACTTCCTTCAGCTCTTTTCAGTCTTTCTTTCACTGATGCAGCTGGACCAGGCAAACCGCAGGTGACTAGCTGACCAGAGGTGAGGAATTTTGACTAAAACCCTCCCTCCCTCCCTCCCTCAGTGACTCATTGGGCCAATTATGCAACAATGCTCTCAGACTCCATAGTCAGCACAGGCATGATCAAAGCATGAGTCCAAGAGTTGCATCTTGGGACAGGTCAGTACACAAAAAAAAAAATCACATCAGCAGGATGTACCTCCCAAGAGCATGAAAAATACATTATGCTTCTTAAAATTATGCTGATTATGGTAATTAATATCGGCAAAAAAACACCTTTGGAGAAATTGCGGTTCACAGACGTGCTGCTTTTGCGTATTACAGTAAAAGACTGTGTCATGGAGGCTAAATGATGAGGAAGATCACACAATTGTGACGTACAATGAGGAGCTGCAGAAAATCACACTTGTCCAAAACCCACGCTGTGTACTACTGGAGGGAAGTCACTATTATCTTATTGGAAGCACACACAGACATTAACACACAGCCATGCACGTAGCATTACCCCCCCTCCACCCCACATACACACACACACACACACACACACCTAATGCACCTTGAGCAAGCCTCACACACTCCCACACACAGCATGTCTGTGGCAGGACTAAGTGAGTTCTGATGGAACTGGAATCCCAGTCACGGGCTCTCCGTGCTCCTGGTAAAACAATAAGGTCCCGACAGGAAGAAGCAGGAGATTTAAACACATGTTCCAGTGTGGGCCACGGGGAGGCTGCGTGCCTGCTGAACCTTGAGGGACAGACACCAGCGAACACTCGCAAGATGGATCTCTCCGCTTCCCAATGTGTTTTTACCATAACGTTCAGACACCGCTCTGCAAACCCTGTAAACCTTTGCCCAGATGTGAAGAGTTAAAATGATAAACAGCGTCTTTAACAGCCTGTATTGTAGAAGCAATCATTCTTAGATTGTAAAAAATTATTTGCTGAAAACAGAAAAGGACTCCCACGCATAGTGTACAGAATGGTGCTACCCAGCTTTAACTACAGCAGTCTGAAGATGAGATCAGCAGAGACTTCAACAGCACCTGTCTCTGTGCATGAAAGTACGCCCCGGCCCTCCTGCAGCCACTCTGCTTCTCTGATCACATGGAGGAACTGAGGAGTCAGCAAAAGTGCAGCATGATGTTCCCACAGGACACTGCCACAGGACACTCCCATAGGACACTGCCACAGGGACACTGCCACAGTGACACTCCCACAGGACACTCCAATAGGACACTGCCACAGGGACACTCCCATATGACACTGCCACAGGACACTCCAATAGGACACTCCCACAGGGACACTCCCACAGGACACTGCCACAAGGACACTCCCATAGGACACTGCCATAGGACACTCCCACAGGGACACTGCCATAGTGACACTCCCACAGGACACTCCCATAAGACACTCCCACAGGACACTCCCACTGGGAAACTCCCACAGGACACTCATGGGACACTCCCAAAGGACACTCTCATAGGAAACTGCCACAGGGAAACTGCCACAGGACACTCATGGGACACTCCCACAGGACACTCCCACAGGGAAACTGCCACAGGACACTCATGGGACACTCCCACAGGACACTCTCATAGGACACTCCCATAAGACACTCCCACAGGACACTCCCATAGGGACACTATCACAGGACACTCCCATAAGACACTCCCACAGGGAAACTGCCACAGGACACTCATGGGACACTCCCACAGGACACTCTCATAGGACACTCCCACAGGACACTCCCATAAGACACTCCCACAGGACACTCCCATAGGGACACTATCACAGGACACTCCCATAAGACACTCCTACAGGGAAACTGCCACAGGACACTCCCACAGGACACTCCCACAGGGAAACTGCCACAGGCCACTCATGGGACACTCCCACAGGACACTCTCATAGAACACTCCCACAGGACACTCTCATAAGACACTCCCACAGGACACTCCCATTGGGACACTCTCACAGGACACTCCCACAGGGAAACTGGCATAGGGACATTCCCACAGGCAGAGCACCAGGCTGATATACCCAAAACCAAAGTTGCACATGTGACTACAGTGCCTCTCAATCCCCAAGTGAAGGTTCTCTATCTTTTCATGGATCAGTTAAAAGTGTCCCCGCCCAGCCAGCAGCAGTGTCCCCCTTCTTGACTCTGGCCCTTGGCATGGGAAGGCTTCTATACAAGGGGCAGCTGTGAGCACTTAAAGCCCAGCCTACGTTAATGCACTGAAGATAAACCTCGGCAGATTTATTGGCCTGTCATTCAGGAGAAATGTGTCTCATATGCTTAGCATTAGAGCCAGGCAGTGTGGGGTGGAGGGACGTGGAGGAGAGGGCTGGGTTTACAGAAATGGGGAGGGGCTACACACCCAGCACCACTCTCATGGAACTTGGATATCGGGGATCCACCCGACCACTTGAAAGCTTTTAGAAGAGCTGGCTGAAGGAAAGGAGGTCAGGCAAGCACACAAAGACAAAAGCCATATTCAATTCTACGGCCACACTGCTCACATGGGCCTATTCATCAAAACCGAACCCACACTGCATTTCAAAAAGGAGACTTGAAATAATAACGGCGATGGAGAGAGACAAACAGTAACAAGTATGAATGCGTTTCATAACTCAGATGTCAACTTCTATTACAGAAAAGCCTGCTTCTTTCCAAGTGTTTGGCTGTGCAATATTTAATCACAAAGAAAGTGCATAACATTGGAATTATTGCCATTGGAGCTGCAGTATTACATTAATGAACTCAAAGAACAGATAACAAAGACATGTACGGTAAACAAAACATTATGGATAAAGTTCGAGACAGTGTAACAAAAAGTGTAAAAATAAAAGCGCACCTATTGAAACGATAGACAAACTAAATATTCAATTATAATGCCCCCCTCAAGAGACACTATGTAACTATCCCTTATTTTCTTTAATTTCTGAGGGTGGTCTGTCTTGAATCATAGCCAGTATGGACTGCAGTCTATGTGCAGGTCTAAAATAAAGACATTGACTAGGGATGCGCACAAATACTCAAGAGTCAAAGACTGCTGGAGCACTATATAGTAGGCCTACTAGGAATAAAGGAGTCTGCTTTGACAATTAATACAAATTAATTCATATGCAAATGAGTTTTAGTTTAATCATTTGTTTAAATATATTATAGTATATAGTATACCTACAGTAGTGGAGTTTCAACATTATTGGGATTGTCCAAAAATAGAGGCAACGAAGCTAAATTGAAATCCCACTAGGGTGACATACTTCAGAATTTGCAATGTGAACAGGATGAAACTTATTATTTTTAAACAGCATCTGCATTGTCTTCCTGATAATAATAACTTTTCTGTACCTAGTGAACTACAACTAATGTTTATGATTCCTTTTTATTCTTTTCTACGATGATTGAAACTAAAAGGACGGACAACAATAAACATGATCTCTGACTGAGTTTGGTAGGCTATATTTTGGAGGGCCCACACAACGGTGCACAGATAGGGGTAATTTAAATACTGCAAATAAGTCATTTATGGCCAAATACCATTAAAATGCAATATTGCTAAATCAATTTAGCCTGTTGAAACCCACCACCCTCCAGAGGACAGTTCTTCAGCCCAAACTTTGACAGACATCAAGCAGGGCTTTATCCATGTACTACAGGCAGATATGCATCCGTCTTCATGAAACTGATCAGCCTGCTGCGCAAGTTCTTCCCACACCTACAGCAGAAACTCTAGCAGGCGCGTCGCCCTATGGAGATGTCAACGTTGAGCGCTCGTATAGCAGAGATAATGGATTTAGTTCACCAAAGCTAACAGACAGCCTCTGGAGTCTAATAAAAATCCCCCAATGTGAGAATCTGTTCCATTCTGCTCACAAGCCCCTGCCAGCCTGCTCCGACTGCTCCACTCCTGGTGGATTATTCACACAGCATTTATAGCATCTGCACAACCTACTTCAATTCAAGCATGTCAATCTAAAGATTTGCTACTCTATATAATTACTGACCTGAGGAAATTTGATACGCTGTAGCAAATGACATTGTGTCGGCAAATATGGCAGACCAACAGGAAAACTGAAAATGGAGACTGAGATATCTTTTTGTTCTTGTTCTTCAGAGAAAGTAAAGTACCCAATTCCAGATTGCAACATTTCACTTGTACACAAAATATTCCTTCAAGAGTCTGAGAACAAAACAAGCAATAATTCTCATGAGGGCTGAGGAAGATTACACAGGACCGAACTGAAATGGCATATTTTTTTTTCATAGTTTTGCAACTTCTGGAAGGGATTTTGATGAAACAGTGCTGCTCACAACATGTAGAGATTTCTGTTCATTTCCTGTTTTCTGTGTCCTTTGCCTTGTCAGTGGGGTACCTGCTTTGCCTCGGCAGGAATCTTTCCACAGGAGAGCAACTCCAGCTGGAAATGAAAGATGTGCCGGTCCTGGGGAACAGACAGGCATTGCCAGGCTGTTCATATTCTATTTCACATTCAAACAAAGACTTTGCAGCTTCTGTATACAATCAAGCAACACCGAGTCTGTTTGTCATTACTGTAAACTATAATATATCTTTTGTGAACAAAGCTTATTTATGTCACCTTCTTATGCCATAACAATACGAAAACCACTGAATCTTCAGTGGCTGATGTAACTATTGGGAATGATATTCCTTAATATGAAAAGTTTCACTTTTCAGAATTTTCCAGGGTCTCAAGGAGGTATTTGAACCAATTGTCTAAGTATGTTTAATAATGACTTTCCTTGGCAAAGTAAACTGTAAATAGTGGCTTTAATCATCCTGGACAGTGAACGCCCAGTGGATCCAAGGCTACAGTCAGAACATGGACTGAAGGGCCCCACAAGGGCTTTGTTCAGTGGGCAATGATGCAAGGGTCTCCATGTGCCACTGGAATCTGTGCTTCCTGACAGCTGCGGGAAGTTTAAGGCCCCATCTATCTGCTTCTCTCCGGCCCTCCATCAGATAGGATTAGAAGCCGGCAGATGTCGGCCTCTTCCTGCCTCTGTTTGAGCTGGAGGACCCCCCTGCTATGAGATGGGCATTACATAGGGAGTGTAATCTTCCTCTATGTACCATCACTCATCATGTAAGCCACCTCATTTGTGACATCACATTCAAACAAAAGATATGGGCTCGGGTTCCAGGCCAGATGATCAGAAGCAAAGGCAGAACCAAGGCCCAAAATTACAGGTGGCAGAAGCCAATGTCCATTTAAGAGCAAGCAAGGTCCAACTTCCTTTGCTAAACAAATTATACATTTCTGCTGGGGTCCATTTCTAGCCCAACTACAGGGACTTCCAGGACATTGGAACATTTGACCTCTTAAAAGAACAAATCTGGCTTGGTGGTTATGTGTCATCAGACCTCTCACGAGTATGATGAATATCATTGAAGAGAAAAAGAGCTGAGTAGAGCATTGTTGTACATTAACATGATTCCCCAACCTCGCCTTGTGATTTATAACCTCTCTTGTAGACCACAATCAAAGCATACAATGTCTGGTACATACAGAACAAGAACATGCATGTTTAACATTGCCACTGCTTCCTGGGGTGTGGAGTAACCTGGAAAAGTGTAATTAAAACACACTCCAGGCTAATATCTCAAAGGGGGAAACTCTAGCACTTCACCAGCCATGGAACATCTGTATAAATCATTTCTTGGGCCTGCTGTACTCACTAAGTTTTGATACAACTGAAGACATTATGCCAAGCTGCACTGTTAACTGTCATGAACTATTACCGTTAACTGTCAAGAAAAAAATGTTAAATATCGAGCATGGCCTGAACCATTAAGTCTTGACTTCTGTCGATACAGGCACAGGTTTTGTAGGTACTGTGGCATCTGTTTTACACGGAGCTGTAGAGTAAGGTTTGTGATCTACCAATAAAAACAAATTTATTTAACTGTCCCCTCCAGTGAATAGGAACTGGATATAATTTATTTAGGAAAACAGGGAATGGGACTTTTAGACTTTTCATTCATATTTACAGTTTAACATTCAAATACATGCCTTTCAGTGAGGTTCACACGGAAAAAATATTTAAGGGGTTTGGCAGGCAGTCTTTGTTCATGGAAAAACTAGAAAAGGAAAAGAGGAGAGCGTGAGGGCGGTGGAGGGGGTGAACCAGAGGGGCATCGCGCGAGGCTGGGGAAAGGAGTGTTTGCTCTGGGATTTTCCCTTCACTGTGTGAAATAAGCTCTGTATGGACCAGTCAGTCTTGAACAGTGGAAGAGCCACCTCCTTCCAAAATGGCAGCAATGACAGTGCAGGGCTTTCCCAGCAATTCCCAATCCATTTCTGCAATGCTTTTCCCATTTTAATTCCTGCTGCCCCAGGCTGTTCTTGGCTTATTCACAGAATGCACCTCTGCTGGCCCTCGAGCACAAGATTTGCCTGTATTCTTCAACATGATGTACAGATCACCCAGGCTACCACTGCAATCTTCAGTTTTGATCAGGGCTAAAATACAATACAGCCACTCGATAAAGCTGACAACAGGTACTAGGGTCTTTAGCTTTGAAGCCCACCCACAGATGAAGCTCTAATGCCTGGACACTGTTTGTTAAGCCCTGTATTCGCACTGGAATGTACTCTATCTCTCCCCATTGAAAAAGGCAGGTGTTAATCTCTAGAGCATGGCCCACTGTCCTGCCATCAGCAAGGAAGTCTCACTCCCCTACGGCACACACCGCTACTTTTACACTGCAGGAGGACACACATTAAGGAGTTCTGCATTTGGGTTTGTACTCATCATTCCTGGGAATGTTACAGGCATTTATCATTGAGGCAAGACATTGGCAGCTTTAATTGCTCCTGTCTTTTCTGCTATGAAGGGTTTCATCTGAATGTGCTAGAAGGGTGAGTGCATTGAATCTGCCTCCTTGGTTTTAAGTGAATGATCACAAACAGTGAATGATCCAAGAATTGACTAGGAGAAGATGGAACTCTGAACGGAGATGTGGAAAGTATCTCTGTGTAATGTGCTTTCTCAGATAGGATTTGTAATCCTTGGTGTTGGACAGAGTTACTGGGTTCATAATCGAGACAGTGTGTGTAGGGAAACAACGATCTTCCTCAGAACCCTAGACTACTCCAATAGCAAGATTGTGCAAAGCAGCAGCCTTATGACATAAAACAGTTTCCCTGCCTGAGAGAAAAAAAACACCAAGGATTTATTGTAGCTAAGGTTTATAACATTTTGAAGTACAAGTTATTTTCAGTCAGGTTACAAGTACTCGCCCAGAACAAAACAGGCATTCAGATGGAATGAGGCAAAAAAGTGAGGTCAAAGCAAGATAAAAGCTTTTCTTTTCAATTTTGGAGCAAGACAAATGCAGAAGGGTTTACCGAATTAGCTGGTAGCATCCAAAAAACAGTGGGATCATTCATGAGGGGAAGCTGCCCTGAGGCTGTCGGTGTGGCAAGGTTACCAGCCTCCCAATGCCGGCGTCTGTTTCCCAGCGTTTCTCATGTAAATCTGCACAACGGGCCAAAAGCAAATGCGCTCCCCGTGGAGCGGCCGACACCCACCCTCAACGACGACGGGGAGCGGAGAAGCTGACACCGGGAGGGGGACTCGGCCCTTCAGGACGGATTAAATCCACAGGCAGGGCCCCAGTCTCGGCACCGGGTCAGGTAGTGATTTACTGCGGCCACGGGTAAACAGATTTATCGGGACCAGGCAAACCGGGAGGGGAGGGGGCTCAGAACAGCAGGGGCTGAGAACTGCCCAGGCCTCCGTGGAGGCCGATTCCGACTCCGCTGATACCTGACGCTGGGGTCCCCTCGCCCAGACAGGACTCCCCCCCCCCGATCCAAACAATCCGGGCCTGTCTGGAATATGGCGGCGACCCGCCTCGTTCCGAAACTGGGAAAGCAGTTAACGGAGGACCCGGGCGCTCCAAGGTGGCTCATGTTTCAGACAGTGCCCCTGCCACTGACCAGTCTGTGTCAAAGGGCCTCCCCCCAGTGGATAATATTAAGGTCTGAGTCCTGAATCAATCAACACGTGGTTAAACAAACCCATAACAGGGTGGTGACTGAGGTGTTCTGGGGGTTTATAAATGTAAATGACATCAGGCACAAAGGACAAAACACACCCATGGGGGGATGTTTGGGAGTAAATGGAAGAAGTGTTCTACTGAGAATCCCCGTTTCCTCTCATTTGCTCTTAAAAATGTGCAATATGACACAAAGGTGCAAAATTGTAAAGCAAGAAGCATTTTCAAGTCGTTTTCATGGTTGATAAAATCAATAATTACCACCAATTTTCATTGACCATTACAGAACAAGCAGTGGTTTTCTGACAGTATAATTGAGTGATTTGTAAAAAAGATTCTCTAAAATAAACACACTACATCAGTGATCATTTTAAAGGAAGTGCCACCAAGCATTCCAAAACAGTGTGATCATTCAATTGATGTCTTTGACAGTGTTGTCCTTTGAAAATTTAAGTATTTGCCAAAATGCTTGATTTGTCCTCTGTAATCGTGTCAATAATCTTAACATGACATTTTACTTGTACAAAGTAAATTTAATTTCATTATTGGCTAACAATAGATATGCATGCAGTGCAAATATATTTCTGTGCTGGACATGCTGAATTTCAGCAAGCGCATAGTAGCAGTGATTAAAATGCCAGACTCAAGCTCCCATCAGTGGCATCCATCACTGTTTAAATGTATATGCCATCAGAGCTCAAGCATTCCTCACAGACATTGCTTACCATGTCTGCAGAGCAGCCATCAAACACAACGGAGGCTGGAGTCTGGCTTTTGTTAAAACAGGTATGTCCTATAAGCGAGTCACAGAAAGTCTAACCTTCTTTTCAGTGTTGAAAGCCCCTCCATTGGAACCATTAATAAACTCCAACTGCGTAGCGACAATGGTATTAATATTTTCCAGTTGTATGAAGAATTCTTTTATAACCACCACTAAAATGTATTTGGCTTTTCGAGAAATTAATTTCATTGATCTGTGTCCCCAAGAACAGGGCGCACTGCTGCATACATATAAAAACATAAGAACATTAAAATGTCTGATGATGAGAACAGGCCATTCAGCCCATCTCCGCTCAGCGTTTCAAGCTCAGCCCTTTATAGTTATACTTCTTCTTACAATCTTTCTGGCTTCACATGCATGGATATTATTTAAGTAAGTAAAATTATGGATTCAATTTCATGCATCATTAATTTGCTCCAGCTTCACACGAAAATTCTGCGTTCTGATGTAATGTCAAGACGTCCTGGAGACTGAATTCATCCTTAAAGCTGCAAGGGTTTTTATCCCAGTACCAAGGCTGTTTTGCAAATCAACAGCATTCCATTCTGAAAATATTCAGGTGTCGTACCACAAGTCTGAGGCGACTTGTGACTACCCAAACCGGGATTAATAAGCACACAGCCTCCACGTAGAGTTAACTGTACTCTCCCCTCAGTAACAGGTTCCTTCAGTCGCCTTCTTCAGAAGGGTGACTGCAGCTGAAAGAGCTAATTTTGGTAGGGGAGCCATTTTTCCCCTCGTATGTTTGTTCTGGCCTGTGAAAACATTTCTCCCAGGGAAGGAGGAACGGCGCAGGTCTGAGGAGCGGAGGAGTGCGAGGCGAGGAGCTCGGCCCGGCCGAATGACTGACGTCTCACTGTAACAACGGGCGCCATTATTCCTCGTCCTCGGGATTCTATTACCGCGTTTCCAGGTGGTCCCCATAAAGCACCGAAAAATGAAGAAACAACACATTGTATTTATTAAACCCTGTGAATGCTGGGGTTTACCAGAGGCATAAGCAGAGCGTCACAGGGTCAAGCAGGAAGAAATCTATTGCTCGGCCTTATAAAGGTCCTCCCTCCACGCAACTCGACACAGATGAGATGAGCCTTCTTAGGACACGACCAACCTGGCGTAGCTTTCACACCGGTAGTTTGTACAACTTATTCAAAAATGAATAAAAGCAGCCACAGACATGGATTACATCAGAATCTTTGTTCATTTAGAACTTCATTAACCTGTATTTAGGAAGGCCGCACTTCCTATTCTTTCACTCTACCGACCGCACAAATTAAAATAAGCCAGAATCGTCTGTCCCAATACAGCCCCCAATGTACACATGGACACTGGCTGCTTGGCCTGTCAGTGCCTGTACCTTGCACTGATCCAGGGAACATATTCATTACGGTCAGACCCACAGCACACTGGGGAATCGGCGTGCCAGGTGCACAGCGCTCACAGTGAAGCGGGTGACCTTGTGTGATTGACATTTTGACAGACTCTTTAAAAACAAAAAGCAGAGCTGTTACATGCCCCGCTCAGGTGACCCTGTCTCACTGACACGCATTGGCAGGACAGGCCACTTCTAATCTAGAGATGATGACATTAATGATGAGCAACAGCAAAAACGAAGTCACGTCCCAGTCAAAGAGACCCCTGTGCTCCTTAATGAAACCATGTAATGACTGTATTTAGCTGAAATGAGGTGCACCGCTGTCTGATTGTGGGTTAAGCACAGAGGTGGGTTTTGTAGACTTTAATCAATATTCAGGCTGGCTGGCGCCCAGCCAAAAAGCAATCCTTTCTCAATTTCAGAATACAGTCTTTTCAGGAAGACAGACAGATCACTGGGTATATTATCTGCTGAAGTCCCACAATGGCAGAAAGCCAAATGCTATACAAGAAAAACCTGTGGAAGAAGGCAAGAGTACAAATATTTCTCTGCAGTTGCAGTACAGAATTAGAACAAACAACTGCGTTAATGAGGATTTCAAGTAAAGCAAACGATAAGCAAATAAATGCACAAATCATTTTTAAAGCTCTCAACCGGCTAAAATTTTAAGACGGTGCCTTCGGAGCCCGAGGGCATGAAATGACCTAAGAACCGGAGATGATGGCGGCGTTTACGGAGTGCGTGAAGCTCAGATGGTGCCAGCCATTCTGGTCCTCCGTTTGGTTTTCTCTGGAAAACGGCGCAGAGACTTCACTACATCATTCCAAAAAAATGTGCAAACGCTGTGCACCAGGCCCAGCTCTCGGAGCGTGCGGGTAGCCTACGAACATTAAAAACCATTTCAGAAATATTACCACGGCTTATCATACCACTGCCGATTAAAGAGGCTGCAAGAGCACATTTCCTCCAGGGGAGGTCTTCTAGGGCACACCGCTCATGAATCACAGGAGTTGCAAGCAGCTCCAGCACACCCCTTTCCCAGTTCAGCTGGGATTGTATTCTTTCCCACAGATCAGAACTGCTGATGGCTCTGAACAGACCTATGGAGAATGAAGGGAGTTCACTTCAGTATGCTAAAATCTGCACACTATCAGCTGCACCCATCCTCTTCCAATTCCAGAGTTCACATGCAAAGAGTTCGCACACTCAGTACACCTGGAAATACCATGCACAAAGCCCCTGGAATTATAATGCACAGAGCCCCTGGAGTTATAATGCAGAGCCCCTGGAGTTATAATGCACAGAGCCCCTGGAGTTATAATGCACAGAGCCCCTGGAGTTATAATGCACAGAGCCCCTGGAATTTGCATGAAGAGAGCCCTGGGGATTTGCATACACAGAGCCCCAGGAATTAGCATGCACTGAGCCCCTGGAGTTAGCATGCACAAAGTGCCTGGAGTTAGCATAGACAGAGCACCTGAAGTTAGCATACACACAGTGTCTTGAGTCAGCATACACAGAGCCCCTGGCATTAGCATGCACAAAATTCTTGGAATTAGCATTAACTAAGTCCCTGGAATTAGCATGCACAGAGTGCCTGGAATTATCATGCACGAAGTGCATGGAGTGCAGCAGGATGACTGTGAGCCATCTCCAGCTGCTAGGGCAGGAGACACATGATTTAGGATCATCAGCTGGCCACTTCTGCCCTTCCTGCCCTGCACTAGACTAAGAAGCATAAAGTTGACAGATGTAAGTCCTCAATGTGCAGACCCTGCTCTTCCTTTAATGTCTTGCAGAACTGATGGCATACCGTAAATAAGCCCATTAAAAGACATTCTTTTGAGTTCACACTTGTTGAAGAGAATCTGACAACTGTTTTCCAAGCCAATAGTCTTTGCTGCTTACATTCATTGAATTACTGGTATTGTTCAGTCAGTGTTCAAATACCCAACAATTCAAACTTGCAGCTGAATGAGATACAAAAATGAAGTGTGAGCTCTCGTACATGGTATCAGAGGATGTGCTACTAATGCTAAATGCTTTCTGTATACCGTATTCAAACCTTAGGGAAATGCACGACAGCAGTGAAAGAGAGCTATTTAACGACACAATGTAAAACATCAGGGATGTTCTTTAATGCATATCCCCTTGTACGGCACTATATTACCTGTCAAGAGCACCACCGACAGACGGACAATAGAAGCCGTTGCCTTTGGCTGACTTGTGAGAAGGCTATTAACTCATCATTTTTCCTCTGCAGTAGTTTCCTCCACCCCTCCCCCCCCACACCCGTGTCTACTGTGCCTGTGGTTTAACAGCAGTGCTTAAGTATAGATAAAGGAGAGCTGACTTACGGCGAAGGCCTTCCTGCATTGGGGGTGGGGAGTGGATCTGGAAGAGAAATTTGGATTTATAATGGGGAACAATTACTCGCAGACCGACTCGCACATGTTTTTAGACCGTACCACAGACCAGTTTAAAATACATCTCTACTCAGCTTGCATTCTCTGTGCTGAAGGTCAGCTCTGATGCCCCCGAGTTAATCACGTCCATTTAGTGCTATTTCTGTTTGACGTTTTCTAACGCATGAAAATTGTGTTAATTGTATTGCTGGCCTCGTGCTTGTCAAAAGGTCCACTGACATGCGCCTTGCCCTTCCAGCCTGTGACACAACAATCACCACAATGTTCCTGCAGGGTTTAAAGTCAAAGCAGGCTGGGCTCTGGGGCCAGAAAGGGACAGTAATTTTTATTAGAAAGGCTTTTAAAGAGCCAGAACCAATCTATGCACATTTCCCTCTCCTACCTAAGAGACCTTTTTTCTGTCTTACTTGTTTGCAGGAGATTTACATCACATCCACCCCCCCCAAACATGTGAAAGGTCAACCTTACAGGTTAAGGAAACTGACTTGTAAATTGAAGATTGCAGGTTTAAATCCCTGGTGGGGCATTGCTCTTGCACCCTTGAGGAATGTACTTGCCCTGCACTGCTTCAGTAAACACCAGTTCTATAAATGGGTAATATTCAGACTGCATGAGCTACATAAGCCTCCCTAGATAGGTGCACTGTTAAGTAAATAAGTAACTTAATATTAAACAACCCAACAAGAGGAGCTTTCTTGGTTGAGCTTGGGACAAGAGGGCTTACCGAACTTGACAAAGAGTACGCCGGTGGAGGACACGGTGCTGAAGCTGTTGGTGGCTACGCACTGGAAGTATCCGGTGTCGGTGGTGTCCAGGTTGCGTATGCGCAGGCGGGAGCCGTAGGCGGTGGGCCGGTAGGAGATGCGACGCGGCTCCTGCACCACGGGAGCGTCGTTCTTCAGCCAGCGGATGGTAGGGGGAGGATTCCCGGACACACGGCAGTGCAGCTCCGCGGTCTGGCCTAGCGAGGTGGTGATGTTGTTCATTGGGGCATCCAGCCTCAGGTAGTGGTCTGAGAAGGGGACAGCCACAGTCAGCATAGTTGAGCACAGCACAGATATACGCAGCAGTGCTCAGGTCCCCAGACTCAGAATCAGAGGGTTATCACTTTCATTAGGACTCAGAATCAGGGGCCTATCACTTTCATTTGGACTGAGAATCAGTGGGTTATCCCTTTCATTATGACTCTAAATCAGGGAGCTATCACTTTCATTAGGACTCGGAATCAGGGGGTTATCCATTTCATTAGGACTCAGAATCAGGGGGTTATCCATTTCATTAGGACTCAGAATCAGGGGGTCATACCTTTCATTAAGACTTTAATGAAAGGGGGTTATCACTTTTATTAAGAACACTGCTATAAATTGTTTGCAAAATTATCACATTTGTATAGATTGATAAAAATGGAGAATGGCATCAGATTGGTTAATTGATGATATTGCAATAATCCAATCTTATGGCACTTTCATTAAACTTTATTGTTTGTGTGACTTGGCAACCTTGATAAAGGATTTCTGGAAAGGATGCAAGAAGTATTTGACCTCAGAATATGCCAGCAACATTTGGGTTTAACTGTATATGAAACTGAAAAGCTTGCCAAATTAAATTCAAAACATAAAATTCACCATTACTGCCAATGTTAACATCGAGTATTTTTCATCTTGATCAGAACAGCCTGAGGGTTTTGGAGGGGAAAGCGTCTGGTATGAGATTTCCATGTGCTGTCCATAACCATTTCTCAAGAACTTGTATAAATGACTCTCTTAAATTCATATGGGAATTCTCCTGCTTTTTCTAATGCGAAATTTTAAGACTTCATAGTAATAAACAAATCCAAAAAGTGAATGCCCTAGAAGGACAAATGATTAATTCAAAATGTTTTTTATTCAGTTCAACTCGCTTCCAACATACTGCTGCCGTCTGTTGTAACTTTTGGTTTAATTGGCCTGGGCCACATCAAACAAAATCTTCACCTCTTCCATTCATCTGCAGTCTGTCTCCCAAAATGAAACAACACTTTCTCAGTTACAAGACATATATATATATATTTATGTGTGAGAGAAAGAGAGTTCAGACGTGAAGAAATAGGAGACTATTGTGTGTGTGTGAGAAAGAATATAAAGTGTGAATATATTTTGTGGCTGTCACTATGGTAGTGAATGATTTTGGTAACCAGTAACACATCTTAGAAAGGAAAGGTTATAGGGGTTAAAACACTAGAAACCAGTTCAAACTATTGCATATTTTGCCCCCCAAAAACCTGCTTTGCCAGGCATGATACATTTTTGAGGACTTAATAAAATAGATTATATATAACATAAACAGAATATCACCACAGTATCAAGCCTGCTGGAGAAGCAAACTAAGGTTGTGGTGTCTTCAGGATATTGGAGCCAGAAATAACTCTGGAGTAATTTCCCTGCTTCAGAATTGATATAGTGCCATAAGCTTAAAACGGTGGAAAGCAACCCTCATACATTTTTCTCCCATTTGTCACTGACACAGGGTGCTGAGGGTAGGGGCATGCTAAAGTGTGTGTGTGTGTGTGTGTCTGTGTGGGCAAGCTTTCTCCCCTGCATTTCTGAGCAGGCCTACAGTTTCCTGTGCCTTCCTGTTGGGTCATGTGACCCACCCCAGGCCTTTCAGTCATCACTGTTCTGCATATTGTTGGCAGCACGGTCAAGCACTTCACTCTCCCAGTTCAACTGGCATTATATTTTTTCCTACAAAACAAAAACAACTGATGGCTCTGAACAGACCTATGGAGTATGAAGGGAGTTCACTTCAGTATGCTAAAATCTGCTCACTGCCAGCTGCACCCATCCTCTTTCAATAGCACAGTTAACATGCAAACAGTTTCCATACTCAACACAGCAAAAAAATCTGGAAGCCCTTTTCTTTCTCTACCATCATTCTACTTTGTCACTCTTTGCTTCACAACTTCTGTTTTGTATTTACCCATAAAACATAACCTTTAAAGAATATTGAGAAAATACTTCTCAATTTGTATACAATCCGGACTATAAAGTCCTAAATGCTCAGAGGTACCTCAAATGAAAGAAGCTGGTCTGCAAACCATAATGGAAAGTGAGGGATGTGACTCTAAGAGACAAAATGAATGAAAACATACAATAAGCTGTACCCCCTAGGGTAACAGAGGCTACTGTACACACAGCTATGTGCAGGACACCCGCGTACACAGAATTCAATGGATTCATGAATCACAATAAGTAATTATGACTGTACTATAAAAGGCATTCAATTAAGTACTGCAAGATGAATGTGACCAGAAAAGCTTCATATAAAGTTCTTGGCCTTTTATTCACATTGAAACGAAATATTTATGCAGCATCGTCAGCTCATCACTATTTGCATTGGACTACAAAGGTTTGAGCACACTGAAGCAGACCAAAGGATTAGCACGTTAACCCTTTTTGTGTATCAACAATGGGCAGTTTATTACACTAACAATAAATCCTGTTATTAGAGGATTCTTTACATTCCTGCCAGTGCAACCTAAGGTGTGACAAAAGTTCTGTTCTAATTCCAGGATTGAACAATAGCACTTTAATCATGGTGTAAAAGAACACTCCAGTGCACAAGCTATTGCACAACATTTGTGTAATTATATTACATCGGAGTTGCTGTAACATAAATAAGTTACTCTTAGCTACACTAATCCCACCTGTGTCATAAAATTTTCTGAAAATTATTTGCCGTTTGGTCTTCAGACATCCAGTGAGAGGGAGTTTAATAAATGATTGGTTTCACTGTTCCTGTGTGGTTTACCAGAGGCCTTAGGTTCTCTGACCCCGTGCACTCATTTCCAAACTCAAAATAATGAAAAGACAATAAATGGTTGGGGTTCCTTTGGGAAGGAGTCTAGTCCCTCACAGATGTCATGGTGCGTGTCTCGGTATGTGCCCTACTCCCCTGCATGCTCATGGCAGACTCAACAAAGCCACATAGAGCTGTGTTAGTGTGGGCCTACCTCCCATCAGTCTAGAGCAGGTCTATGTCCAAGAGTGACCTGAAGGAAAGGGTGCTTTGCTTTTCAAGCTAATACTTCCTCGAAATATCTTAATCCCCATAAACCAAACACCGACTCACATTGTTAGAACAATATACAGAGCAATTCCTAAAAAAAAGGAGGAACAACGGATATTATTGAATTAGCTGAATGTTCAGGCTGCTCAACAGACCATTTAAACACACGCTTCCCTCTCAAAATAACGAATTTAGGATGTACGTGTCCTGCCCCCTTCTTGTCCTGCGGCTGTTTATTTAACAAGTCCCTAGAGTTGATTTGCAGCACTAACCTGATAATGAAATGACAGCATTACTGGGAGAGTTTGACATGGGAATGATACTTCAGCCATTCCTCAGGATAGATGGCTCTTTGTATGCTGGAGGTTGACATAAAGGTTCTACACTGTTGTTTTTGGTATGTCAAAACGGATAGCAAAAATGTAATGTAGTGGAGCTGCTTATCATCATGGTACAGTCTTGGCGTGTCAGTGTGTCAGAAAGATATAAAACTTTACCGTGACTATTTAACCATTTCAGGCATTGGCCTAGGTGTCAAAGGCATGCATCATGCTGGATTAATTGAGTGCCTAAAGACTCACTGGGCACACGGCCTTCTGTTATAATTCTCCACGAGTCTGCAAAAATGTGTGGAATTGACTGTGCCAAGACGTCCGGTTGGTAGAATGCTGAACAGCATCTCTTGTTAGCGGCTGTTATTCTTGATGCCAAAAGAAGGAGCAATTTATCAGTAGCAGTACACGCTAAAGTGAGAAACAGTTGTGTAACGGTCATGAAAAGGGCTTTTGCCTTCGACCACTGCAAACCTTTTATAAAATAATATAAAAGTGTAACCTCTACAGTAAGAAAGAAAGTTTAAAACATTATAAAAAGAATAGCAAAAGATACTGTGTCAGCAGATTATTGCGATAAGAAAGAAGAAAATGCCAAGTAATTCATTTCTGAATAGTAGTCAGAACTCTTAACAATTGCTTCAAATGAGTCTATTGTCTCCAGGGAGAAGGGAAATTGAAAACATGGCTATTTAAAGTCATGCATCATAGCATTTTATTCCTCCTCCTTTTGACAGCAGCATGTGATTGAACCAACACTGATGCTTTTCATGGAATTAAATCAGAGGCATAAGGATCCCTGTGGGTATGGGATCTGATCACTTCCAGAAGTCGAGTTTATGGAAAAAACCTTTGTAAGAGATGCCCAGGAACTTTCACCACTTTAAAAGGTTAATGAATTCTCACAGTTTGGCTCCACTGCATGGAGGGTTTAACACTACTTCCTAAAAAAAATTATAATGTGCCTTTAAATAATATCCCTATTTCTCCAAGTCATGCTTTTTATTTAGGAACACAGAGGTCCAGTCGTCTACTTCCCTCCCTCCCTCCCTCCCTCCCTCCCTCTCTCCCTCCCTCCCTCCCTCCCTCCCTGCCCTATTTCAGCCCTCTGACACGGACCTCATCGGGCACATTCAATTAAACATCAAGAGAATTTGCAGCTGAAACAATGAAACACTTGATCTGACCTGCTGATCTTCTAACCTCTAAACTGCTTGTGTTGGACAGCCTCTAAAAAGGGAACAATGGCACAGAGCAGCATCCATGCACGCTCTGCTGCAGCCCCTAATTACATTTAATAGCAACAACAGTTACAGGAGTGTTTTTGGAATATTTCTGAGTTCATCAACGAATGCAAGATGAAAAGTTATATCTGTTGACCTGCCAGCATTTGTACAAAATGTCTATTCTTCGCTTTACTTTACGTGGACTATTTACTGCTTTAATGGTAGGAAACCAAATCCCACTGAAATTTAAGCCACTGTTTCTCTGGTATTTATGTAATATTGCAATTGAGTAAATTAGCCTCAATTATTCTTCTTTTTGTTGCAATGGAATTTAGACTCAACCAATGGAGGAATCACAATGTGGAGTAGAACAAAGGAATATAAAGTAAAAAAGGAACAATGGAATCTAATGGAACTAGCATTTCCATGCTAAACCTTTGGTCTTTTTTCTACATGAAATGGTTGAACTGAGTCAGAAGTTAATTATAGCCAATACGGGTATCATAATCCCAAAGCAAGAGGGAGGAAAGAAATATGACCAGTGTATGGCTAACAAAACACCATGAGAATGTTTTTACTTAGTGGATAAAGTAAAACTCCAACGTCTTCAATTCTTTTCAAGTAGCATGGTGTGGGTGTGGGTGTGTGTGTGTGTGTGTGTGTGTGTGTGTGTGTGTGTGTGTGTGTGTGCGTGCATGCCCTTGCAATACACTTGAAATTCATTTGTTGGATTTAGTCAGTTTAGTTTCTTCAGTGTTACATGTGACAATCAGATTCGATATCGACTATCGTTTCCTGGAGCGCCACAGGAAAGTGCTAAACTGTAGACGACACATTTCTGAGCAAAGAGAGCGCAGACACAATGTTGGCAAGTAACGGAAATACAAATGAAAAATAATGAGCCTTATTCGTCAACAATCTTGGCTTGACAATGACGCATGCTGATAGTCATACCCTCTTTCATAAACATGAATCCTGTCTGAACTGTAAATCAAAATGAAACTTGTTCTGTAGACATAATATACACTAACCATCCTGCCCCCATCAGATTATGTAGCCTTAAGAATGTTTTCATACAGAGCAAACCCGAACAAAACAAACAAATGCATGTTCAAAACATTTACCTTTTTCTGCTTCATCGGAGATGTTCCAGGTAGAAGTGGCCACCACACTAGGGTCAGAGGGAAAGTCAGTTCCTGTAAGCGGGAACACAGGCTTATGATGAGGCTGCAGGTCACTCCAGCAATGATTCACATGAAAGGGCCAAAAGATTATTTGATTACGAACAGCATATCCTTGAAGCAGACCTGCAGTATATCTTCCTCTCTTATTAATGACTGTTCACAGTTTAGGTTTGAATCCATGAGATGCTGCCAGTGAAAACACAGCCTAAAATTATTTTTGTCATCTTTGCAATAGCAGACAATTCATATTCAGTGCCTGAAAGTAACAACATTGGGTCTTGCACAGCTGCAGGCTGGGCTGTGTGCTTTTAGTAGCTGTTTTGTCTGATCAGAGCATAAGGGCTGACAGAGAATGCTTGTTTGTCTGTATCTGGCTCTTGATTCCCTCACATGAAAGCCAAAAACCCATCCACAACAAAAATCAACTGAGCAATATATCATTCTGCACTTGTGCAGGTTATCCTTGGTAAGGGAATAAATTGTCAGTGCTGACAGCTGTGGGCTTTCTCTGGTGTAGTGGAGCACATGGCTATTCCCTTCTTATCCCCTGGTGCTAATTAACACCAATGAGCTGCACAGGAACAGCCAAACTCGAGTGTGCAGTGTAGCTGCACGCACAGGAGAGCTGTGACGCACACCTGATTTCATTAAGCAGACTGTTTATTTTCAAAAGCAGAGAAATTTGGAGAAAGGGATACTGTTCCCTTTTTCCTCCCTCCATGTCTAATTACATAACTGCACAATGATTTCAGGCTTGAGAAGAAGTTTAAATTGATGTCTACTTTAATGTGCCTAGCTACAGTCATCCTTATAAAAAGGTAAACTCTCTGCGGAAATCTAATATTTCCACCATAAACACAACTCTCGCTCTGCAACAGAATGCCAATGTGACTGTCTATGTGAAGACAGTCAGACCACCATACAAGGACACACCACCAGACATAAAACAGAGCAGGGCTGATGTAAGCAGAAAATGGTGATTTAAGTGGCCAGAATGAGCGCTGGAGAGAGGTGTGACTGTGTTAATTAGGTGTTAATCTCCTGTAAAACGGGCAGCGTGTTAGAAAACAAGGAACACTAATTGGTTGGGAATGAGCTGCCACCTGTTTGAACGTGAAGACATAATGGCCCTGCTGTGTTGTGGGGGTCCCTTGTTCTGCCACTGATCTATAACATGGAAACATGAGCCAGCCTGGATGCCTCAAGTATGTCCCCTGGACAGGAAGCTTGTCCATCTCTAATACAGATGATTTATGAAGCACAGATCACTGGGCTCTATTGATGCATGCAGTGCAGGGCGGAGGGAGGTCTCATGCTGTAGCTAACTGAAGTCTGTGCAGCTGTTTATGAACAGGTGGCCGAACACTCGCTGGGAGCCATTGGGGAGTGGAGCTATGTGTAAACGATCATTACATTAATATCCTGATGAAAGAGTATGTCACTTCTTACCCCACTGCTCTCCAGCTGTGGGGAGCAGTGGAGTCACGTGGTGTGGAAAACCGGGCCTTACAGCACAGCCAGAGCGAAGTGCCTACAGGGCCCGTATGCTAAGGCACGTCACGTAGCGCAGCAATATGCTTTCAGAAAACAGCATCAAGATCCAATGAAAACAATGCAGTGCAAATGTCAACAGACAAATTACTTCCAATTGCATAAAAATGTTCAGCAGAGCAGGCGATAAACTCATATATTGTATGCCCTCATAATGAAAAATTCCATAGATGATCGGCTTGAATTTATTTTAAAAGATCTGCTTAAATACTGTTGAACATTAAACCAGCACAGAAAGTTGGCCAGACTAACTGTTATTCTAGTCTTGATTAATTACAGCAACTTACATGTATTACCTTTTATGGCCCTCCATGCACTTGTTTATTAATTTCCAATTACTCTATTGGAAGACCTAATTGGGGTCCCAGGTGTCTACTGCAAAAAAAGGTTGTTTTAAATTCACAGGCAACATTCGATTCCTAAGATGCGCTAGTGATGGAGGAAGAAGTAGTCTTACTGGCAGGCTTACAGTCAGTACATTTATTTGTAGAGGAATGTCATGGACCACTGACAATATTGAGGGAATCTAGGTAAAGACTAGAACATTGAAGTCACTCTGGGAAGGGATGGAACAAGTTTGTGGAGGAATGCCAGTTGAATATCAAAACAGATGAGAAGCATTTCTCTACAATTAGCAAACATCTGTCAGCTAACCCATCATTACACAATCAAGAAATATCTTGAAAATTGCAGGGTAATTTTGAGATTAGCATTCTAATGCTTTCCTGCAACAAAGTCTGTTTTATTAGTACCATTTGTTAACAATGTCCTAAAATAGGATGGTCACAGTGTCTGCTATAGATGAAACAAGGCAGCCTGCTCAATTTAGAAGACCATTTGTTCTGATCATACTGGACATAATTAGGCTACACAGATACACAATAGAGAAAGTATGCTAAAACCATACTAAACATATGTACAATATTCTCACCCAGTAGGCCTGTTAGTCCTTCACATAAGCCTATATCACATTATGGGCAGCAACCATATCTGTCTAATAACATTGTATTTCCATCAGAACAGATGACATCATCTTAAGCTGACCTACTGAAAAATTATTAGGCAATGACTTAAGACTTTTTGGCACAACAATATTATGAAACAACTTGATAGGATGAAATAATGGATAATTGCATATTAAAGGTTACAGGCTAAGTACATTCAAATGCTTTTAATAAAGCTACAGAGAAGGTACACTATTTGACATGGATAATCCTTCAATCGCAATCCAGAAACATTTCCCTCATGTGTCTTTAACGTGTGCAATATCAAGAACTGATTTTATTTCACTTAAAGCTCATGGGAAGCTCATGTATGGGAAGCTCATGCTTGATTTAATGAGAAAGTTTACCTCTTTCATGTGCTGATTTGACATTGACTAAACTGTTAGTAGGGCTTGATTCTATTTTGTTAGCTTCATACTTTTATAGGACTTTACAAATTGTATAGTATCCTGCAAAAATTATCTAAGTAGGTCATCACTATTAAAGAGGAGGTTGGTTTTTTGTTAACCCAAACAACTGGCATAAACCTTCAGAAAGGAGAAGACTTGCCGTGGTATACCGTGGGGGAAAAATGACTCAAAAAGTAAAGTGAAATACAAAAAAAAACTGCTCCAGTGATGGTGTGTAACAAGAGCTGATCCAACAGTACAGTACAAACCGCCTTAATGAATTATTAAAGCAATTACCCCAAGAACCCCACTACAAATGGAAACTATGATCCTGGCGAGAGAAGTACTTATGAGAATAAAAACTTTTCATGTGGGGGAAGGGTGGGGGAACCAAGACTGATGAATTTGGTCGTAAACATTTTGTGGTCGGCTGAGATCCCAGTTTGCATCAAGTAGTTTATCTTGGCCTGCCATTTGCCCCACTGTCTTTGTCCTTATGTGAATAAATGCAAAGCCAGTTGGCCAGAACGACTCTGAGTAATTGCTGCAGAGTCAGGCGAATGGAATAAAGAAATCAAAGAGGAACCCACAACATTCCCACTTCTGAGGAAGGAAGTTGGTAAGGGCAGGGAAAGAGATCACGCTTGTACTTGACCACTCATCTGTGTGGTGACCAGGTCCAAATGAGGGGTCAAACAATCAGAGGGACACTGATCTCCATCTGAGTTTGCCTCAGCCCTGTGAGAACAAGCCCCCTTTCTCAATGAGCACAACGGTAACACGATAGGCTTGTACAGCAGTGCTGAGAACCAGGCAGGGCTGGTCAGTGAACCGCAGGAGCGGGAGACCACTGGAGGATGTCAAACGGGGTAACTTTTGGATCAACACAACAAATGCCAGAAAGACCTCTAGTCCTGGTGGGAAATAAGAACAGACTCAGATCGGGGCATACCTTAACCTGGAACACATGGGTCGTTAAAATGATGGATGACTTTAGGTGCAAATGCTAGAAATACAGACTGGTTGCTTTTTGCATTCAATAAGTGACACAGCACAGTGGACTCACAGACCACAGGCTTTATGGCATCATATTCTACTATGCCAATGCTCATTGACTACAGTCTCCAGCATTGAATGTTCCTCTACAGCAGAGGTCAGCAACCCTACGTTGCTTTGTTCTTTTATCTCCTCCCATGGCCTGTCTTACCACTGCTACGCTCCACACATTTTCTCACTCTGACATGCATCTCAGCTTACCTATAACACATCTCAAGCAAACCAGTAAACCACCACCTGAAGCTCAACTTGGCTAAAACTGAGATGAAAATTTTCCCAGCCAAGTCTGGGCCCCCTACTTGACCTTTTGCTCACCTGGATGAATGGCAGCATAGTGTCATTCCACTCTTCATCCTCTAGGAATTTCAGTGCAACTGGACAACAAACTGTCCCTCTCTGAGAATATAACAGTGGTATGCTGGGCATGCAGATTCTTCCTTTACAACATCCAAAGAATCCACCACTTCCTTACCACCTATCCAACCCATCTCTTAGTCCAGGCAAACAGGAACTACTGAAACTGCCTCCTCACTGCAATGTAACCTATGTTCCTTGTAAAGTGGGTCAGCAGGTTTGTGGTTTTCACTCTAAAATCAGCTGACAATTTAAACTCAAGAAACCATGTGAAGTGAGGTAATCATGTCAAGAAGTAATGGCTTTAACCAATTCAGTCCATCAGCTCTTCTCTTTTAGCTCTTCTGTTGGCTATTTCAAGCAATCTGTCTTACAATGTATTTACTCAGTGATCAGTCACATACACTACGGGGTTTTTATCTCCTGCATAAGAGTTTGTACAACCTTGGCATTTCTTAAATTCAATATTAGGTCTAGCAATTAATGTAGCAAAACAGAAGATGTTATTGCATTACATAAAGCCAATGCACGCATGCAGTGAAAAGTGCTAACATTATTTCTGGTGCCATTTGAAGGGGTACTGCTTGTGCAGACATATAGTATGTCAAAGATTTGATATCGTTTTACCATTTAATGGCACTCGGTTTAATGGTTTACAGTCTTTCGGCAGCTGGGATTATGCTGGATTTAGGGAATATTCCAAAATTCAGACATGTTACCACCCACTGTAAAACTCATTCATTACTCTGACAGGCCGGTGAAACTGAGCACTGCATGCCAGACTCACAGCGCGCTGAAACCCTGTTTATCGTCGCACAGACGCCACTCCGCTTGCCCCTCGGTGAGTATGTGACTCTGGTAGAAGTGAAGTGCGCTAACTCTAAAACCAGAAGGCCACAGAATGGCACATTAAAAACTTCTACATCCCATACTTTGGGGATATTTAACAAGAGAAGCAGCAGGGTTGATTGGATGGGAATTTCATTGAAGTGTTCTGACCTGGGCCTCAAATATCAAATATTTTTATATTAAATATTAAATATTTTGTTCTGTTAATGGACATTCTAACTTTTAGGAATGATGGAAGTCTTCAGAGCACATAGATATTTAATGGAACCCAGAGTGACAGTGGTATGTGTATTCACTGCTTTTCACCACCACCCCGACACACCCCACCCCCCACATGCTACATCTTGGCTCAACCCTCTCTTCTTAATGTTCCCAGCTTAGGCAAGGCTGCAGAAAGACCATGCCACAGCACATGCAGCCGAACACAAAGTAGCCTACATTGGGCCTCATTGAGCATAAATTGGCTTGGGCACATAGTGATTGTCCTGCATCGTAAAAGAATACTACATAGCATGCACATTCATACACCAAATATAATTATTTTCAAGGCTCTCATTTTTAATTGTCATTTATCTCTACTACTTGATATTCTAAGGAATAATTCCAATTATACGTTGCAGTGAGTGGCCTGGGTGATGTGTGCGGACCAAGTGACTACCTCTCTGCATGACTGCGACACATTTGGACATTTTTCTCATTCCTCTTTAAAGACACTGTGATATATGGGTTGGTCATCTGACCCTGTGTCTGCTTGATGTGGTAACGGCCATGGTTTGTGAGATGAAATGGAACAGACGGGATTCCTTTAAGTTTCCAGAAAAGAATATGACTTTTATTTGTACTTTTATTCTTCCGCAGCCTTCCAACACTTTTAGTCAGAACAGCAGACTGAGCCAGAGACGTCTGAGGTTTTGGCTATATCTTGCATGCTTTCCTGTCAATCACACAAATGGTCCCTTCATTATAATCCCACTGCAGGTTAGGAAAATAAGTGCCAGCATTCCAGTATGTTCCATTTTGGGGACAAAAGAGCAAATAAAAAAGGCAAGTGCTAATAAACTTTGAAAACCTGTTATACTCTGAATTGCAGAGTGAGAAATTAGTTTTATAGCTAATGATGTATGACCCTTGAATTTTTAATTTTTTAATATTTTTTTTACAAGGAACACACAAAAAATGTTGCTTTTTTAATTTGATGTAAAATAAATTCTGTATTATTTTAATGCCAGTTACAGAAACACCCTTTTTGACCAACTAGAAATGTGTTCTGGTCAACATATATAGATAGTCCACTATTTGTGTTTATATTAAGTTAATGTACTTGTTGTAGTACATGGTCCACAGGGGCCAGGAACTGCATATAACCTTCTATACATGTTCTGTATGACTATACACTTAAAATATTAATCACCATTTAAGGAAAACTAATTTAAACATGACTGAACAAGGAAAACATGAGCCATTTCCCTTGCTGTCTTTGCACATTAAATGTGCATTTTCTGGTGAAGTAAGAAAGATGCAAAACATCTTCCAAGGAAAGGAAAAGGCAGAGATTTTCCCTAACGGCACATATGAGTTTGCAATGGGTTTACTCAAAGGAGAAGGTGAACTTTCGATTAAATTGGGGGGAACAATCATCTGTCATCGGCCCAGTGCGGATTGGACTCTCCCCAAATGTATGAAGGAGAAGCACCCCTCGGGGAGGACTGGGTCAAAGAGTCTGCAGTTACCACACAAATGAAAAGTCTGCCAAAAGACAAAGCGTAGCGCGGAGCCCTGGTCTGACTGATGGACCAGTTGAGGAAGGAAAAACACACTGAAACAACAGACTGAGGCTCCATCGCACATTTACCATCTTCTTTAAGGGTCGACCTGAATGATGAATGGCCCATCTTCATACGCAATAAATTGAGTTTTACTAACTTCTGACTTGTTTTTTTTATTAAATAAAAATTTGTAACACTCAATTCTACCAGAGGAAAAAGGCCTGAACAAAAGGTTGTATGGACTTTGGGAAGCACCTTACACAATGCAGTATTTCTGTGGAGTGAACATGATGGAAGTATCAGGTGAGACGATGGAAATGGACTGGAAACGGTTAGGGCAAGATGGATTCAATGCGATGAGAGACCAGGGCCAGAGAAACACACTGGTCCCATGAAGCAGTCTACTGAAAAGCCCAGCGTTAGCCGTTTGTGCACATTCCAGTTCAGGAGGGCTTAACAGTTTGTGAACAGCAGATTCCATTATGTCGGTTTTCAGATATCGTGGCATAACAGCCGCAGGTGTTTCAACAGCTGAGGCCCCCAGCACCAGACCTGAGACGGTTGCCCGTCACCTCCCATAAACTCCGGTCGAGGTAGTACAAACTCCCCTCAACCCCAACTGAACAACCCAAGCACTCCGTAAACTCTTTGTAAACCGACGCATTAGTTCTCACAAGGTCTAACCCAGATGAGAGTGAGAGAGAGAAAGACAGGCAGTAGACACACAAAGATCTCTATTGTATTACCTCATTTCCTGTAAGGGCTTGCAGTGAAATCTCCCGGCTTGCTGAGATAAAATACATTCCGCATGTAATATTTTGCTGCTGTGCGGCAACATATTGTTCCTATTCTTTGCTCTTCATCAATATGCCAGGGCCTGGGCAGTGCTGCGAGGGTGATGTTTTAAATTGTTAATAACATACAGGTAACCAATACTGGCCTCCAGCTAGAGGAAGCTTCCTCAGACTGGAGCGGGATCTGGGCCTGATTAGCTCCTTTATTCCTGTCTGTGGCTAGGCACCTCACACTAAATCTGCGCCGTTTCATTTACATCTCAGTAATTGGGGACACATGTGAGCTCCGGCTTGCCCTCTCACCCTCCCCCCCCCCCCAGGACAGACTGTCAGAGCCCCGATAAGATCAAATGCTATGTTCAATTGAAACGTTCAGGAGTCAAAAGGTTTTGTTCCTTAATAAAACAACAACAAGGAAGAAAAGAAAAAGAAGGGATGGAACGGAAAGGAAAGGAAGGTTGGGGACTGCGTCTGTTCCCATATGGAACATGTTTACAATAATATTCTGCCTCACCGATAGTATCGTGTGCCTAAATTACGTGGATCAAATGTTCTCATCACAATATCATATTGTCCAATATTTGTCTCTATGGAAACAGATTAGATTTTCTCTTCTGAAAACGTAGCCTAGGATACATTTGCTATCTAATAGATTTCTTTTTAACGTGGTTCTCTTCCAAGGCAGGTTTATTGGTTTCCAAGAGTTGGATTTCTTTTTGCAGACTGGCCACTTAAAGAGAAAACCACGACCAACAGATTATGAATTCAAAAGGAATTAGGCTACATATTATGGCTTCCACTGGGAACATTGCCAAGGTGACATTTTGTCACATAATCATTCCAATTGATTGATAAAACATAATCATGAATAATTATGAGGCTGGGCTGTGTCTGATTATATAGCAGCTGCCAGCGCATATTTTTACCAAAAACGCTCCCTAGAGTAACTAAATTTTTAGTGAATGGACAATGGAACCCTGTATTGGCAAACTTTCAGATTGCCAGTCAAAGAGAGTAACAAGATCACATTATGTTATAACCTTATTTTACAGATCACATTTCTATCCAGAAATATAACAAAGAGATTTAAGGAAAGGTCTACTGGGTCACGTGTGTGGGGTATCAGATACTCTACCTATTTTTGCTAGAGTGCAACTGACCCCCCACATTTTGCCATGCATGGAGAATGCAGAAACACAGCAACAGCAAAGCAAACACCGAACACTTCACAATTACGGTGTGCTCACTGATCAAATTATATTATTTTCTGCTCTGTGAATTATTCTGGGGTTAATTTGAGGATCAGCGCCAATTGTTTCCCTATCTGCTGTCATTCAGTGAAATTAGAATTAAAACTTCAATTTACCTACATCTTTTGCATCAAAACCCTTGTGCCATATTTAATAATTTTATGTGGTTTCCCCCACAAACACCAAATATTCACCATTTCATAAACAGTAATTGTAGGATACTCTATCAAACAAACTAACAGCAACCATATGAGTGCAATGCAACAATTATCAGAAATGTGCATTTTGCAAATTATTATCTGAAGAGTACGTCCAGTCCAGTTCTATATGACTTGCATTACTTGCTCACAGTTGATCTCCATTCTGGCTCCAAACACCAGCAGTGCATTTCAATACATATGATTCTCCACATCTGGAATTTCGGCTCTGAAGTTGATCCTGTCTACATTATGCACTCTTTTGAAGCAGCCACTGCTGACAATACACAGAGGCCCGCCACCCCCCTTCCAAAATCCCTCCACTCCCCCGCTGCTCAGACTGTTTTATCAAGTCTCCAGTGACCAGTAATGAAAGTAAAAGGGGAGGTGCGTCCATGCACGCGTGTGTGCATGCGCGCATGTGAGGATGTGTGCATGTGTGTACGTGTGTGTGTGTGTGTGTGTGTGTGAGAGTGAGAAAGTAACAGAGATAAATAGGGAGAAGGTGAGGTTTGGAGGGTGGGGAAAGATATTGGCTTGTGAGGCTTTTAGACAATCTGTTCCTGCACTTTAAAGTGTATTAGTCAAGATTACTCAGCTCAAAGAATCTCTGACTTAAACACAGCAGCCCATAAATTAGAAGAGAGGAATGTCTAACTGTCTGCTCCAGCCCCTCCAGAAACACTGTCACTATTGAGGAAATAATTGCATAGTCCTTCCACATCACTGAAGGAGGGGTAAATGTCTTTGATTCATCCCCAGATCCATTGCTTTTTTCCTCCCCTCTTTCTTTCCCAGGCAGTTCATACATTAAATCATATACACTGGTGACCTTATATTTAAGCAAAAAAAGCACAGCACATTACTATAATTCTTGCTCGCTGTCGGCACAGCCTTCAAATCCATAAACAACGCGAGTTTATAATGTGCATTCTTCAGGAAATATATCATTTTATCAACCGTTTTCTATTTTCTACTAAAACCGAAGTGTTTTTTTCCAGCCATTTCCCACTCCAGCTTATAAAAGCCTAAACTTTAAATGAAGATGTTAAGTAAAAGCTCACAC
The DNA here is from genome assembly GCF_018555375.3 of Anguilla rostrata. NCBI lineage: Eukaryota > Metazoa > Chordata > Actinopteri > Anguilliformes > Anguillidae > Anguilla > Anguilla rostrata. The sequence goes on along the minus strand of NC_057936.1, from coordinate 27,234,489 downwards.
CCTCACTGACCTGGGATTGCTTTGAAAACAGTCCATTATTCATTCCTTGACCCTTCCCTGGCACAGGGACACCATCCCCGCTGCCACATCCCTCAGAGTGGGCAGGGTCAAGGCCCGCCGACCCCTCTGATGGCTTCTGCATGCTGGGGAGGGACTGGGAGAAGCAGACAGCCGGCCAGTAAAACACTAATGACTTTTACAGCTTGTGTAGTCTGTTTGTTCGGCCTGCCCACCAACACTCCTGCATTCATCCCAACAAAGAGGCGAGGCGCGGCCCCAGCCCTACGACACATCTCTCTGCTCCCGTGGCGACCCCGCTCACAATGGGCCTCGGCCCTCGCCGGGACAGCCACTCCAACCCTCCCTCCGTGGGCCACTCACTTCTGTAAACAGCAGTGGCTGAGCCAAAGCCCCTTTTCACCCACACAAAATTACAGGGACTTGACCTTGGCAGGCTCAACCTAGGGCCTGGAAGCCACACAACTTTTAGTAAATAAACCAAATGAAAGGACAATGTAGCTGCAACAAAACAGAACTTACTGGCTATTAGTAACTAGCATGTTTTCAGAAAATTCTGATTACAGCGCATGTTAACAGAATGTCACAGTAAGTTCCATGTCTGTTATTCAAAGAATTAAAAAACAAGCAACAATGCTTGAGAGATGAAAGGGGTAAGATTATTACTGTAACAGGTAAAAGGCCCTTCATAATTTAATCCATACCCTTAGATCCAATTAGAAAAGAAATTCTAGCAAGGTGATGGAGCTTAAACATAATAAGGCACACATTCCTCCAAAATCTCACAGGGTCCATTTACATGCACACTATTACTCCAGCCATACCCCTATTATGGCAGTACTCTCTGACAATTGAAATAATCCAGGGAGTATTCCTGCCTCTCAGCCAAGGCATGCTGGGATAGGCTCCAACCCCCCCCCCCCAACCCCAGCCGCTGACCCAGACCACGAATAAACGGATTCCTGGATAGATAATGGATGGACTGGATGCATTCTTTCACAGATCTTAATTTGGACTGTTTTAGTTAATTTTGCTACTTGTATTTTGGTGCCATTTTTGCTTTGTTAATGTTACTGAGCAGAGGCTAGACGGTCAGAAATCAGTATTTTCAATGCTTTGTGCTCTTGTACCACCGGGGTCCTTAATTTAAATGGCAGAGGGACACTGAAGGTGAGAGAGAAGAAAGAAGCCTTTAGCAGAGAGCAACCCCTTTCATGTCTTTCTGCAATACTGCGGTTCAACAAATTGCCAATACCATGGTCCTCTATGCCCTGGATGGGTTTTTAAAAAATATTTAAATAATAATAGGGGTGCAACTCAACCATTACACCTACAAGTAAGGTATATATCTCAGTCGACTAAGAACTCAAAGTTACGATCTGATGGAAAAACAAGTCCTAAGCAGAGAGAGTCTGAGTGCAGCTCCATCTGTCTCCTGAGTGGCCCTGATCACTTGATTAGAGGGTCCAACAAGCTGTAAATCCATCGAATTCCAGTGCAGGTCACAGCAGCGAGAACAAGGTTTGTGCTGTCAAATGGCATCAGTTGATCAGTGAAAAAGTAGCCCCGGCTCAAAGAAACAACAGACACCTCCTCACATCGAGTTTGATGCGTTTTTAAAAATCTGTTTTGCCGAAGTTTATTGAAACAACATTTAGTAGAAAAAAAACAGACTGCCACCAGACAGTGAACTTTTATTAACCCCCTTTCATGCCTGAGGTGCAGTGTGAGAGGGGTCTTGTTGCATGCAGAAATGATAACGCTTTGAGAAGGTGTAACTGATAAGTCAATTTACTGGCTTTTAATCGAGGGGCAGCGGCTGGAAAATTATAGACAGATTTCAGCTTTACAGGGGGAGCTACCAAACAGACACCCAGAATAACAAAGGGTTTGCTCAGACTAAAGGCCATGAGATATGACTGGCCATGAGCAGGCAAATTGGGACCCACTGAGAACACTGGCCAAGCCAAATCAATCTCAGTGGAGACACAGAGAGCCAGGCCATAGAGGAATGATACATAGCCAAACACACAGATAGAGAGAGATCAGATAAAGTCATTTACATGCAGCTCAAGGAATTCTGGGGGGCATTGGAGAGGTGCAGAAAGGAAAACTAGATTTGGGACTTTTTCTAAAGGTCTGTCCAGGTCAGGCAGATAAAGATAGCTATTCCTGTGACTGCTTAAAGCTTTAAGCAGAGTCGATCGTAAAGCCTTCTAGGAAATATCATGGGGTGGGCCAGCAGGACATTGGCTACATTTTGTGGTTTATACCTCCAGTGATCAGTCAACTCATCGGTGCTTCCCCTCTGAAGACTTTAGACCCCGTGAGTGAGCTTGCAGTTCATCAAAGCTGGAATACTGTGGCTATAGAAGGACATATAATTACATTCTCTATAAATTTCTCACTTCTGCAAAGATAACTTATAACTCTTTACTTTACTCTAAGATAAAAAAATTTTACTTTTAAAAAATGTCACTTTAAAAATACTTTTACATATTTGCTGTTTCATTAAATATGCAAAAGTATAAAATAATCAGTGTATCATATTAACTTGGCTTTTACCAGGCGCAGCTCACATATCGTTTTACTCTGTAGCCAAAATGTCTCCTGTTTTCTTCAAAACACCTTTTGTTCTTCAGGGAAGACTTAAAAAAAAAAAAAATCTAAATGAATTTTTTTTCAGCATTACTAGCCTGTGGTATTCTATTTCCAGGGCAATCAACTTTGTTTGTTTATCTCTGTTTCAAGTGTGTGCTCCTCTTTCCTGGTGACCTGCAAGGCACCATGGGACACCAGAGCGAGTGAAAGATCCATGACGGCACAAGTCTCCTAATATCAGCGGCATGGAGGCAGGATTGGACGCTGCTGTGCACATGTAATACAATCGCAGTTACACGCTGGCTTCCAGACTTAAAACATGGAATCTGTTAAGATCAAATAATTTGACTCACAGTATAGCAACCTCTACAGGTGCCAGCACGGTGGAGGACCCACAGCCGTTGTCCCTCCAAATTTCAGTGGCCATTTTGAGCCATCGGCTGACCTGGAACGCCATCTTGGAAAGCCTTCAGCATCAACACGTACACCATTAAAGCTCATCAAGTGATTGCCTTTTAAAAGTTGTGCAATTACAGCCATAAAAACCACTCTGCTTCAGAAGTCTTGCCAAGAACATCTAAATCTCTTGTTTCCGTGAGCTGAATATCTCCAAATTAATTGCTGACATTTTAATGTAATTTGGCATGGCTGAATGCATGAGTTTATTTTTTCGTTATTATATGAAATACTGACGTAACCTAAATCTGCTCTGTGAAACAATCCAGTACAACTGCAGCCTACACAAAAATAAATGCAGACTATTTACATTGAAAAAAGCACATTAGTGGTTCAAAACCATGTGCATTCAAAGGAATGAAACACAAAAGTGAAATTCTTGCGTTCTATTTGAATTTCCAGGAACTCCCACATCTACTTTGCCACCGCCTGCCCAACCACAAGAAACACAGTCTCACATGGCAGTGCAGGACCCACCTGGGGGGGGGGGGCGCTCACAACAACAGCATTACAGCTGCCCTACCTCAATGCCACAGGCCGGGGGAAGTACGTAAGGGGAAACCTGTGTAGAGATGGGCGTGGCCATAATCCACTGCCTGTTGGGTTTCTCTGTCCTCTTCTCAAAGAGGAAAAACTAATTCCGCCATGCCAAGGCATTTCTTTCCATTCGTAATCTGCCAGATGTCCCGATGGCTTAAAATCCCTTAATTTCATCCTCAGGCCAGGTAATGAGGGGTTGCGGGCAGCAAAGGCAGGTAGTCAGGCGATAAGGAAAAAAAACGGCAGGAGCCAGATATCAAAGCCAGCATGATAAAAGATGGCGGGAGGAAGGTGTTGATGACGACTCTGCAGCGAGGTCGGCGGCGGAGGCGCTGGCTAAGGCAGCGGGCGGAGAGTCGGCCTCTCCCTGTGCGCCGAGGGAAGCCCCAGCTGTGCAGTACCCATGCCCGCAGCTCACATAGAGCTTACAGGACTGGCTCCTAAACTTTTACAGTCCCATATTATCCCCCACTCTCTGGGCCTCCCAGTGCTGTACAGGACGTGGTAAACACACAGTTCTGCAGCTACGCCGCACTGCGTCCTGCTCTGTGACAGAGCTCACTGGCTGCTCTCTTAAGAATATGTTAAATGCATGGCATCAGTCAATGTACTTACCAGTAGAAGACAGTAAGCACAGGATGAGTTCTACTCAGCTGCCCTGTAGAGGTTATTAGACTAATAGCAACTGTGTTCAGTCACAGTGCTTTCCTGTAAAGGACAGTAAACACATGGTAACCCTGTTCGGTCACTGCTTTCTTGTAGAGGATAGTAAACACATGATAACTGTGTTCCATCACTGTGCTTTCCTATAGTGGATAGTAAACACATGGTAAGTGCACTACAGCCAAGGTCACACAGCAGGCCAGAGGAGGAAAAGTCTCAAAGGAGTGCAGACTTAAAGGGAAAAGCCACCAGGTCCTCTGGTCTGAAACTTTTCCAAACATGCTCAGTAAATGATTTGACAGGCTTCCTCAGGCTTTTAACTCCATGCTCAATATTTAAGCTGGCTGCCTAATAGAAACTGTCTGCTATGTATTGGATTGCAGGGTGTAAGTATGCAGAGTGTCATTACACGTTAACAGCTTCAAAGCCGACCTTCCTCTGAACAACGCGGAATGGCCAATCACTTGAAACTGTTTTATGAACAGAGTTCTGTTACAGAATGCGACGGAAGGGCTATCACGTTACGGGGTTTTTCCACAAGATCAACACATTCTCTCGCGAGCTGAAACGGCAAGCTTCCTGCTGGTACCTATTCACGCTCGACTAATCACGTTATTATTTGTGCAATGCTGTCAAAATAAAACCATTATGCAGAGGGGGAAAATACAGCGGAGTGAATTATTCTGCTTAATAGCCCGTTGAAAATGAAGTGTACAGAATTGAGATATTCTGGCATTTGGTTTCCCGCGCCCCGTACAGGCCAGATGCTGGGGAGGAAGCAGAACTAACACACAGCAGCACACGCTCACAGCACGCACTCGTTTTACAGCAAAATAAGAGCTCATAAACACAATAAGCGGCTCTTTATTCTCACACTCGTAGGGGTTTTACAAGCTGCGGTTGAGCTGGGTGCCTGTGCGCGCTTGTGCCACTCTGCTTACCGCACTGACAGTGCACTGTACTTAAAGGATACGCCTGAGCTCAATATCACACCCCGAAGGCTATTCTTCTACTTAAATCTTTGCAGTGATAACTGAGCTTCCTGCTTCATCATCATACACCACCCCCTACCCCTCCCCACCCCCTTCCCCTCCCCCCGCACACGCACCCCATCAGCGGCTAAGTGCAGCCGCGGGCCTCAGGTGCCGCTCACACCCCCCACTCTAAACCCTGCTCGTCTTCACGCAGCTGGACGGGCGGAGCGGGGGGGTGGGGTAGTGGTTTTTAGTGGCCGACGGAGCCGCGCTCCCAGGTGTGCAGGCGCAGCGGAGAGCGCGTAGGGGCCCCGGTCCTCCCGCCCGCCCGCGCCTCAGAAGGCTGACAGCGCCGCGCCGCGAGCGCTTCAAAGAGCGATGGAGCCGCCGATATCCTCCAGCGTCCACGGAGCGCTCCTGTCAATACCTGCAGCCCGTGGGAAATCTGGGATTTGGTGTCCTACCTGGGGCGTGTTGAGGCAGGATTAGCGCGCTGATTTAGAGGGCTCTGCCTGCTGAAAGGAGTCACAGGGCGCAAGGCGGAGCTGGATTTAGTGCTTCAGGGCTCCTCTCGTGGTGCGTCGGGAGATGTAAATAGCACAGTGTGCTGTGTGCTGGCACTGGTCGGGAGAGAATGCAGCCGTGCCCCTTGATGGTTTTTTTGTTTTGTGCAATCTCAGCCTTGTTTTGATTGGACGGGAAGTCATCCGCAGACGCACGGCGGGGCCAATGCGCGCCGCCAGCTGAGCGAAGCAAGGCCACACACGGCGCTCAGCGGCACCTTGAGGAACGCTTTGGGCCCGTCTCCAACGCGGCGGGCACGGGGACCGGGACGCGCGGCGTTCCGCCTGTTTGCTCAAGCGCCCTCTTCGGGTCTTCGCAGCACGACCGCGGAAAACCGAAAGCTAATGGGTCAAACAGACCGTCCCTGCGGCTCCTGAGCACACACAACACGACCCGCCAACGCCCAACCCGCGCCGCGTCCGTTTACAGCAGCGGCCTGTCGATGCAGCCTTTCCCTTCAGCCAGATCCCTGCCCCCCTCTGTGAAGGACATTCTTATCTAATTAGCAGGGATCCACGGGCTGCGTCGGAGGGCAGGGGGGCTGCACAATCAGCGCTCGACTCGCTCAAACCTGGCCCTAATCACAGAGGTACCGTGGGTATGATAAGGAATAAAACATTATTTGTGGAAGAACCCTATAGGCAACACGAGGCCTATAAATTTCAGGATGTGCGGGGGGGGGGGGGGGGAATGGCAGCCGATGTAAAATATGATATGCTAACAGCTGTAAGGTCGGCACTCCCAGCCCCCCGAGGGCAGCTGCTCTGATTGGCATGTCACTAATTTGGGTTCACGCTCTCCACCTATCTCCCATCTCCGCGCGTTGTGATCTATTTTGACAGCACTTTAAAACTTTGCGGTAAATACCCCGCTTTCCAGGGGGAAACCTGCTGGGCGCTGGGCTCCTAAGTGCACTCCATTTCAAAACGCATGAGGCGTGACGCAGACAGGCTCCCTCTCCCTGCACCGGGCACTCATGAAGACGGAGGTCCTCCAGTGTGAACCTCCGCCAACAAACCACTCGCAGCGGACTACAGCCCACCACACAAAGGAGCCATTGGCCAGGCCTGAGACGGGCAGACTCATCAGGGAGGATTAACTTGAGAAGGGCCTTCTGACGAGGCACAAGAGAGAAGATGATTAAAAATCAAGGGCATGAAGCGGGTGGGTTTTTCCAGTTAAGGGCTTTACTTATGATGAGAAGGGGTGAACAAACATTGAGCACAACAGAACGACAGCCTCATTTAGTTATAAAGTCCAGACCTGTTATTTAAACTAACCACATAAGTAACTTACACAGTCTTGAATGGGCAAAAATGTTCCAATATTGCAATACAAGCGGTGATTCTTTAGCTTGTTGAGAAGTAGCATCAAGTTGTCTTGGCATTCCAGCGGCTACCATAGCAACTCATAAAGCAAGACCAGGTATTTACACTCACCTTGGTCGCATAGGACCCCCCCATTCCTTTCTGAATAAGTACAGTACAAAGCCACTGATCTAATGTACAAGTCCAGCATAGCTTTATCTTTTTCATGCACTCCTCCACTTCAAGCTGAGAAAATCTCTCCTCTTACTGTTTCCATGCCCTAAGGAAACATTGGCTGCATTCATCATCGCTCACAAAAACCACTCAAGATCCAGCAAATTCTTTCTTGTTGTACAACTGAATCACCTCATAAGTAATTATGTGTTAAATAAATCCCCTATAATCCATTCATTATGTGAGTGTCTGTGATAAGTAACCTGACACACTTACTGGCAATGCAACAAGCTATTTATTGCTGATGGGTATCTGTGACTTGAAAGAAATATGCATAGCTTTCAAACATTTAACCTTTGAAAAACAACATATAAAAAGAATTCTTCATAAGTTAAAGATAACTCGTAAATTAATCATGAATGAAACAGAATACAGTTCTGCCAACAACAGGGTTACATCAACCTCTACTAAAATGAATAAAGTTACGAAGTGCATAGTACCATGATGCACTCCAGAAATCAAGCCTCAGTAAGAGATTTCATTAAAAGTTTTGCAACAGACAAAGCTATTAGTAACTAATTAATTGGTTATAATATACTGGGCTTTAGCTGGTGTACAAGCTTTAGGGAATATAATAGGTAAACATTGTTTTTCTCCACCGAGTACTAATAACCATATTCCTAACCATTCAGTATAAATATATTTATATATCTTACCTGGTCAAAAATATTGCAATGTTTATCAGAAAGACTTTTGGAGATGAAATGGAGCTGTAAAAACCTCATCAGACAGAAAATAAGCCAATGTTAATGGTTTCATTATTTGGGCCATACGTGTTACAATTAAAAAATATTCTGTTCTTAGCAGGTGCAGTTAAACTTATGTTCATCACAAATGAACTACAAAACTTGGGACACAGCCTCTGTTAATGAGAGCAGCACACTGTATTTTGTGATTCAATATTACATACCTGTGCAGGCACAACTCTATCAAGCCCCTTTTGTATTATAATGTCAGATTCTGCAGGTGGCCCGGGGTAAGAGAGTCTGTTAATCCTGTCAGGTCAGGTGTTAGCTCAACAAGAGGCTGTTGTGACTCAGGGAGACAGCTCTGTAATTAGTCAGCTGTGATGAGGCTGGAGCACCAATCACCCGCCACTTTCACATCACAGCCCGTCATCTGATACCACAAACACCAATGAGACGCTCAGCCTTGCGTGTCACACAATATACTGTACACTCAACGCATGCTCATCAACCAATTTATAATAAAGAAACCAGGTAAGGTGAATAAAATGTAATCTACTGCCCTGTTGAGAGTTAATGCAAGAACAAAAACCATGAAGGAGGTGATAATGATAAACAGGATAGAAAAATTGTGTCTGGCACTGACAAAAATAGCACTTAAAAGAATGAAAGAGAGCTCTGAGCCTCTGGACCTTGGCTTGTAGCTCTGGCTAATGAAGAAAATTACAAAATCATTTCACCTGAGCTAACCCCTCAGAGGCAAATCTTCAATCTTAAACTCTTGGCCACACACCAGTCACATCTCTGTGTTCCAGGACAAATCCAGCCATCAAACAAAACGCACCAATCTTAAATAATACTTACGTCACATCCAGTCAGCGATACATTATACGGGATCAGATGAATGAACCAAGAAGGTGTAGCAACTGGGTAAATGAAAAGAGAGACCTAAAGTAGCCAGAATAAAGTCACTTTTTATTCCATGTTAAATTACTATTTAAGATGGCAGAACACAAAAGGCCCATTCAACCCTCCCGGTTAATGGGGTCTAATAAAGGCGCACTGGAGACCGCTGAAAGAAAGTGCCCAACCTTGGGCCAAATGTTTAATAAAATTGACATGCGATAGCTGCTAATAAAACACCCCCCGACAGTCAGGGCAGCTCACTTCTAATAAATCAACCAAGGACAGACATTCTCGGGCCTGGATAGTGACAATGGCTGCTCTTCTAAGACAGCGATTATAGGTCACTGGCCTGTCTACACTGTACAATGATAAATGAATCAAACTGAATGCAATGTCTTCAGCATTCAGGAATCCATTGAGATGAAAGCACCATGGTCAAGATCGCTCGCAAAAACAGCCATTCACTGAGTGGTAGTTTTTTCAAAAGGGAAAAGAAACAAAACGGGGTATTCATATTTACCAACTACGTGTTTTTGGGTGCTCTGATTTAAAGAATTACAATATGCCACACAGTACTTGCTATAAAACAGGCATTGAAAAATGGCAGAGGTAGAAGACATCCCCAGCACCGAATTACTTCAGATTGCCATTCTGTTCCAAGCCCAGAATCAATTGCACAGAGCGTGCATTCCTTTTGGAAGGCAGAGCCTTTGTTCTGTAAAGCTTTGCCTGGCCAAGACCTAACAAAGAAAAACAACTAATAATTTAATAATTCAAGAAGAAGACAGACTCATGACTCATGAGATCATCAGAAATGGAGGAGGAGCCCAGCCGACACAGTCCTCAACCATCACACAAAGGTATCAGGTTCCGCAAAAACACGCCATAGCGGTCAGCTCTCCTTGGCTTTCCACCTCTTTGAATTCGACCAACTCACAAGCAATTCTGCAAATTCAACGACGCACTTTAAGAAATGAACTTTTAAAACACTTGTCTAACTTCACACAACTGCGGATCGATCTCCCGGTTTGCAGAACAGACATAAACCATGGGTCTCAGCGACTCGATTGTCAATGGCATGTCAAAACAGCCCGTTTCACAAAGGGAGAAGGCGGAATAGGTGAGCTCCTCAGACTGCATGCTGGGTCCGCTGTACCTCCGTATCTCGCTCCATCTCCCGTCACAGAGACAGGCCCAGGCACGGCCCTCGAATTACTCTGAAGTAACATCCTAGTTCGGCGATGCCCCCAGCCACACTCGAACACAGGAGGGTGCGCTGTCCCACATGTAAAACACAGACGGGCCCTCCTTACTGCGGCCTCAAACGAGCTTCTGTGGAAATCCGTTCACCCACGAGGCATTGCTTCCCCTCCACCTTTTTCTTCTAAGAACTGGGTTAACTTGGCGCACGTACACAGCTACCGACGGACAAGCATGAGCCCGGCTAGCAGCCGGCTACACTTACAAGCTTCGGAGACGGTAGCAACCCCTGGAACCCTGAGCTTTGAGGATCTGCTGTCGCTTGGCGGTCTTGTGTTCACCGTGATAGGTTCATTCAAACGAAGCCATTTGGGTGCACAATATGCAAAACTCCTTTCCCAGTCTCTCTCTCCTCAACCAGCATCTGGCTCACAGAGCGGAAGGACAGGAGTGCTGAAAGCAATCACATATCATCAATAAAAACCGAATAGCTACTGCTTTATTCTTATCCATCACTTCTGAGCGAAAGGGAGTTCAGCGAGGATCTGGCCTTTATTCGCGCGGTCTGAGCTGGTCCAGACTCTGCTCTTCAAAGCTGCGCTGAATGAAAACAAGCAGCATCAAAGTGCAGCTGGGACCAGCTGCCGACTGCCTGGCTTATCACTCGTATCATTCGTATAATAACCGCTAACAATGGAACGCTGCGCACCCACAATGCACTGCGCCACAGAGTGCAGCTCCTGAAACAGCTGGAATAGTGAGCAGTACGAAAAAGCAAAACTCCAATTTTAGCTCCTAAGGAAACAAGGGTCACCTGCTTTTAATGGTCATCCAGTCTGACTATTTAGTGCCTTCGCTATCTCCAAGCTGTTTGGATTTGGTTCAAGGGGAGGGTCAATAGTCCCTCTGAGGAAGAATTATTCCACATTGTTTAACTGATGTCTGTTTCTTTTCCATTTTTATGCTGCGGACATTCTCAGATGCAGTTTCTCATTCTCTCTCAAACTGCATCTTTGACTCAAACAGCTCAGGCAGGCACTTTTCACACAGCAATCTAGCATGCTGCCAACACCATTCATAAGGGAGGGATTTGTGTAGTGTAACGCAAACAAGTTAGGGTTATATAAACATGATTCCTGCTAAGCAGAATTTCTCCGAGTTCTGGCCTCAGATTTGAGCTTTCCTGCCTTGTGAATGTCTGTAGGTGCGACGTGACTTGAAAAAATCCAGACGGAATCTTGCCCAGTACATCTGTACACAGTTAATGAATCTGAGGAACACAGAGAGTATTTTTGAAGGGGATGCATAGGAGGAGGAGTTATAACCTCCACCAATCAATACAACGAAGCTTTAAGCGGGAATGCACGCACAGTTAGCGTCTGTGTTAGTGAGAGGCCTCAGATAGCGTGTCGCGCGCTTCTCTCCGTTTCTCAAGTTCTACCCCTCCACCCTCCCTCCCTCCCTCCCTCCCTCCCAGCTCAGGCACCTCGGAGCTGCTGACAGAAGACTCGCTCCACAAAGAGACAGCGGGCCCTCTGTGCTGGCTTTGTGCTGGCGGAGTGCGGCTGGGCCGCCACGTACCTGACAGCACGCTGCATGCCCCGTGCCCGCAACCCCCCTCCCCCCCCCATCCCCAGACCCACCTCCCCTGCCACTGTGTGGAACAGAGGCTCATTATGCCTCCCCCAGCTTTATCACCCCATCTGGACCCGGAGCAAAGGGGACGCTTGCGCTCTCCTCCATACACAAAACATGCTTCAAATTCCAAAAAAACAACTAAAGTTTATCAGCGGCAGCGGGGCACTGAGCGGGCTGTGTAAACCGATCTGCCTGCAGACGACTGCAGCACCTGAGAAGCAGAGGAAGAGGGAGGGAGGGAGGGAGGAGAGAGAGTGTGAGCGAAAGAGCGATACAGAGGGAGAGTGAGAGATCCATTTCTCACACCTACAAGCCAACGCTGTCTCAGTCGTTAGACTCTAACAGCGTGTGTCTGAGTAATGACCTCACAGAGACAAGCATATCGTGGAGCTCAGTGCGAGGCAGAGAATTAATCACTGTTCAGATTTTATTATTCCAAGAATCCTTAATTGGCTGTAGTGAACGCTTCATCTCCTTGACTCAAGACATTACACAGAAAATACTGTAATACATGCATTTTTTTCACTTTTCTTTCGTTAATAAATCAACCTTCAGACATGTATCAAGGAAAGCTCACCCAGCATCCAGCGTAAGCACAGGCATGCGGCCTTGCGGTGTCTTGAGCTTTTGCAGCTAAGCAGAGCAAAACTGAGAGACAAGGGAAAGATAGGCGCTCATTTACGGCTCCCTGGCAGGACTGAAACAGCCCGCCGCGCATTCCTCTTCCCTTTCGCTTCAGAAAGACATCTGGCCTCTTTGAATAATCGGAGCAGTGACTTGTGCTTCCCTTATTTATTAGCCTGTCATGGTTTGTTGGAGGGGAAAAAGCTTATTTAACCTGGTATAATTCTGAAGATTCCTTGTGCCCTTCCTTTTACATATGCAGAAAGATACAATATATGACAGACTGATCTTCTGCTGATAAAAGACTTAAGGGATGCAACTCCACAAACGTGAGCAATACAGCTGACTGGCGGTTTAGTGCCACAGTAGCAGGACATCTGCGATATGCATAGATAAATCGATAAATTAGATAAATCGTTGAACATCATATGATGAGAAGCAAAAAAAGACATTGAGACCAAAAACACCACCGTAGGTCTCCCAGCACCAAACAAAAAGCATGTTATTTACGACCACCGCATGCATTTTATCTTCCGGATGTTTCTGTGGCCAATTCTGAGAAAGCCATTTGCCTGCCTTTTGTCCTGTTCCTTCTCCGTGGCTGTGCCGCACTGATTTGAGTGGACGCAGCCAGTGGGGGTCTGCTGGTATCTGGGCTGGCCCTCTCCCTCAAAAGAGCCACTCTTTCCCAGACAGCTCAAGCACCTCGAGTCGCTCCGAGCCCCTCTTTCCCAACAACAAAGGGATGTTTCTGTGGCCTTTGAAGTGCCCTTTTGCTCCCTCTCTCCTGTGAAGGGGAAAGATCTGCGGTCTCTCTCATGGCCTGCCGAGCCGCTGGGGACGGCGGCCCGGGGCTGCTGCTGCCGTAAAGCGGCAGGGGGCGTGGCCTCCGTCCTTCTGAAGTCGGGCGTTTCGGCAGCTCCGGGTTCAGGGGGTCAGGGCAGATGGCCGGAGCCTGAAGAGGTTCGCTCACCTCCGCCTTCGCGCCGCTCGCCGAAGCCTGCCTGACGCACCACAGCTCGGCGGCAATTTGTAGGATGACTGGAGATAGAGCGGTCTGATAGAACCTTCAGATAACAGGGCTTTCATGGAACAGACGGAATTCCACGAAACATGCGGAAATCAAATTATCTGGGTGATGGTGGCATGCTGTCAAGATCTGGAAAAGCTCCTCTTAACCGGCGGAACACGAACATGCTTTTTTTCCCTGACCGTTTTGCCATACCTTCAAAATGCGACTGTGTGTGGACTGTGGACTCAGTTCCACACTGAGGATATTGAAAAAAAAATAAAATAAAAACAATGGCAGTAGCTCTGCCGCAAACCTGCACTGTGGAAGTCAGTGCACTCTCTTAAAGTCTTTGACCCATTTCCTAAGCTGTCAGGGAACAGCTGTGTTTGTGTGTGCCTGAATGCACAAAGGCACGTGTGTGTGTGTGTGTGTGTGTGTGTGAGACAGAGAGGGGCAGAGCAAGCACTGTACACACTAGTAATTTTGACACAGAGAGTTCTCCCAGACTATGTGGGCACCAGGAAGGACTGTTTGTTTAATGCATTCATTGTGCTGTCACATCAGTCCACAGTGGATAAAAACTTTAAATCGGCCAACTATACAATAAAGACCTATCAGGGCATAATATTTGCCCACATTGATGCATACTGGCTTTCATGATGAGATGGCAAATACAATTATTTTTGCCATAGCCATCCTATCCTATGAACAGCAAAACAATTTTTTAAATAGTTTTGTGAATGAACTGAAAAATCTGATTTCTGGTTGTTTGCTTAGCGCATAGCTTTCACTAACTGGAGTAGGGTTTATGTAATGATACTGGATGCTCACTGAGCGTGAAATCCCGTATCTTAATTCCTTCTGATTTCCTGCCAACATTCATCCTGCATGGTTTTAACCACATCAATGTAGTTGGACAGTGCAATAGGGGACACTACAGGGTAGCTTCTGGTACGGAGCACCGGAAGGTATCACAAAGCTACAGTACAGCGTCGTGCAATAAGCGTCTTCAGGGTTGAGTGCTCACAGCAGAGGTCTTCTTCAGATTCTGGGCGGGTACTGTGTTCTTGCTCCTCTCGTGCTTTCTGAAAGACCTCGGTGCACCCACAGGCGCTGGGGCTTAATGGCGCATTCCCTGGCTGCTCCTCTAGGGGGGTTTTAAATGGGATGAGAACTGGCACAGAACTAGCGCCATCAATCACTTTCGGTCAGGAGCAGTTCGGCACTGCCGAGCTCTGCGAGTGAGTATGGGAGAGGGGCTCGGGGGAAGGGGGGGGCTTTAATGAAGGTTTAATGAAGGTCCCGTCCCACAGACCACAGACATGCTGTCCTCAGCAACAGCCGAGGGAAGCGGAGTATGACTCAGGCATTACGCCTGAAATCAGCAGACAGTGGGCGACAAGGGTTTTGGGAGGCAGGTCTCATCATGTCTGTAATTGTTTTGAGATCCGAACATCCAATATCTTCTGCCTCTTTGGTTTGATCATACAGAAACACTGAGGGCCATATGTCCCGGATGCTCCTGACACTGTACACTGTTTACGTCTTCTAGGGCAAGTTTTTACAATAATGATGTAACTTACACAAAGCACTGAGAGATTCAGGGTATGCGATAGAGGCATGAAAGACAGAACTGGAAGGACGCCTTCATTTTTCTCGAAACAGGAACAGTGAGAATGATGTTCTCGAAGCATCTTGGCATGCTGGAGGTAAAACTGTACAGCTCTCCTGAAGAAAGTGGCAGAGGAACTTCTTTGAGAATCGTGTCCACAAATTTTTTTTAACAGGACATATTTGCATTTGTACCTGGGATGTCAAACGTACCCTTTGTGCGATCTACACCTGCACTGCTTCTCATACACTTCAACACTGGCCGGCTTTGCCCAAGGCCCTCCAAAGCCAGAATTTTACAAGAGCGCAGCGCTTATTCGGGGGGGTTGTATCGTACACTCCACGAGACAGAAATGATAAAAAGCTCTGCTTTACCACTCCCCTTAGACATGGTTTGATATCTGCTTCATGGGGGCGAACCGATTCACTAGTCTTTTGGGACGTCTCCTCACTCCCCCTCAAAACTCTACTCCCTCTTTTTCCATCTCTCTCGCCCTGGTGGCATTTTCAGTCCACAGCAGACTGCTCAGTTTTTACAGTGCTGTATACACATGGCTGAAACACTAGGACAATGCTGTTTTGTATATTTCTTAATGAAAAAGTGCAGAAATGTTACCTAGCTACCCTGTCATTGAGCTCTGTGGGAAGGGTTCAGAGGTGACATGGGGGAGGGGGGCAGGGGGGGTCAGGGTCCCATTCTGGAAGCAGTGGCTGTCTGCCTAGATTTATGAGCTGTATTTATTTGACTTGTTCACAATGAAACACTTGCATCTTACAGACTCCTAGCAGAAGGGAGGTTCTACCATGAAGTACCTAGGTACTACTCGCATTAGCACTCTGTTACTTTCCTTCTCCAGAAACCCCACAGTTTTCTGGGAGCCCCGTGCTCACCCAGACGTGCAGTGTGTGGCGGCGGTGGAGCCGCCAGGAGCAGAGCTAGCGCTCGTTAGCGCCGTTTAAGGCGCCTCGGGGGCCTGACCCAGGCCTATTTACTATGGAAACATTCCGGACGAGGAAAGTGCAAAAGCAGCGAATAGCGATCGTCCCCGCAAAGCCCAGGGCCTGCGCACTCGGCTCCCTTGCACAACTCGGCCGGCGAACAGGGACCACACAACATCTGGTAATAAATTCTTTTAATTTTAGGAGCGATGAAGAGGTGAAAAGGCAATGACGAATCACTGATGATGAAGAAGTCACAGGTTTTCCTCACAGAGAAAAATGGACTCGTGTGTGTGGCTGGGCACTGCTGAATGTGAGCTGGAGCAGTCTGACAGGCCAGTGGACCGGGCCCTGATTCATTCCAGCTTCACTATTCTGTGGATTGTTTTACACTCCTGATCAGGAGGGCCTGGTGAATCTCTGCTGTGACACACAGCATGCTGGATTTAATTGGTGCCATAACTCGAACGCTGAGAAGGAATTTTGGTCTCCGCAACATTCGATGAATGGAAGTGCAGAAGTCTCAGTAGGCCTCCTACCCCTTCTGTCAGGCAGAAGGTTCAGATTGACCTGCTTCAATCTGAAACACAGACTATTCCTAAAATCAATGGGTGATACTGGGTTCTGTTCCAATTACAGAACTTTACTTTTCTACTTTCAAAAAAAAAAGAAAAGAAAAAGAAAATCAAGATGTTATAGTTGTTAAAAGTTCTCACACAGTAAGAATGAATTTGCAGGTCAGACTCGCAATGACTTGTGTGACAGTGTGCTTTCAAGTTTCCTAAACTAAAAAAAGGTGCTCATAAATTGTTTTTGCACATAACCCATGAAGTAATGTTATGGAAGCCGTCCCCCAGGCGCTTGCCTCAAGCTCTGCTCAGGCCATCAATTTTGGTTGCGTGCCATATTTCTGAGGGCTGAAAGGCTTCCTGGTCAAAGTGAAGCTGACGGGGGGGGGGAGAAACACCCCAGAGCAGGGGGCCGTAAAAAGCCCATAAAATGGGGTCAGGGAGAGTGACAGAGGAGAACCGGGAAAACGGCGCACCTGTCCCCTCTCTCACCGCTAACGACTGCCCCTGCTCCATTTTGGGGCGTCGCAACCTTGCCCTCTTTCTTCCCCCCCACTTCACCATCTATCATGCGGCTGCCCTCCCGTGCTTGTGTCCAGTGACTGTTAAACACCGCTCCTCCATTACGGCTCCCCCGCGCTCTTCTCCTCGCATCTCCAGCCCCCGCCGGGGACGTCCTCCCTCCCTCTCCTCCGCCTACGGCCCCTCGCCGGGACTCTGGGTCGCGCTCAGCGGCCAGCGCGGGTCAGCGCGGCCCCTCAGACTCCGCTCTCCCACTCCAGCAGGTCTCCCGGTTTAGCCTGGCTGAGTACTGCCACGCCCGCTACCAGCCCCGCGCGCGTGTGCGAGCGCAGAGGGAGGTCCGATTTAGGCTTCAATGTGAGACCACCCTGTTCTGCCATCACTGTCAATTACATATCTGAGGAATGCATTTGGGGAGCAGGCTTGCGTTTTGTACAGTAACATCAATCATCATTCAGGACTGCCCAGTTGTGTCAGCTAGCACTGAGTTTTACCCAGTAATGCACACTGATTATTTTTACTACAATTTATATTTGGCTGAGAACCACATCCAGAGTCCGTGCGGTGCTCAAATCACATTTTTCAGGCCAAAATTAGATTGTTACTTTATAAAATAAAATAATCATATTAAATTGTTTTTAATAGAAAAAAAATCTTTCCATGTATCTTGAATATCTCTTATTTTTACTTCAAGTGTCACATTTACAAGAAACTCAGTGACAGACAATTTACAGGAAAATACAAGCTAAAAAACACAAACTGTTGTAATGTTGTAATTCCCGTTGCCTAGCATCTGACCTGATGGCAACAAGCTGGACACAGCGTGCAGGCCTGCGATAAGACACTTCAGTGCGTCTCTCTCACTCCCCGACACACTTAACATGCCCTTGGGACTGCAGTCCCCTCCCCCACCCCCACCCCAACCCCCAGCACTGTTAGCAGTCACCTCACCATTACTCACTAATCTTGCAGAACTGTGGGCTGTAAGTTAAAAGGCCTCTAATGGCCTCACACTAAACGCAGTGTCCTAGCGCTCATTAGCTGATGCCTCTAGTGGTCTGTGACCGACATTCAGCAGAGGGCCACAAACCCGCGGCCGCATTCTGGCCCTCACGCTAATCGGGATGAGCTCCTCAGAGGCGGGACGCTCCAAGCTGCTGCCTGCTCCCACCCGCGAAACGGCAGCGTTTCTCTCTGCATCTGTCTGAAAGCAGCAGCAGCTAGTCCAGCTGCTCGCTCGTCGCACTGAAGCAATGATGTGAAAGCTGTGTTTGTCCCCCCTGCACTGCCTCCCGACTTCAGCAGAAGCCCAAGGAGTCAGCACTGTGGCCTCTGACAGATGGAATGGTGGGCAAAGGGTCTGGCAAATGCTGATGCCGCTTCGAGAGACATAACTCCAGCTGGGTCATAAGGAAAAACACACCAGCGTGACTAATTGAACGTACATTTCCAAAAGACGTTCAGCTGCGCAGTTCTGCGGCTTGTTAGCGGTGGAGACGTCAATGCCTGGACACGGAGCGACACGGGAGGAATGCTGGGTGCTCCGCGGCACTCTGTCCATGTTCGCAAGGGCAAACATGATCCGCACGGCCACTTGAAGACGGGCTTCAGGTTTCGCCGCGGGCCCTCGTCACGCGGCCCATGCTTCCGCACGTCCGCGCTCACACGCTAACGAGCAGGCTTTCTGACGTGTGCCATTAATAATTCTAATTCTGGCCAGGTGGCGGGTAGCGGTGACACGGGCCCTGGCAGCTGTCCGCTCGGCTCATGGAGGAGGGCCGATGTGAAAGAGCCGCTGGCTTCACGTGAGGGCCCCACAAAAAACCCGGGGAGAAAGCCAGGGGCCACCCCCTCGGCCCTCAAACCACGGTGGAGGACTCACAGTACCAGCAGGTCCACCAGAGAAATAAAGGACCTCTCTGGCTGCGGTTCAGGTACTCAGGAGCTTGGTCACCTACAGTACCGCTATCCCAGAAGCAGCGCTGCCAAACCCTAATGGCCGCTTTGTGGGATTGAGAAATGACATGCAAATATGGCTGGGGGGGGATAAACCCACAGATCAGCACACACATTTTCTCGGGGTTTTCTTGTTTGTTTTTTAAAGTCGTCTCCCACCAGTGAAAAGGTCATAGTCACAGTCATTCCACTCCCACTTGGCATGTTCACATAGCCCGCAAACAACTACAAAGCCAGTTACAAAACGGTTTCTATTTTTCTTTTAGCACAAGGTCAATGTTTGTCTAAATGAGCTGAAATCTAATAATTAAAACTCTTTCAATCATTTCCCAACATGTTTTGAGCAGTGGTTTTGGCCACACAGTGTGGTGGCCAAAAGCACATGCTGTCAGCAACATTCCGTTTCATTGAACACAGTAAATATACAAAGCACCTTTGTTGCAATTAAACATTTACGTTTTGAATCCAAAGTTTAATTAGTATTTGTTTGACAAGCTGAATATGGCGGTCAGGCTTATATAAACTGGGGCTTCAGAGGGCGGTTGAGCCGCAGTGCCTCATGGACTGGGCCCAGATCCATTACCACGCGATCCAGAACCACGGGATCCAGCCCAGCCCTGGAGCGCTCGGCCAAAACACCCTGCTGAGTGGAGGCTCACGTCAACGCAGCGATTTGTGGCAGCAGCGTCCAGGGACCGGCCCCTTCCTTTCTTTTTGCTCCGTCTACATATTTGAGGAACGGTCACTCCCAACCAGAGATATGGAACCAATTAGAATGGCCGCCATTGCTATTTTTACTTTCAGATTAAGAAAGGCCTAATGGCTGCTTATGTGAAGAGTTTATTACACGATCCAACTATATGTATGCATTCCCTAATGCATAATCGCTGTCTCAATGGAATCATTTGTGATGACTTCATTAACACCGCACTTTGTACAGTGAAGCTAACTTTAAGAATATGAGTTTGGCTGAGAGCACCATGAGCACACGTCGGCACACCTGCGTGGCCCGCGGAGAGCTGTACAGGTGTAGGTGCTCATGACTGCTGGCCATCAGTCAGCCACCCCTGAACACGTCCCCGACGGGTAGGTGGTGCTCAACGCAGAGCCGTGCTGTCCGCACACACAGCAGTTCTACGGGCCCAATCACGGCTCTGTCGTTCTGACGGCTGTGGAACTGCGCTGCAGCGAACGCAGCGTTTCGCTCTTGGAAAGGCCGTGTGCTACTATCACTTACATTCCTCTGAGGAAAAGGGAAGAAGACACCAACGGCGCCTTCCTGGAGGCAGCAGCAGTGACGCGGGGGTCAGAGGTGGGCCCCCCACGCTGCCGTGCAGAAGGAAGACGCAGGTGTTCGCACTGGCGTGCCCAGGGAGGAAACGCCGGCCTGATTGAGATGCAAGCCACCCTCCTGATCTGGAGAGTTTAACTCTGAGAGACGGCTTACTCCCTGTATGCATAATCGCACACATGCACACGCACACATGCTCACAAGCACTGCATGCATACATGCACACGCACACGTAAAATCTCTTGAGCAGACACGTGTACAAACACATGTATGCACGCCCACCCTCAAGGACACACACACACACACACACACACAACACACATGTACGCACATGCACCAAATGGTCTCAGAGGGGAGAGGAAACCAAGCAAAGTCCTTCAAAGGCTAGAAAGACCCTTTTATTTTCCCTCTCAGGTTTACCATCGCCATGGAATCCACTTCCTCTCTATACCACTGTGACTATCCTCTTCCCCGGCCACCAGTCCGCTTGGCACCTGTGACCCCCCCTAAAACCCAGCTGGGCCGAGCTTCAATGCTTTCATTAAGTAACAAAACCTATGAAAACTTGTTATTTTGAATTGAAAGCAGACTGGGCTCAAATTACAGCACACCCCCCCCACCCGCCAATTCTGTGTTTTTGCTCTAAAACAAAAATCTGATAATCTAATCATACTTTCTGCAAGCACATAAAAATGGCTTTTTTGTTGGCACATTTTCATCCATTATGGCATTGCACACTGAAGTATAAAGCAGCGAGTGCCATCAGATAAGTGGCAGATCACCATGTCAGCCAGCTGTTCCAGAAACGGTTAACAAACATCGCGGAAGCTCACATTCCTACCTTAACACCAGAATCTGGTCTCATAAACCTCCGACAACATTTCAAGCTATTTCTAGAACATGCACCAAATGAAAAGGGAAAGGTGCTCCAGTGCTTGGCCGATTGATCGTTGCCACTGTGGGCAGATGTTGTCCTGCCCTAGCACTGCAGCCTGACATGCAGTCCAGCGGCCATGGGGATGGCCTAGAGGGGGACTGTGGAGACGAGCTCAGAAGCCAGCCCTCCTGAAGCAGCTCACGAGCTCTTTGGTGGAGCCACGCCACACTGGGGCTCCGCACTGCTAGTGTTGTGCAGTTTTCATTTAGCGCCCCTGCTTTCTAATTAGCATGTCATGCAGGATTCGCTCTGCTCTCTAACCCATAAAAATTGAATAATGAATAATAGAAAAACTGTTTACCTTTAACCAATCTGATTATGCAGCATCAATTTCTGCGCTCCAGATGACAGCTGTGTAATTAAATAAGGAGGGGAAGGCCCCAGTGCAAATCAAACTACGAATGACAGAAAGACGTTGGATTTTTTTTAACACTTTGTACCCACCTCCATTGTCATTTTTGTATATCGTGAGAATAACTAAAAGAAATCCCAAATGTGAGTTATAAAAGGCTCACTTATACAAATTCATATTTCACATTTCCTCTGCTGTCTTTGGAACAGAGAAAGTGCAGAAAAAATGACAATCGCTCTTGGCTTTTCAAACAAAAAGAAATAAAACTAACACTGCTTAAAAAAAAAAAATAAATAAATAAAAAAAAAACTCTCCTCCCCTGGCGTGTTTTGGGAGTTTGCCTGCTGAAAGATTCCTTAGTGAGAAAACTTAATACAAGAGATGATTTTCCTCAGTGTTTAAGAATGCCCTCTCCCCTGACCCTCCCAAGGGTGTCGTATGCATTTTGCATGGCTGTAATGGGCCCCTAACGCTGATGCACAGATATTAGTTCAGTCAGATTAAGAGTCCATTTACTATCCTGGTTTCCTCCAACTTGAACCACATCAATTTGTCACCGTCATAACGGTTTCTCAGAAAGCCTCCCTTAAAGATCTCTACCCACATGCTAAGTGTGCTCACATGCTCATACACTCATTACTGAGACCTCACACCACTAAACACAGGAATCTCACCCCTGACCCATGGAGGTTCAACACAGAAACAAAAACGCAGGAAAGAATCATAACATACAAAAAATGTTAAATGAGACATCCTGCTAGCAATTTAAAAAGAGAACCACACATCTCTCAATCAGGATGCTGATTGGGTTTCACAAACACAAAGACAAATGGTGCTCTCCATAATGTTTGGGACATAAACTCTCTTTTTGTTTTAATTTGGCTCTGTACACCACTAATGAATTATCACACTGTTTATACATAGCCCCCCCATTTCAGGGACACATACTGTTTGGGACAAATGGCTTCATGGGTGTTTTGGATTTGCCAGGTGTGTTCAATTGCTTCCTTAGTGCAGGTATACAGCAAGAGAGTGACTACTGTCCACAGAACACTTCACAAACATAACTACAGAGGCTATACAAGATGCAAACCACTAATTAGCCACAAAAACAGGATGGTAAGGTCCCTGTTTGCTAAAAGGTACATAAAAGAGCCTGCAGAGTTCCAGAAAAATAGTGTTGTGGACAGATGTGACCAAGATTCACTTGCATCAGAGGGATGGCAAGAGCAAAGAGTGGAGGCCAAAAGGAACTTCTCACGATCCAAAGCATACCACCTCATCTGTGAAACATGGTTTGGGCAATGTATGGTTGCCACAGGTACTGGCCTACTTGTCTTAATTGATTATGCAACTACTGGTAGTAGCAGCAGAATGAATTCTGAAGTGTACAGAAAAATCTTAACTGCTCAAGTTCAAGTAAGTGCCTTCAAACTTATTAGATGTTGCTTCATCCTACAAAAAACCCTTTAATAAAAGCTGAGAATCTGCACTTTAACCACATGTGGATTGTTTGATTACAAATCTTAAATCGTACAGAGACAGTCATGGGACAGTACAGATCTGGTTGCCAACCATTGTGTACATCATGGTTAACATTTTCTGACCTCTCAATTTTACATTTCTGTACCAGGTAATTAATTATTGTTGCTTCTACAATACGCATGTATCATATTATTTAACATCAACATCTGCCGAATAAATAAAAATAATGTGTATGACTTTCTTTTTTACTTTTCAATTGAGAAAACCATGAATATAACATTGTAGTCCAAGCTTTTTATTTTGTGCTTTGATTGAAGCAGACAAAAAAATCCCCCTACACCCTTGCAGTATAATGAGCAGACAGACTTAATGCTCCAGGAAAGACAGAGGAGTGAGCTCCAGGAAGAGCCGTCTCCACCTGGCATAGAATGTATAGCACACAGACATTTGCTGAATCCATTGACCGAAGCTCTGGAAAGTTGGCAGTCCATCCCAGTGCCAAGGATACGAATCACGTGGGCTTTGAGGTAGTCACCGCACTGGTCTGCAGGTTACAAACTCCCCTGACAAAAATAACGTGTGCAGTTCTATGGGGTGAAGGATATCAGAGAGTACAGAAATATACAGCCTGTTTGCTCATAAAACTGCATTCAGGCAGGGCACAGCAAGTGCCACGTCACCATATGGCCCCGCAAACTCACCAAAAATACAAAAAGAACCATTGTCTGCGAAAATGCTGGGTCTGCAAAGGATGAGTATGTAGGGATGGCCACAAACTGGGGCGGCAAGTGTCCAAGACAAGTGGACGAGTCAGTGGATCAGTTTAACCGCAATCATTTCAGACAGACTGCAATGCAGCTGCTTCGAATGCACAAAAATACTCCTCCGCTTATTCTAAAAAATATTTTAGTTAACCAACACACAAAATACATTCTCATGGACCTTGTGAAATTGCAAACTCCAGCTAAGGGTGTCACCCACACACTGCTGGTGAGGGCACACGCATGGTTCAACTTACACTCCAACCTGTGTTGCATTAACACGATGGTAATAACGTGTATTTTGGAAACATCTCCAAAAGTCCCGTATTATGAAAAAAACTTAAATATAAGTTATTATGACTTGAACCCGAGAGCCGATGTAGTGCGATCATGTGCGGCCCACATGTAGCCTGTTCATCACGGAATGCTGTGACAGTTTCACTTACACAATAAGCGGTTCTGTTTGAATGCCTGCCACGGAGGCTCAGGAAAAGGGGGACCGAAGGCAGCGGGGTGCGCAAATCTGAATCGATGCTCACACACGGCACTGCTTTTAATAACGCAAGACAAAAGACAAAAGCAGATGAAGCTTTTTTTTCCCCCTCGATGTCGTTTTGCCATTGTTGCCGTTGCATCATACTACTGAGCTTGAGAGACGTTAGAAGCGTGCTAGACCTTTGTGGGTTTCCACGGCAGCATTTGACAAGCTGTAAAATCTTGGGCCGAGCGCTCGCATAAATGTTGTGGGAGAAGGGTCAGGAGGTAGCGGACGGTATAGAGACCGCCTTCCCGTCAGAGGAGCTCGGGAGAAGAGGCGCGCTGTATGGGAAACGGCTCTGCCTGCTGACAGGGCCTGATAAGGAACAGGGAATCAAATCTCCTCCATGCGCATCGCAGCCTCGCTCTGGGCCAGATGTGCGCAGCTGGAGCCAGGCTATGGCACGGCAAACGCCGCCGCCCACCGCCCGCTCCGCCTTTGTTTGCGCGCAGGCCGGCCTTTGTTCACTCTGTAACGGTTTACTGTAAGAGACAACCGCACTTCCCCTCTATTCCGTGGCCCCGTTTTGCCATGTCATTCCACTCTCCCGTGTCGGGTAAGCACACACAATTGGCTACATCCTGTTGACCTCACGGTGCCTTTTTTTACTAGCAACAATGCCTCAGATTAAATTGTTTTATTTACTGAAGGATTAACATGTTTTCTTATGGCCTAAACCTTTAAGATGACATTGTAATTAGCTGGACGCATCTCAGCCTGCCTTGCTACTTGTCACAGAACAGTACCTCGGCAAGTCCCATCTGCTCACAGATCAAAAACTTTTTTTTTTCCAATGCAGAACAAATATGACACAGTCAAAATTTCTGGTTTCATACAAATTACATACCAATAAAATTAAGTGGAATATTCAGTCAGATTATCAAAAATTCTGTTTGTTTCATAGAGAATGCCCTGTATGGTGAATACTAAATACATACAAACTCCAATATTTGATGGCCATTTTGTTGAATCTGAAAACCTGAAAAATGATGTATTTATTTCTTGAAAATGTTACACTGTTTTTGTTCTGCATTTCATAATTCACGCGAAGTGTTTAGTTTCCAAAGTGTAACATTATCTCACCTTGAACTACTTGAACAGGAACACTGATTAGTGATTAGATTCCACATTGCTGAATTCAACATGAAACCTGTGCGTTCAGACCTCTGGCATTCCTCTAAGCTGCGGTGACATTTCAGTGCTTTTTTGGCAAGTTAAGAAAAATGTTGAAAATTACGTGGGGACAGCCTTATGTCTCAGACAACATTTAAAATCCTTAATAGGCATCCATATCATTTCTTAAAAAAACAAAAACTTAGATTTCTTAGAAAAAGACTCTAGTCAAACACATTGAACTTGGCATCAGTACTTTTAATAGCTTTGTGTTTACTTGAAAAGACTGTAAACACTGGCTAGTAAATGGCTCGCCATGAATTAATGAGCAAGAGAAAGAACCGCTTATGGAAACCCTGATAACCTGAAATCAGTTCATAGCCATATAATCTGCTCTGAACCCATTCTTAATTCATCTATAAAACGGTTGTGTGACATATAGGTGACTTCATTTATTACACCGCAGTTATAAATAGTTACGGTTTCATGCTAAACATACCATGCTGGATTGAAAGCAGGAGAATTTGCCTCAGACCAGTGATAACAGGATGTTCCAAGATCCCTAAAATGGATCTGCCATTGGGAACATTTTTCCACAGCGTACTTTGATTGGTTGCACATGATAGCTCTACCCAGTGTGGGGTTTTCCTGATTTGCAAATAGGTCTCAGGGAGGTCACTCTGTTAGATGACTGGAATGATTGATTTATCTGCTATATGTCTTGCCTGCCACACTCCTCTGTCCTGAATGGATAAGCACTTCCATGGATCTGGGTGGCTCAGAATGAAGCTCTGCATCTGGAGCGCTAACATACCAAATGTACGCCTGACTGGCATCACTGAGGACTGAGCTCATGTCTGGAAAAGAGGGTTAAGAAAACCAGGCCGAAGGACAGTGAATAACATGGGCCACCCCTGCAGGATATGTGCTTGTTTCAGCTGACTGATTCTCAAAGGCCAGTTTACAGAAAAACAATGTCTTCATTCCTTTGTGTGGACTCACACTGGATAACCTGCCAACTATTCTGCGGTTTAATATGAGTTTTGTAGACTCTGGGCTCCTTCCCTGTATTTTCTTACCCCACAAATTAATTAAAATTAATATTGCTTTCCATGCACTGAAACAAAAAAGAAGCAGGGAAGCTGGTTCGGGGCAATATGTGCTGTCGTGTTCCAACAGAATCTCACTTGTCACCACATCTGTGAGTGTCTAAGGCTCAGATGAGCCTTGTCTAAACTGAGTGCCCAACATTCCATCTTTATTAATAATCCGCACAAACAGCATTAGCCCGGTGGGGAACATGACAAGGGCCCTTCTTAATATTTTTCCTGGCAAATTAAAACCTGGAAATGCCTGGAGTGCTTCCGTGCTGGTTTATGAGAAGAAGGACTGGTGGGGGGGAAAAAAGAGAGCGGGAGAGAGAGATAGAGAGTGGGAGATAGACAGAGAGCAGAAAAGACAATGTTCCCCCTTCATATAATCAACTGCCTGCTTTGTACCACATCTGAACAGATTCTGACCTATATAAGCAAAGCCTTCTCCTCCGCCTGCCTTCAGCTCATCTGTAAACAAGATGAAGCCAAACTGAAAGGCACCGAGAGATGAAGGAACAGATAAGGCCACATTTTACACTGCAGTTGTCTGGTCCCAACCCTGTCTGCAAGTCATCACTTCACTGCACTGCATTTATCAGGCTGACTTCTGAGTGACACGCACTGAAACCCCTGACCTGGCCGCCTGTCAGTACACCAAAGACTCCTTTGTCCCTCTGAAAACACCAGTTGCTTCGCAAAGGGCTCTACCTAATCAGGCCTGGCCCCTCGGTGAGCGGGGAGAGGGGCTACAATGCAGCCATCCTGTGCCCAACGGAGGAGGAAGAAAGTTCAGAAGGTCCTCTAATGAAAACCAGGTCTCCCAACCATGGAATTTTAAGATCCTGCGCTCTTTTCCTCTCGTTCCATCTCCAAGTGTGTCCTTCAAGCTATCCCTTTGTTTTTGCTCGCTGGATCCAAATGTAAAAAATTTTCCCTGCCATCTGGGTAGGCGACTGAACGGATCAAAAGGAACGGCAGTAGAAACATTCCTTTTTTTACTAATTTTTCGAAACCTCAAGAGACAATCACTGTTTTGGTTTGGTTCCAACTACGGTCGTCTGAAAATGTATCCAACTCTGAATGTTTACTGGAAAACAAAATGTATTCTGAGACTACTTGGATTGGTAGTGAAACACTGACATCTGGCCTCTCACAAAGGCACGGTATTTTCTGCTCTTGTCTGAAAACTTACAGCAACATGTACAGTATGAGCACCAATCAGAGAGAGCATACTACAGCTTGTGACAAAAAAAAAATAGAAAACCTGCTAATAGATTATTCAGACAATTATAAGTTTGTTAATAGATGCTTTATCGCTGTAACATCTCTATGCTACTTTTGGCAATAATGTAGAATAATGCAGCAATGGACTGTGCCTTTTACTGACTTTGTTGAAAGGCTGACGCCATCAAATACATTTCCCTCGCATGTCAATAGCTTCTGATAGCATTTGCTCCTTCAGCTTACTTTTGATACATTTATTGGGCATGGTCTTTAGATCCACACACACATTGTAATAGCTCTTGGTCCATGACCCGGGCCAGCCATGTCACATATGGCAAACCCTACTAGTGTTTATAGCTGTGAATACAGATGTGCATATTTGCATTAGACTTGCATACATCTAGCAGAAAATCAGTATGAACTCTGGTAATATGTGGTACATTACTTAAAATGACCCAGAATCACATGAATATCTAAATGAATTCACCAGCCAGTGGGCTAGAAAACGTTGTGGTTGCCTGCATTCCCAAGTCAATCTTAAAATATGCAGCCAACATGCCTGCTTCCTGCAAACTTTTAGAATAACTCTAAATCACAAACCGAAAAACAAGCAATGAAATGAGATCACTAATAATCTGATGATTTCATAATTGTATGGATCACAGATGTGCTTTATTCTGTAGTTTGTGTAAATGTTGTCAGTGACAGCCTTCTTTTATTTTATATTTCTGTAAATGCATTCAGTATTGTTTTAGAAAGTAAGCCTAAATATATCAGAGGAGTTATTTCCCTAAGGCTTCTAGTAATTGCTTCAAGGTTAGTCCAGACATTGTGACCAAGAGGCACATTCAGGAAGTACTACAGGAAATACTTCATATTCTCTGCTGCCAAGTCCCCACTGAAGGTGCAAACAATGCAATCTCTTCTACTGATAGGTCCAGAGCCTAGCATGGAGACATGACCGGCTTCGAAATCGTTGTTAAAATAACGGCGAGCTTTTGAGATGCAGACCTGAATAATAATAATAATGTCCTTATCGCATCACTTCCTTTGTCTTGAGAAAATGACACGCAGATTAGATAAGGAGAAAACTACCGGCCGACACTCCGCCAGTCAGCTCATTATTCTGCATTGGAAACAGTTGTGTGAAGGACTATCGGGAAGTTTGACTCGCAAGCGTTAAAGGATAAAACAACGGCACTGCAAACATATAGGTCATATCTTATTAAAGACATCTGGCTTACTTAACCAGAGAGGGGGAGAGAAACAAAGTCAAACACAAAACACAGCCCAAGTCCAATCCTGAGTGAAGTCTAATCTCAGGCTTTAATTTCCTCAAAGCGCATGTAAAGAATAAAGAATAAAACTGTTGTAAGGCGAGCAGCATACGCACATTAGGTCAAACATTAGATAACTCCTCGGGTCCCTCTCTCCGGCGAGAGGGGCAAAGGGGCACTCGGTACGGCGATCGTGGGAGCATTGGGGCAGTCACAGTGGGAACATTCAGAGTAAAAACAGGAGCTTTGGAAGGGGGGCAAAAAGAAAAGGAGAGAGAAAGGCCCGCGGGGCTCTGTCTGGCCTGGCAGTGGGAGTCCAGGGCTGTGAGGCCGGTCTCTCCCCCGGGCCTTTCACTGCGCTGCTGGCCACCGCAGGCCACTCTCCCCTCTCCACATTTCTCAATTATTGTTACTTGGATTAGCCCAGCGGGAAGCCGGCATTCCTTCAATGAACCTTTTTGTTTGACATTCAAACTGCTTCCAGCATCTGCCCTGGCCAGCGTGGACTGTTCCAAATCTGGTTAGACACTCAAACCAGACGAAATGCAGCTTCTGTCAGATCCACTAAAGCTCCGCTAATTTAACACTGTGGTGGCAGGGAGAAAAGGTGCGCCGGGGGAAATGGAGGGGTGAAATAGGAAAAAGTGAGAGAGGAGAGAATGAATGAAAAACAGGTTATAGTGGGAAAACAAGATGGAGAATAAAGGACAGGTGGGTGAGAGAGGGAGAGCTCCAGCCCCGGTACCCTTGCACACCGTTGTTGACATGTGGGCTAAAAGGAAAATTAATGAACTGAAGGACTACACACCCCACAGCTCCGAGCGGCAGCATCCCCACTCCTACCCAGCAAGCACACATTCCCCAAAGCTCCGGAGACCAGACAGCCAGCCAGACACGCTGCCTGGATGAAAACTACCCAACACTGGGAAAAGGCTGAGATGTTTATCAGGCCTGCCCGAGTGTAAAGTCAGGTTCAGAGCAGGCTCTCTCTCACACTGGGACACAGCCACTCTCACTCACTCCCGTCTCCAGGGTCTCTGCCCCAGTAACTGTATAATACAGGATGTGGAGCAGGAAAAAAACAGGTCTGAAATTCCTCCCCGACTCCAGAGAGGGTTCCCTCCAAATCTGCGAGGCAAGGGATATTCATAGCATTTGGCTGTAATATCCCCCAAAACCTCACAAGGTTGTATTATTCAGTGTGCAGAGCATGATATATTTTTTTGCAATGGCTCAAAGACAGACTTCTCACATGCACACCAGGTAAAACCACTCCTGAAGTGTTGCAGTATGACACAGTGTACCATGTGACAGACGTCAAGAATGACTTACTAGAGGCTCTTTACTCAACTTCATAAAAAGCATTGGCTACACTATAGTAAATATTTCAGTCTACTTTAACAGAAACAGCAACACACATGCACAGACATAGGTATACATACGTTGAAACCTTCAAGTATTGGACATCCTACACAGACAGGCATTTACCAAGGCAATCACAGACTCTGTCCAAAATGTACAAGACCAAGGTAGAGAAAAAAAGGAGGAACTTGGACTTACAAAGGCCAATTTGAGAATGGGATAAAGGAAGGAAAATTTCATACCCTGGCCAAGACTGCAGGTAATTCCCTGGGATCTGTCTTTACAAATATCCAACCTGGCTCAGCCTGAGGACTCCCCAGGTTTCTCAAATGCAATTTAGCCCCGACAAAAGCAATTCAGTCCACCGACCCCTGTTGTCCTTGATGCTGGGTGGAGATAAGCAGTTTATTAGCACCTCAATTTCACTGGGAACCCTTTTATTTTCTCCTGTTTAAAGCCTGCTGTCCCGAAGCCTGGGCATTGTGTGGCTGCTGTAGACCAGGGTGCGTATGGGTCGGGTTAATTAGCCCCGCAAGCTTATTCATACAGCGAAGCCAAAAGGTCCTCTGCCAGCCTAGTTAATGGCACCACCGTTTACACTGAAGGTCATTTTAATCAAGGGAACGGCAGGCAGACTAATCTGCGCGGCGTTCGGCGTAAACACGGGATATCCTCGGCTTACAGTTGCCGAGATACCTGCGGTCATGGAAACGTCATTTCTGAGAGTCATTTCCTCGGAACTCCGAAACCTCCGGCTTTATTCCCTCTCATAATCTGTTCACGCTTCCACACGCGCACTTCTGCCATTTCATTTGATATTCCTGCATAATAACACGGTTTGCATTCAGCTTTACCACAAAGTTGTTCAAGCGTTATTTAGTTTTGTAAATTTATGCGACAGTAGGCGAGTTCAAAGATCAGCGTGATAGATCACTCCATAATTGAGGTCGCCTTTCGGCACACTAAAAGCTGCTGTCCATATACATGAAGGGGCTTTTTTTAAACATCTCGGGGAGAATTCTAAACACACATCAACCTTTCTCACGTCCTCCATTTTTTTAACCTTAAACTCAATGTCAAAACAGCGAGACCTCTGTGTTCATACCGACCGTGGCAGGACAAAGGCCAAAACGGTCCAAATATGCGAACGCATAAACCAGATAAAACGCAGCGCAGCGCGGGGCATGGCACGCCATAATTTAACCTCTTGTGTCTGTGGCATGTTTTCCAGACCTGGTTTGTTTTTCTTGGATGTTATTTCAGTCCCCGCGCAGGCTGAGGGCACCGGGCTGGGACCGTGAGTAATGAGCTCTGCGCTCTCTCCCCTCGTCTCCCGCTCCAGAACCGCCGCCTCGTTCCCCGCTCCGCCCTCCCCCTGCTGACGCGGTCTACCGAGGAGGTCCTCCGACGTCACGAACGCGCTGCGCGCGCCCGGGCACACGCGTGAATCATGCCCACGCATTCATGGGTATAGACGTTCGTCTGTGCCATCGATAGCCACAAGACCGTGTATCTATAAACAAATGTATGCACCCACATACACAATAGCACACAAAATCAAATATATATATATATATATATACACACACACACATATACAAATACATTCAAACAATTACAAAAATACACATACAAAACCCTACATACTAATACACACACCCTAACAAACATGCATCTGTGCACATAGATATGCTGGTAAAATACTCATACAGATCTACTCATAAACACATGCAGCTATCACAAGCAGCCACAGCCAAACAAACCCAAAAATGCCCACACACATACAAACCTGCTCACACACCCATCCTTTGCAAAGTGGACGCATATTACACCCTCACGTACGTGCACACGCGCACCCACAACAGCTTCAAAATGGTTGCCGATTAGCAAAACACTCCAGTCTTCTCGGCGTACTCCTGCACGGGAACATCACGTTACTCAATATCGAAAAACCGAGCCAATGCTGGCCTTCATATCAGGGACTGTGCTCCTTATCTCTCTCATTTCCTGCAGACTCGCATTAGCGAAAGGGCCGTGCTGTGCTGTTTTTATGGTTCTCACTATCAGGCATACTGTCCTGTTGTCTGATTTCTGTGACTCTGTAGCCTGTGTGAGCGTGTGACCGCACAACGGACCCTCCTCAACCCGGACTGCGTGTGTGTGTGTGTGTGTGTGTGTGTGTATGTGTGTGTGCGTGTGTGTGTGTTCAGCCATCACAGCCATCACAGTCTCTCCCTTATCTGCCTCCTCCTCCGAGCACTGCCCCTCGGTCCTGCCCCAGGGGCTGATGGGAGGCTTTGAAGTGGGCTGCGAGGGGGACCGGCGTGGTTTTACTGCCGGGACAGGCCCCCGGGGCCGAGCGCTATCAGCCCCCCGGATCGTCCGCCGCGAGTCCCGCGACGGCCCGAGGACTCCGAAACCCGCGGCCCATCGGCCCATGGGCTGCAGCCCGGCCGCCTCCTGTTCTTCATCACCAGACACGCTAACGGCAGCGATGGAGGCGCTCGCCGGGGACACATTCGGGCCCTATCTGCAGGCTGGGAGCGGCAGCACAAAGGCACCTTTGTGCCATTCACAGAAGACAAAAAACAAAAAAGCCGCCGCTCCACAAGGCGGCCTCCTGAAATATTTGCGCAGAAACAGTTAGGGCTTGGAATAATGTTATTCTTGCTCCTGGAAGGCCGCGTCGGCCTCGCGTAGCCCGAGAGAGGCGTCCGTCCGTCCGTCTGTCCCTGCCTGCCCCGCTGCCGTTCCCATTCCCGCACGCTGCCGAACGCGACGACGCGCCGTGCGCCCCTTAGCACGCGCCGCTGCGCGTAGTGAAACTGCAAGTGTTCGGGAGACGTGCTCAGAACCAAATCTCTGCTCTGTCTGGGTTCTGTCGGTATGGGGCCACCAGCTTTTCGACCTGAACACGACAGGCCGGTGCTTTTGCTTCTGATCTAAATTCATTTTACAAACGAGTGCGAGAGCAGAGGGGGGTGGGGGTGGAGATCGTATCTGCTAAAAACAACACTGGAGAGCTTCCCTGCACCATAAACACAGACGGCATTTAAAGACAAAATGAAAAGAACGAGCAGCGCACGTAGCCTAAAGCAGCGTGTTCGGTGTGACTTCACCACACCCCACCCCACCCCACCCTCGCGGAGACTGACGGACGTCACTGACGAGCCGCTGATGATGAGACACTGTTACATGACTCGGGGTGCCCAGCGAACACCTGCCTCCACTTAACCCCGCTGAGCCTTTCTGCTTGAGCTGGCTCTTTCAGCCCGGGCCGGCTCCTCCTCACACGCTGCCTCCGCACAATGTCCCCGCCCGCGTCCCGCAGGTTCGGGGGCCGCCGCCCCTCTGCTCCCCAAACAACACGACAGCTGGGGGCGCGGGCCAAAGGGGGACAAGGCGGTTCTGTCTTCAAGAGACACCCCCCCCCCCGCACCCTCCCCCCCCTGCAACTTCCATCCCCACCGTCCTCCATTCATGTCCCCCCCACCGGTCGTCATGCCAATCAAGCGCCTCTGTTAGGTCAAGAGTTATTCACACGGCGCTATGGGGGACGTGGGGCGCTCCCATTCAGAGCCCGCCGCGGGCCCCCCTTACCGCTCGGCTCATAACAGGCCGCCCCTTCGCCGTGGAACGCGGCGCGCGGCTCCCGTGGTAACCGTGGCCCCCTCCTCGTATTTATCGCTTCCTAAATATGATGGATTCCTTGCCCTCTCCCCGGCTAACGGTGTGTGGAGGAGGTCTGCTTCTCTGCCTCTGGGAGATGCAAGGGGCCTGGTTAATGCACTGTCAAACAGGACACAAGGCAGACGTTGTGAACCGACCGCTTCGCTCTCTCGCTTGGATGTACTTTTCAGTCTCCTACACTCAAAAGACCTTTCCTCCAAATAAACGATGCGTAATTGAAAGTTAACAAATAGGCCTAATAAACAAATCCCTTTTGCCCTCAAACCCCAAAAGGCAATGCCTTTTCGCTAACGGAAATAATCAGTCAAGGCTTTGCTACTCAACCATGGTCGCAAAACTGCTTTATTTAGTCAAGTTCTAGAAATAGAATGGTGATCTTGCTGATTTGAAAGCCAATGGAAAGAAATACTCCATTACAACAATGGTAAAATAAAACTATGTTGAAAAATGTGGAGTTCAAACTTATAAGATGATCAAAGGGGTTATTTTTAGTTTTCACCATAGAGCTGTTTTGTCAAACAATTTAAGAAAATCAAGCCAAATCCAAGCTTTGCAGTCTTCTCTGATTAGGTACACAAGTCAAATCCTGTGGTGCAGTCTTGCTGAAGCCTAAAATTACCTTTATTCACTACATTCTAATGCATTTCTCTGCATACTTGATCACAGGCAACATGTTCCCACAGAACAAGGGCCTACTGGCAGATGCGTTTGATGGACATTTTGTGGTTGGAAAAGTGCCGTCTGCCTCCCACAACCACTCTACATGTTTCTGTTTATTCACCAGCAATTGGTGTGAAACACAGAAATCCTATGACTACAGAGAGAGGGAAGGCAGAAAGCTCTCCAAATCTTTCCTGTGATCCCAGCTTTAATAGACAAAAACTTCTTAAAATAACTTGGACTGAGGTCGCTATAGCCTGTGCAGAAGAAAATACAGGAAGGAGAGCTGTGTCTGTGGAAGGCCACCATTCAAAACAGGCAGAGAGAATCTGTGAAAAAACCCAGTGGGGCTGCCATGCTAATTTTAGGAAGCTGGGGTGATGGTGCTGGTCTGGCATGGGGTGCCAGTATGGACCGGGCCCATGAACCCGGGTCCAGAGCAGAGGGACCTACAGGGCCCAAAGGAAGCAGAGCACGGTGGAGTGCAATGACGCTCCACTGGCCTTCCTTTCCGCAGGCCCGAGGGCTTCAAAGACCCTCCTCCAACTCCAGCGGGTCCCGTGCCACGCCTGTCCATCCCCTCCCCCTGCCTGATGGGGGAAGATTCGCTGCTTTGTGGCCCATGTCCCCCCCCCACACACACACACACATCTACGAAGAAAAACATCACAGCTACTAGGGCTAAAAGGCCAGGTTTTGCCTCTATGACCTGGAGAGTACTGTATAAGCTCACACTTGGAAAGAACCGTTTACTTTCACTGCCAAGCCTGGAAATACTGGAGGCTTGTTTGACAGGCAGATTTCATGCTTTCACCATCACTTTAAACTTTGTTATAGCACCTAATGTCCTAATAGTGCTAATAATGCTGCTTTCTATTGCAGCTAAAATATTCCCAGACTCCATAGCTCTGCTTTCTGGGGAAAAGGTGAAGATGACCCCAAGAGGAAGCACTATTTTAATAAAACATTTTAATAAAAACAATGGTAGTTATTCTAAAGCCAGCAATGGACTGGCACATTACCATGGCTCTAGCCACCTCCAGCGTGCTTCAGTGTTTACTCGCAAGTTCTTTTGGCTGAGACAAGTAGAAAGAAACATACAATCAATCACTGGGCAAAACTCAGAAGGCACTCTTGCCCAGCTGAAACCTGCAGCTGGGAACACTTTCCCAGTGACTGAGCCGACTGCAGACTGTAGCCCCAGAAAACCGTCTCTTCCAGATATTATGGAGCTGCCTCCTGGTGTTGAAACACTGGCCGAGTATTTGAATTTCGACAGTTCTCTCTATTCATAACAAATGTCTTCACCTTAAAAATTACTATGAGATTCTGACTTAAAATGAAAGGGCTGAAAATGTGGGATGGTCACTACTAAAGCCAAATATGAGTCTTTTTTTCTTATTTAAACACACCACAGTAAGAATCACAAAATGAAGACTTCAAAGTGACCTGTCCAAGAAAAGTATAAGGCCCTAGTGTTTATCTACATTAGAGGGAAGCAAGGAAGTATTATGGGCAGCAACATTGACTCTGCAATCTACATGCGGAGTACTATTTCACCAATCTCTGTGGTCAGCAAAACCACCACTAATTGTTTTCACATTACAAAGCAACCAGCCAATTTTGCCTCTTGATTTCTCTCCAGGACCACCTTTAAGACTCGCACTGCATGTTATGCTACTTTCTCATTTTCAACAAAACAAAAATTCTTCATCAGACATTTATAATTGTACAAAATACTTTTTTTTTAGTTTTGGCTTCATTTCATCAGACCACGCACATAAAAGCACGTACACCCACATAAACTTTCCACATATCTGTTTAACCAGTTGCTTATTTGCATACAGTTGAAAAGTGTATTTTTTAAGTAGGAAGAGCAGTAGCTGAAGCCTCTTTGGAAGACTTGAAAAAATTCACTCTGTAAGTCAGCCACTAACAGTCTTTGAAAACCCAAAAAAGAAAATCTAATAAATGACATCAAAATGATTTGGTACATGGGTAAGTTCCTCTAGCATGTCACTACTGACAGACATGTTGTCCTTGAAAAGAAATTCTGACATTAATTACGGATATCACTCATTTCAAAGGTTTGTCAAATTTGGTCTCTGCTTCTTTATAACAAATATACAAGCAAACCACCCATAGTTCAGGAAGCAAAACAGCTAGTCATGTCGATGGACAATATAATTAAATCAAAGATTTTGCTTAAAGACCGAGAACAATAACCTTTAAAAAAAAAACACTGATCTGGTAATACTGTTGAGATGGGGAATAGCACAACCAGGTGTGGAACCACCAAAGCCCGACTAATTAATTTCTGCAAGTTTCACTCTTTCAAGTCACAGGCCAGCAATCAGTTTTGAGATGTGAGCTGCATCGGACTTCACTCTCCATTTCCTTTGTGGAACCGGGACCCGGACGCCGGAGGAGCGCTGCGGACATGTTTTAACCATGAGCAGCGGCCTCCTGATTGCCTCCTAATTTGTTTAAAGAGAAAACAAAGCGAGGGAGCGAGGCTGTTTGTCAGCAGCGCGGCGCGCCGAGGAGACTGTGGGCAGGGCGAACACGAGGAAGCTCGTTAGGAGAACGCTTCCAGCATCGGAGCCCGTCATTACAGCCTGCGCACGGGCAGCCTGGCGGCAACTGCGCCCGGCTCGGCTCACGCACCGCAGAGAAGCCAAATCCTGTTCCAGGGGAATCTGCCGGTTGACAAACAAGCGCGCGTGCAACCGGAGGCTAGTGGTAATGAGCAGACTGTCACCAGCCACGACACAAGCAACATGGGAGGGGCTACAACACCCGCAGAGGAGGGTTTAAAACGAGCTAAATTTCAATTTATTATAAGAAAATAATCACAGTCTCCTGGGGTGGATAAACACTGAAAGTGAACCCTGACAGCGGTAAGAAAATGGCAGGCTTTACACACGGCCTTGACGAAAGGCTGGTCATGGTAGAGTAGGCTTAGCGCTAGGGTCGGCAATAAAGCGGTAATGAATCATCTGGAATGCCCTCCGTGGGAAAGGTAATTATTTCAAATTACCAGTCAAACACAGCATTTCAGAAATACTCCAAAAGGCATGACAGTCAGGTTCCTTGGCAAACAATGCTTTAACATCTGTACAAACAATTGCTTAGACGTATACAAGATGCTGAAAGAGAGAGGGGATTTTTTTGTTTTGTTTCGTCAAAAAAAAAATGTTGGCTCAAAGACATGAGCAGCAGATCTCGAGGCTGTGATAAGACAAAGAGAGAGGATTTTTTCTGGGGAATTCTTATCATAAATACGGAATATTTGAAAAGCAGAGAGGAGTTCAAGCTGAGAGAGCTTGCATGAGCAGGTTTATAAACCATGGAAGCAGAAGCCTCCATTGGCACCTCTTTTTCAGGAAGGCAGGGAGTACAGTATGGCAACAGACACATGCCCCACTGCATTCCTCCCCAGTTATTTGATGACCACCCAACTGGACTTAACACTTGAGGCTAAGAGACAGTATCCCATTGAGGTACTCACAGCCAAAAATCCTGTCGTGGGACCACACTATCAGGAAGCACATACAGACCATAAATGCAAACAGAGATAAGAAAAAAGAATTATAGCGCGGTCAGCTTAGTTTACAGTAAACCAGTTTGGGGTCAGATTCCAAATTTAACACCACACCCAGGGCCCTGTATGGCAGATGGATCTTCTCATACAGGAGAATATTTATCTAAACTATTTACTAGGCAGCCCATGTCGAAACACAAACAGAGCTGAAAAGGAAGAGACAAACCCACGCTCAGAACCTGCTCATTAACTGGCCCGTCAGTGGTTTTATAGGAGAATAACATCTGAAGTCTGCTTGGCTTGCCTAACGGAGCTGTTTTTAACAGAAGAATCTATATCTGTTTTATCTTTCCCGTTTAATTTGCTGGCTCACTGTGCCCTTTTATCCCCCTGGCTCCTCACACGTATCTCTTTTCATGCTTGTAAACTGCCAAGGTATTAAGGGCCAGACTAGCCACTAAAGGAGAATCCATTAATTCATCAGTTTTTTTTCCTCCACGGGCTTCCGTAGCGCCTGAAACAAAGCACTCCTACAGGCCGTGTGGTTTCATTTCCTGTCCACAGTGAAACTGATGCCCTCAGAAAAAATCAACACAGACGCTGAACATACCAATAACTTCACTTGGTGTTGGTCTGGGTCCAACTGCACACAAAAATAATAAAATAAAAATATGTATTTTACATATTTTGGTGCCAGTGTTGATAAACATCCAAAAGGAAATTAAATAACTGTTAGTGGAAATATGAAAAGCACATTCAGCGGGCGAACTTAATTTTCAACACTCCACTGATTTTTATCCTCTTTTAACAGACTCCGTTGAGGTCAGGGGCATTCCTTTCCCCGCGGAATACATTTTTCATATGAAGTGCACCTTTTTAGATTCCCGCTCACCCACATTAGTGGAGCCCCATTACAGACCTCAGCTTGCAGGGCGTATCGTATTAAGCTAAACTGCCGGTTCATGCTAAGATCTGGGACACGGCGCGACGCTGGAAGGAAGGCTGGAGGTAGCGGCGGGAGGCCAGCGTCTGTGTGTATACACAAGGCTTCAGCGCCGGGGTCTGGGGGAGAAATATCGCTCCCGACGTACAACACTGTTCCATACGGCCCTCCGACCCACCAGCTGAGAAAAATTAAATACACACAAATCAAAGATTTAATGGTTAATACGTCAACTCGGCTGCGCCACGGTCCTTAGAACGCGCCTGAGGAGCGGCACCTCCGCTTCCCTTCCCGCTGCGCTCCTGAGACAGGCCTCCCCTCTCTGTGGCGCTGGGCGCCTTTCGCGCCGCGGCCTTTCAACCGAGAGCGGCCTCCGCTCTGGCTCCGCACATCGGCAGCACTTTCCCTCCGACTGCTCGCGAGAGGAAACGGACCGCTGATTGCTGGGAGCTTTGGCCAACGATCAACAAAGAACCCAGGAAAAGGAGCTTTTTATTTTTGAGTTCTACGGTCGCAGTGGTGGAGCATCCATTCCACCCCACCAAATAGCTGGAGATGGAGAAACAACAGGCTCGTGTAATGAATTCCTCAAAAAGCACTTCTCAGATAATTAGCTGCCAGTCTACCTTGCTTTAACTTCCGATAAAGGCAAAGAACAACACTAAGAAGCCAGTGAAACTCACTGCAGCAAATCTAGAATTCTTATACAGCTTTATGACCTATAATAGTGCAAAAATGTTGCATTTCTTCAAGGTGTTAAAATCCAGTTAATTTACTAAATCTTCTTACTCTAGAGAAGCACTTTATCAATACTAACAATAATAAACTAAATAGGCTAACCACTGGAGCCACACGATTTTAGGAATGTTGGCTCATTGGGTTTGACTTGACTACAGTTTCTCTTTGAAGTACAGAACCAAGCCTCAATAGCAAAGTACAATGCTGAAATGCAAGCCAGCGCAGTCTGTTTATATGACTTATGGATAGCAACATACAGAGCGAAGCTCAGTAGCTGAACCTGGCTTGTTAAACTACTGGGCTTAAACTAAACCTCTTTAGGAGAACTAATCTTCAAAGGCCAAAGAATTCCTAGCCCTCAGCCTACAACAGGATTAAAGTCTCTATGGTTACTGATAGTAATTACCAACCAATAAAGTACAGGAAAGTAAAACAGACTTTTGTATGCTAAATAAACAACACCAGATAGGAGGAGCATTCCCAAACAGATTAGTGTCCAAGAAAAACCTATATAACCACCAGTCAGATGTAGCCACACATCCCTGAGTGGGAAGTCCTATGTACAGTCTGTGAAGGACAGTGGAGCTCAACCATTCAACCGTTTGGTTTTCCTTCTTTACCTCTTAGTTCATCTTTGATATATAAACAACCAAGCTGAGAAAAGGACATTAACACCGAATACCCCACCTCCCAGATGGTGGCAGCTGGTAATAAGGAAATGTTCAGTTAAAATTTCACTGTATTCAAAACAAATCATTAGATGCCCGTAAAATTTAATTTCCTGCTATTCAAACCGCACCACTATAACACAGTACAGCAGGGAAGCTAGTTAACAAGACCCTTTTCCCATCTGCAAAGAGTGTTAATGCCTTTCAGCACAATCTTGCTCAGTAAATGCTTCCACAACAAGTCCGTGAAGATGAACTTAATCGAGTTCCCAAGACAGATGCAGATATGAAATCGGATTAAAGCATATCTTGTCATTGTCAGGTCTTGTCACCATTTTATAAATGATGATCTAAGCGAATTTAACCAAGTAAAGAAGTTAGTTCTGCAACACACGTGACGCAGCCTGCCTTGGAATTAAATTTTTGAGGGCTTATCTGTGTGTTACACCATAGAAAAAAGCCTGACTCACAGCAAGATAGAACCTGGACTGTCATTATGTCATTCACCATGCTGGATGGTGATCGCAACGATCAAGCCTTCTCACTACAGGCAGCTCTCCCACCGTGTCACTGCATCATTAGCAGTGATGAAATGATATGTGTTATCATCTGGAACACAAGCAGAACCCCCCCCCCCCAGCACCGAGCCAAGGCTCTTAAGTGTTTATTTCACTGTCCAGCACAGGCTGCTCAATCACTATATTTAGGCATTTTTCCTGTGCTGTACGGTGGACATAAAATACATGAATAGTTTCCACTCCATTTTATTCATGGGAAACAAGTTGCTTCTATTTTTTTTTCTTATATTGTTTACACCAAACTAGTCTGCTATTATTTATTTTTGCACTTATGCTGCTAGTGAGAGGGTGGAACAAGGTTGAAGTTCTACATGAAAAAGTATAGAAGAGTGCTGACAATAACCTTGAGAGGGGAACCTTAAGGATTTATCCATCCATTACTTTATGCATTTTTACTGTTCATTCAGCACAGTACAAGGAAACAAGCATGCAAATTCCAGGGTTATCCTGCCAATCATCTTGAACCAGCCAACTGGAGTGCACAAGCCATGAGCAGTCCAGGTACAGCGAGCTGCCTGTGAGGAAGGTATCCTCAGAGCTCATAAAAAACATGAGGGGAAAAAGCATGAGCCAAAGCTTTCCCTTCAAAGACCCATTCACCATCTTGTGTGCTTGTGGGATTGCACTTCGGTCAAATATCCCTTAGTCAGGAATGTGCATGGATCATCTAATGGGCTAATGTAGGAAATGGCCGCTGGTGCAATTCTAGCTTTGGAGGAAGAATTGTGTCTAAGATAATTACAATCTATGTACAGCCATCTAAATAAATGGTAAATGGTAAATGGACTGCATTTATAT
The DNA here is from genome assembly GCF_018555375.3 of Anguilla rostrata. Taxonomy (NCBI): domain Eukaryota; kingdom Metazoa; phylum Chordata; class Actinopteri; order Anguilliformes; family Anguillidae; genus Anguilla; species Anguilla rostrata. The sequence goes on along the minus strand of NC_057936.1, from coordinate 27,192,416 downwards.
AGCGCTTTTATCCAAAGCGCTTTACAATTGATGCCTCTCACTCACCAGAGCAGTTCGGGGTTAGGTGTCTTGCTCAGGGACACTTCGACACGCCCAGGGCAGGGATCGAACCGGCAACCCTCCGACTGCTAGACAACCGTTCTTACGTCCTGAGCTATGTCGCCCCAATGATTCCTCATCCATGTGAGAACCTGTTAAGAGCTGTGCTGACTGATAGGTAGCATATATTTCCATTTTCAAATAAATATTAATCGTTGGCAGAAAGCTCCATAAAGCTTAAGTATTCATTAGGGCACAGGGAGTGTGGCAGTTCACAAAGGCCTAATTGTGGCCAGTGAAAGATTTGTGAATCTTCATGCAATAGCATTTCTTAAGCCCTTAATGTAATGCAAACAGTCTTTAAAGATTTACAGCTGACACATTTACTGCAGAATTTAAAAATCTATGTTTCATCCTGGCTCCTGTAAAGTGAAATGCAACATGATTTCTTAGTATTAAGTTAAATGTTGCCATGGAAAAAGGCCATTCTAGCTGCTGAATGTGATTTTTTTTATTTTGAGGGTAACTTGATAAGTCATAGAAAATTCCAATACAATTTATTATAATTGTACATTGTTTCTCAAATTAACTCAAAAGCCCTATGAATATGATGATTCATATCTCTTGCACATGACAAACTAGCAACTGAATTCACCGGAGAAAATTAAAAAACTACCCTGCTACCATGTACTTCCCTATTGAATGTTGTGAAAACTGCCTTCAAAACATGATAGTCTTCATAAGAGATTCAACTTTAATGCTTCTTTCAAGGAAGAAAAATGAACTAAAAATCATAGGACGCCTTATTCTTACACAGGCAAGCGCACACACAGGCGCACACACAAAATTTGATGGAAGGTGGAAGACGCCATTCTGGGCACTTCTACAGTTTCATCATTAGTCTGTGTCCCTATAGAACAGGATCTCACATGCCTTGACTTCCTCATGTTCTTGGTTTCTTATGCTGTTCTGTAATAACAGGAAAGGGTCTCTATGGTTGCCTTATCTTAGCAGTGAAAAAATAGTACCTAATGTTCCTGGATTGAGGCTCAGTGTGTTTACCAATGATGTTTTTTTTCACCCAATGTTTGGTTTTCATTGATATTATTCACTCAAAAATAGTAAATTAATAAGGCCTGTTTTGGATAGATGTGAGGGAATTAGTTGATAATACAAAAAAACTAAAAACATTCAAGTCATCTAATTTTGGATGAGCACAAAATTGATGTATATTCTGTTGCATTGTATTTCTTTTATAAGAATAGAAATCACCGCGCTCACCTGTTTTAATTTGTTTGGTGCAAAACAAGTTGAAACCAGTGAAATATCGTCAATTGAAAAGAAATTGGTTCGCACTCAAAAAATGGCTACAAAGCTTCAAAAAATGTAATTATTTATTATTATTTTTTTATTTGTTTTCTCCAAAGCAGAATCAATGCAGAATCTCAAACGTTTCTGCATGCTGCCTTCTTCAGTGTGCAGGTATTTCTTCAACTGAAAAGTCCATGTCTTGAACCATTTGGTAGGGCAACTTATCTGTTCAAATGTTCTTAAAAAGAATAACAAAATCAGTTTACATTAAAAGTTAAAGGCCAAACTTTGGTTATACTGGCTTTGTTATTCTTTTTAATTGAGTTATAAAGATTTCTTATAAAGATCTTCCATTTTCCATTCCAAGTTGAGACTATTCCATTAAGTGAAATTGCATTCACATTTTAGTGTGGTAAATCACCCATTTTGCACTGCAGAGCAAAATCTTACATAAACATAAAAGGCATCGGGCCTTTACCATCTATTCATTATGTCAAATTAGCAGTTTTTGAACTGATCTTTGACAAATCCAAAAATTGAACAGTGTCTCTAGTGGTACCACATCATTACTGCAGTATTTCTTCAGTGAGTGAGTCAGTGAGTTAGAGACACCGTTTCTGGGGCTTCTTTTTCCATTAACAGTCCAAAAATAAATAGCTACAGTAACATAGCCTGGGGCAAGGCATTCCAATTCCGACAGGGGAGCCGTTTATAAGACATTTCTTTTAGCAGGGAAACCCCACATTTACAGCAAAACTACAGTGATTACTATGGTGATATCAAGGACATCAAGGCAACAGGAAGGCAAACTGTGAGCTACGTTATAGTCTGTAAGGATAATGTCAGACAGTATTCTGCAATGCTGTTCTAGCTCAGTAATGATAATATTTGGTACCTACTACTGACAGTTGCTATGGTACAGACTGAAACACAAATTCACCAAGAAGCAGCATAGCACACAAATACAAAAATCTGGCACAGCACACAGCTGCTGGATTCAAGACTTTGTTTAAAGATCTAAGTGAATCTCTGTCACCAAAGACTATATTTGATCTAGCACAATATTAAATTAAACAAGTGTTACTTTAAAATATTCTTGGTGTCTTTGAAGAGGGTTTTATTAAATTTGGCTGGAAAATAACTTAAATGACCTAGCCAGCTGGTAATTCACTTCATCTGTAAAGACTCTTATACAACTGGTTCAAAAATATATATTCATAGTAAAAGTGTTTGATCAAATGTATATGTTACTGAGTATGACAATGTAAGTTTAAACAAATGTGCTAAGAAAGAAATGGCAGTGAATGTTTGAAAAAGGGGGGAAAAGTACATTCCTACATATTAACAATGTTGTTTTTTTAAAATGCAAAGGTCATTGAGTGACTCCGGTATGATTATTTTGCATGAGTTCAGTGCGAGCTTAGGTGTACGAGACGCTCCCAAAGAAGCTGTACTTTTTTCAGGTAAAGTGGCTTTAGTATCAACATTTTGTCTGGTTGAAGTCTTCACTGAAATGGTTCCATCCCAATGATTTATGGTCTTCGTGGCGTTATTAAACTGAAAGACTGTCATGGCAGGATGCCCTTTCCACTTCTTTTTTCCAGAACTATAGCATTTAGTTCTAATTCTAGGTTGCATTTTCAGAACTATCATAAAAAATAACATTTAACCATTCATAAAACATTTATTTATATTTGTATTATTAGTACCTTCTGTTCATAAGACATCAAATACCACGAATATAATTCATGACTGCAGAAAAAAGCTGACAAAAGATATGTTTTAGTATGGAACGGATCGATTAAAGACGTCGGCGTATTCCTTTGTAGAATGTCACTGACCAAATTATATTTAAATGTCCAATGAACACAAAGCAATTAACACAAAGTCAATCATGTAAGCAAAAATCTGAATGAGAAGCACTAAAAAACAATTTTATAAAGATGGGAAGCCACGTTCACAAAATAATGCGCAGAAATGCTACACCTCTTCTTCGGCAAATCATGTTATAACAGAGCAAGGCGATGTTTACGCGGATCATTCACAGGTTAAGTGTAAGGAGAATGTCTTTGGGGTTTCGCAGTAATCGGCCAATGAAGGCAGATCATCTACAAAAGATGTCTTCCGGCCCTGGAATTAGAACTGGATTGAGATAACTGTAAAGAGTACAAAATGCAAACTTAATGCCGAAGTTGTGATGAGATTTGAGCCACAGCTTGAACTGAAAGGCTGATGTCAATCTAGTACAACGACAATATTAACAATACAATACATCATGAAACGCCTTTCACGTGGAACCTCGGTGTGCAGGTAGAAACTGCATTTCAACTCTTTCAACTCACTTCACGCCTGCTATGGCCACATTGCAAAAAGATCACTTCACCGGGCTTGAAAGTGCATGTGTAGATACTCTTGGCACCTTTGAAAATTTGAATCCAAAAAATTCCGCCTTTAACGGATGCAGTTTGCAACTGAAAGGCTTTGTTTTGTTAGAAAGGGAATCTTATGCTGTGATGCTTCTTTTTGCCGCCTCATTCGACTTACTCAGCTTACTCACAGTAGGCCTATACAAGCGCTGCAATATTAACATTAATATATGCCAATTTAAACGGGCCTATTTTTATTTTTCAAACTGTGAGATTACAGTAACACATTCATAATAGCGTACACGTGATAATCCGTGCTCTACATATGATATCAAATGCTGTATTTGTTTTGTATCTATAAAGCATTCCAGACAATCGACTTCCAGCTGAGAGGGGTGAAATGGTGAGCCACTCTATCATCGCTTTTAAAGAGTGCCATTGTCTCTGTATTGAGGTGCAAATTAAATCTCTGTTTAAATTTGGTTTAGTAAAAAGACGATGTAGGGGTGAGCCACTGTCAATTAAGACCATTCTAACAGCACATAACTTCCTCAGATTAGGAGACCTTTTGACCAACACTTCGTGAATTATTACCATGCTATTTTATCATTTTAATCTATGAGTGACCATAGTTAACATCGTAGTAGGCTACACTTAATTTAACACATGGTTAACAACCCGTTTCTTCGTTTTTATTTTAAGCTATAAAAAAGCCAAGATGAAAAATACACAATCAGCATACTTTAGCCAAATACGAGATAATAGCATCATGGAAAAATACATTTGAAGAACAGTCATGTCCATTAGGCCTGTATACTTAGTGGATCTAATCATAAATATCCTCAAAACTTTTAAAGAGATGTGGAAGTTTCCGACACGGGCTAAATAAATCGCTGAAACGAACCAACAAATCACGTTCAACCCAATCTAAATCATATATTTGGCGTTTTGACTATGTAAAGTTGGCAGAATAAAACTTTTCTTACCGGTTGCAATATGCATCCCAAGAACAACCTGCAACAGAAGGAAGTTGAGCTGACATCTCCGAAGACGGTGTTTCACTGTTGCCCGTATATAATGCATTCCCTTGAATCTTAACAGCGTAAGCCTACGTGCAGTGGTATGGTATCTTTACATCCACTGAACTCACGTCCAAACTTTGATTTTAAAAAATAGTTTTGACGTTTAACTTTTGTTCCTTGTCCCGTCTCTGTGCACCACTGTCGGTTTCGAGCGGCTCGTCGCACTCAGTGGCGTATGCTAGAGTCAAAGACTTCTTATCCTTGTCGAAGTTGAGAACAGTTCTGCTTTACCTCCTCTCTCGCCACACTTCCAAGGAACCCTCGCTGCCGAGCACAAGCCATCTGGCTCTCATTATAAATCGACGTGTCGCCACCTTGTGTTGTAAAAGAATAGGCCACATTTCGTTTGTCATCCCGTTCAAGGAAAGGGCACTGTACTTTCTGTTCAGTAATTCTAACATTTACTTTTAATTAATACCAACATCCAACTATTTAACACAAGTATGTAAGACAATAGCCTATAGTAGATCTATTCATTGACTTCAAATGTTTTTCCCCTTAACAAATTCAGGATGTTTACATTGATGTCACAAATTTTATATGAAGATTAGTGGGTAGTTTATGTCATACATACTTGTATTCTGAATTATCTTACATTTTTAAACACTCATAGGACACCAAAAATATTATACTTCATTTGATAACTAATTGGCATTAAAGCATAGGGTAAGCCGGGGCAAGACGTCCCCTGAAGAACAGTGTCTGTTTTCTTATCAAATATACATTATTTGAATATCAATATAATAAGTACACAAGAAGCGTGTTTATGTAAACACTTTTATAAGGTAATTAAATCGCAACAGTCTACAACTTTGTTATTATAAAACTAAATGTTAAATTCTGTAATGGACATCTATCTGGGAGAAGAAACCCCTGGGACATCTTGGCTCATGGGTCATTGTGAGAAATACAAACTTGGCATGTATGGATAAGATTAACCTTATTTTCAAACTTTAAACTCACTTTAACCCCAATGTTAATGTTACATAACATACAAGAATAATCTTTGGTTGTTTTTATAGCTGTTTCGTTATTGCCTATTAATTTAGAACTAATAGGCCTAAGAGTGACCTATTCAGATCTTCCCTCAGAAGTCCTACTCTTACTCTTTCATAAAATATAAAAATATATTATTTGGCTCAGTACTCCATAATTTTTGAATTGTAATGAAATAATTCAGATATGGTTAAAAATGCACATTCTCGGCTTTATTTAAGGGTATTTGTATACACTTTGGTTTCAACATGTAAAATTTACACTTTTTATACATAGCCCCCCATTTCAGGGCACCATAATGTTTGAGACATATTTCTGTTATGTAAATGAAAGTAGTCGTGTTTAGTCACATATCCTTTGCGTGCAATGACTGCTTGAAGTCTGTGACTCATAGACATCACAAGGTGCTGAGTATCTACTCTAGTGATGCTCTGCCAGGACTGCACTGCAGCCATCTTCAACTCCTTCTTGTTTCAGGGGCTAGTTGCCTTAGGTTTTTTCTTCAGAACATGAAACACATGTTCAATTGGATTCAGATTGGGTGCATGACTTAGCTAGTCAAGAATTTTCCAGATTTTGGCTTTGAAAAACTTTGGGATCATAGTCCTGCTGAAGGATGAAGCATCATCCAATTAGTTTGGAAGCATTTGGCTGAACTTGAGCAGATAAGATGCTTCTGTACACTTGAATTCTGCTGCTATCAGCAGTCACATCATCAATGAAGACGAGTTAGCCAGTATCTGTAGCAGCCATACATGTTGGGGGGGGGGTGCTTTGGATCTTGGGCAGTTCCTTTTAGCCTCTACATTTTGCTCCTGCTATCACTCTGAGAAAGTGAATCATGGACTCATTCATCCACAAGACTTTTTTTCCAGAACGCTGAAGGCTCTTTTATGTAATTCTTAGCAAACTGTAACCTGGCCATCCCGTTTTTATGGCTAACTAGTGGTTTGCATGTTGCAGTGAAGCCTCTGTAGTTCTGTTTATGAAGTCTCCTGTGGACAGCAATAATCTACACTTGCTTCCTGAAGAGTGTTTCTGATCTGTCAGGCAGGTGATCGGGGATTTTTCTTCATTATGGTGAGAACTCTTCAATAATCAACTGTAGAGGTCCTCCTTAGCCTACCATGCCCTTTGTGATTACTGTGCTCATCAGTGCGCTTCTTCTTTTTAATAATGTTCCAAACATCTGATTTTGGTAAGCCTAAGGTTTGGCCTATGTCTCTGACTGTTCATTTCTTATTTCTCAGTCTCATAATGGTTTCATTGACTTCCATTGGCACAACGCTGGTCCTCATGTTGGCAAATGCTAATAAGAGACTCCAAAGGCAATCAAAAGCCTATAATCAAGACTAGATACTGAAAGCTCTTATACCTGCACAAAGGAAACAATTGAATACATCTGACTAATTAGAAACACCTGTGAAGCCATTTGTCCCAAATGTTATGGTGCCAGGAAATGGGGGTACTATGTATAAAAAGTTCTGTAATTTCTACATGGTGAAACAAAAAAAATAATATAAAAATACCCTTAAATAAAAATGTATTTTGTACTGTCAAAATATTACATGAACTTGCCTCAAAACTATTTTTTTATTTCTTCCCACCACTAAAAAGTTGAATACTGTTCAAAGATTAGGAAGGCCAACAATAAATGAGCTGAAATAAAAATTGGCCCAATCTAGTATTCGAGAGGTGAATTACAAAGGGGAGGATTTTTACCTTGGGTTGGCATCTTGCCCTGAAACAATTCATAGTGACAAATATGCAATAACAGAGGAAATCAGGAAGGGGGCAAATACTTTTTCAATGCACTGTATATATAGTACCGTGTAAAAGTCAGAGACCACTCCTCTTATTTACCTTCTGGTGAAAACAGCCATTAAGTGCAGATTGTTTTCAGAAAATAATTCATGTTTAACAAAAATGCACAAAAACCTCCACAACTATGTACAATATTGAATTGTTCAGAATTTAGTGTGTTCACCCTTTGCTTTTATTGGAGCTTTCATTCTTTTCAAGATACTTCCTTTAAGCTTTCGAAAGAAATCTTCAGGGATACTTTCACATGGTTCTTGTAAGCATCTCCAAATTTCAGTCTCAGAAGTTGGTTGTATTTTCTCTCAATCCAAGTAATCCCAAACACATTCAATGATGTTGAGATATAGCATTCTCTGAATTCTGAAGACCTCAGATTTAGACTCATCAGTCCATGAAATCTCAGTTGTCCAGTTTTGGTGTACTAGTCTAAATATTCTTCTCTTTTGTTTATTTCCTTTTCTCAGTCGTGGCTTTATGACAGCTACACATCCTTTCAGTCCCCGACCTCACTAATGCTCTTCTGGCTGAATGGAAGCAAATCCCTGCAGCAATGCTCCAACATCTAGTATAAAGCCTTCCCTGAAGAGTGGAGGTTATTGTAGCAGCAAAGGGTGGACTAAGTCCATATTAATGCCCATAATTTTGGATAAGATGTTGGATGTCAGGTGTCTGCATACTTTTGGTCATGTAGTGCATCTCCTTTAGCCATTTTAGATGTACATGACAAAGAAATCTGTAAGGCAGCAAAGGTGTGTATGGGTAGGTATTTATTTGAGTCCCTTTTGAAGGAAAAGTTTTGGCAACAACTTTTGTTGTGAGGACAGTTGCAACAAACTGCAACTTGTTTATTGATTGGAAGGATTGGAAGACTTGAAGTAGTAGTAGGGTGCACAAAAAAAGTGGGCAAATACTGATAGATATATTATACATTGATATTATATGTTGTAGTGGTGACTTTTCTGTGATGTTCTGTTAAATATATGTTTCCTGCATTATTGTCTGACACTTGCCAGACAATTGTCTAAAAATTGCCAGACAATTGCAGGAAACATATATTGCACTGAATGACTGATTTGCCTGGATATTGAATAAATGAAAGAGTGGTCTCTGACTTTCTTGCAGCACAGTCCTCTCTCCCTCTATCTATTCTGTCTACAATTATAGGCTAAATCAATATGTTATAAGTATTTGATGTATTTCATTTATTAAATTTTTTGTATTTAAAAAAAATTGGGCTATCTTTTCAAGATTGGGCCGGTTTGAGGCTCTGATCGGGCAGGCTGACCTTTTTCAAATCAGGCAACACTGCTGGCTTACCCAATAGGCTAAACATTTGTAAAACCTAGAAGAAAAAAGGTGATGCAAATGAAAAGCTTTGCAAAGATCAATCAGCAGCAAGGAATTTGAATCAGGCCTGTACAAATCTTTCGAATGTATTGCCTAAAGGCTAAAGTTTGCAGGTATATATCCTGCAAAAACAACTAGCCCACGTGATTTTGTTCATTTTAATGTGATTGGACAATATGCTATTTTGCACAGGCAGTAGCCTATAGCCTTTCGGAATTCAAAATAATATACGCCTATTTTTGGTTAATTTTTTGAGTCAGGATTAGTCATAGTACCTTCCAAACATGGATTCCATCAAAGGGTGTGTGATGGCTGAGTGGCTATTAATATGGCAGTTTCCAACAGCTTACCATATGGAAGCTTTTTCTTAGTCTTGCTTGGTGCTGAAGCCAAACCGTGTGTTTAATATGTGGGTCTGCGTGTACTCCACATGTCTACAACCAAAGCCACATTGCTCTGGCAACCTGAAGGGTTCAAGTCCACCAGCAACTGTTGCTTTCCTTTGGAAACAGCATTTGCTTTAGTCTATATTACCCCATTCCAACCTCAACGCTGTAACTGACATCCTGGAACACTGTGTCAAAATGACCACGTCAAGTGCTCATAGCTACTCAAAATAGGGAATGGTGAGATAATTTGATCTTTCAGTATACTGAAATTTATAAGATATGTATTATTTTTTAAAATGAACTTTGAGCATGTTTCTGAAAGATCTGGTAGACTTGAGGGCCCAAGCAACCTGCTGCGTAAAACCATTAAACGATCATAAGAGGCCTTGGCTAGGCCTTGCCTATGCATCAACTGACTGCCCTGCTCTCTACATGGTGTGGAACATTCAGCCAATCATAAAAGCAGTGCATCCATGATGTTTTTTTCACAAAATAAATTACATTTTTTTTTAAATTGTCATTTGCCAAAAGGAAAGCAGATTGAAACACAATTATTTATTTATAAATAATTATCTATTGATTTCTAAAAGAAATATTGTGTGTTGTGTGAAAGTATATAAATAGTGTCTGCAATTGTAGGTCTACCAATTTTAATTGAAAACCATGTATTGATATGTTGTATAAATAAGGGGTCGTTTTTGTGCTGGGATGATGTACATATGTGAATCCCATCAGTCACTGCAATGACGTGAGGGAAGCTTCCTGTTGTTAGCAAAATGCACACTGACTACAGCCTTCACCTTGTTTCCAATTATTTATGTCATGCGGTTATTACCTAGTTCAGCAGTATTTTTTATTTTTTTTTACCAGACTTGATTAAGCCAAAATGGTAGCAATTTACAAGCTTTTGGTCCAACATCCTGACCTACTTTTGTTCATTTGTGTCTTACAGGACAAAGGTAGAGATGTGAGCCCTTGCCCTTTTGCTGTAATGGGCTGTGATGTCTTAAAAGGCTGGGGGGTTTCATCTTTCATTTCCTCATGCTCATCAGCAGGAGGACACATGCCAGAGCTGGGCTTTGATCAAAGCCTCAGGCACTCTGAGCTTCTTAGTGTGCACCAGCAGGACGTTACTGGCATTTATTACACAATCAACAGTGTGAAGGATGGGTCATGCATAATTTGGCAGGATTCGAGCGGCACAATGCAGGAATTGTATTCAAAATTCATGAAAATGAAATGAACAAAAAAGATAACATGAAAGTATGAGCAGCAGAAAAGGTCACTCGTAAATCCCATCAATGGAAATATTCATGGGCATATCTTCTTAGTTATAGTACGGCTTCTTCCCTTTGGTGAAAGTAATATATGGTAGAAAAGCTATTGAAAATGCATTCAGTGGCCACTTTATTAGGTACACCTATCTAGAGGGATCTACAGGGTAGGACGCCCTTTTGCCTCCAGAACAGCCTGAATTCTTTGTGGCATGGATTTAGCAGCATGCTGGAAACATTCCTTAGGGATTTTGGTCCATCTTGATTTGCTAGCATCACGCAGTTCCTTCAGATTTTTCAATCAGTCATTCATGCTGCGAATCACCCATTCCTCCTCGTCCCAAAGGTTGCTCAAGTGAATTGAGATCTGGGGACTGTGCAAGCCACTGAATTAAACTGAAGTAACTGTCACTGTCGTGTAGAACCAGCTTGAGATGATGTGTACTTTGTGACATGGCACATTATCCTCCTGGAAGTATCCATTTGAAAAAAGGTAGACTGTAGCCATAAAGGTTTTCACATAGTCAGCAACAATGCTTAGGTATGTAGTGGCATTCAAATGATGGTCAATTGGAGCCTAATGTATGCCAAGCATACATTCCGCACAACTGACTCAAGGCAGGATGGATTCATGCTGTTTACGCCAAATTCTGACCCTACCATCTGCATGTCACAGCAGAAATCCAGATTTATCAGACCAGACGGTGGTTTTCCAATCTTCAATCATCCAGTTTGGTGATCATGTGCCCTCTGTAGCCTCATCTGCAAGGTCTGAGCTGACGGGAGTGGAACCCAGCAGTCTTCTGCTACTGTAGCCCATCCTCTTCAAGGTTCTACGCATTGTGCATTCAGAAATGCCCTTTTGCACCACTGTTGTAAACAGCTGTTATTTTGGCATTTGTGACCTTTCTGTTATCTTGAACGAGTCTGCTAATTCTCCTCTGGCCTCTCTCTTTAAGAAGGTGTATGCACCCACAGAACTGCCACTAAGTGGAGGTTTTTTGTTTATTGCACTATTCTCTGTAAGGACTACAGACTGTAGTGTGTGAAGATCCCAGGAGGGCAGCTGTTTCTGAGATTGTGAAACCATCACATCTGGCACCAAAAATCATATCATGGTCAAAATCACTTAGACCACAGGACTTCTAATGTTTGGATGAACAAAAACTCAACCTCTTCACCATGTCTGCATGCTTTATATATTAAGTTGCAGCCACAAGATTTGCTGTTCGGAGGAGCAGGCTATTTGTGTAAATAAACAAGTGTACCTAATAAAGTGGCCTGACTATCTGATGACTATTAATGAATGTTATAGAACTGACTGACTTACTATTAAGGCCTGAACATTCCTATGTCTGCTCTACAATCTTTACCCTGATCTCTAATACAGTGCAGTCTGTAAGTATTTGGACAGTGACACTATTTTTTTGTTTTGTTTTTTTGTTTTTTGTTTGATTTGTTTTGTTTTGGCCGTGCACTCCAGCATACTGGATTTGAAATGAAACAATGAATTTGAGGTGATAGTGCAGTTAAAGTGAGGTTTAATTTGAGGGAAATTACATCCATATCAGTGATCTGTGTATGAATTACAGCCCTTTTATACATAGTTCCCTCATGTTAGGGGACCAAAAGTGAGTGGGTAAATTAACATAATCTTAAATAGTCATCATATTTAGTACTTGGTTGCAAATCCCTTGCAGTCGATGAATGCCTGAAGTCCTGGAAACATCACCAAACGCAAGGTATCTTCCCTAGTGATGCTCTGTCAGGCTTGTAGTACAGCTGCAGATAATGTTTGTTTTGGGGGCTTTTTGCCTTCAGTCTTGTCTTCAGATGGTGTCCAATTGCATGCTCAATTGGATACAGGTCGAGTGATTGACTTAGCCAATCAAGAACATTCCACTTTTTGGCCTTGAAAAAAGCTTTAGCAGTATGTTTGGAGTCATTGCCCTACAGCAGCATGAAGTACCGTCCAGAGTTTTGAGGCATTTGTTTGGATCTGAGCAGATGTTTCTGTACACTTCAGAATTCATCCTGCTGCTGCTGTCAGCAGTCACATCATCAATAAAAATACCTAAGCCAGTTCCAGTGGCAGCCATACATGCCAAAGCCATAGCATTACCTCCACCATGTTTCACAGATAAGGTTGTATGTTTTGGATCATTAGCAGTTCCTTTTTTATCCACACTTTCCTTGTTCCATCACTTTGGTACAAGTTAATACTATTGCATTTGTCCATAAGACTTTGTTCCAAAACAGGTTTTAATGTATGTTTTAGCAAACTAACCTAGCCATTCTGTTCTGGAGACTTACCAGTGGTTTGCATCTGGCAGTGAACCCTCTGAGGTTATGGTGTAGTCTTCTCTTTATGGTAGTCTATGACACAGATATGCGTACACCCTGGAGAGTGACTTAATCTGCTTGACAATTGGTTTTTCTTCACAATTGAAAGTGTTTTTCAGTCATCCTCTACAGTGATTTTCTCTGGTCTGCCCAGTCATGTACTATTGCTGGGCTCACTGGTGTGCTCTTAATAATGTACCACACAGTTGATATTGACACACCCAATGTTTTTGGCTGTGTCTCTGACCGATTTATTCTGATTTCTCAGATTATGATGGCCTGCTTTACCGGCATCAAAACTTCTTTGGCCCACATGACAAGAGACCGCAGCAAAAGACTCTAAATGCAATTGCCGCACCTAGAAGCAACTCAAGACCTTTTGTTATCTTTCTTTTGCATGCACTAATGATGCAACGACCAACATCTGGCGAAGACACTGCTGGGCAGCCAATTGTCAAATTACATTCAGTCTCCTAAAATGGGGCAGCTGTGTATATAAATGGCTGTAATTCCTACACGGTTCAGATATGGATACCCTCTCATTAAAGCTGACGGGACTGTGCTACTATTCTTCATGAATTTTATGGAAGAAAATGAGGTCAAAAATATTTGAATTTAAGAACACGTTGAATTCAACTGATTCGTTTATTTGCGAAATTAATATATTTGAATTTTTTAACAGTGAATTAAACACACATGCATTTATTCACTTGGAACTTTATAGTTTTAAATTCACATCTCACAAATCTTAAAAAACCAGGATCACAAAAATTTGGTTTCACTTTCCCAATGCCTCAAATTCAGTTTTTTTTTTTTTAATTCAGTTTGCAGAAATTCGGTCTAAAACCAGTACAGAACATCCAGGTTACTCAGGAAAAGCGGTAGAACATGGATGCCGTCGATTCTACATGTAGCCAGTCTGCCAATAAATGAAAATTCCAGCTGATGAGACCTGAGCAGACCTTATTTTAATACGGTCTTGAGTGCGGCCAGTTGTATTATCTATTTACGTGTAGCCTACTGCACTTTTCTCGCCAGCTGGGCAAGTTTTATTGTCTATCAGTCAATTGCTAGAATGATATATGAGTAAATGATGTAGAGTAAACCAGAAAATTCCATTCTAAAAGCACGTTAGCTAGGTTGCTAACCAGACTCACGTTCAGCAGATTAGCTAATCACTAGCTAGCTAGTTCTGTTATGCAAGTTTATGCATTCTAGCTAGATAATTAACTTGTTGTTAGATAAGATAGTAACTAGCTAATGTATACGTTCGTTATTACCTCCCCGGTACCCCCCAGTTATGTCACGAGGGAATGTATGCCGCTCCAGAACCCAAAAGAAACACACAAGCAGTTTACTATTTTTATGTTACGAAATCACATTTTATCGTATGGTTATGCATGTGTTTATAGAGCGCTCACACTCACATCACATTTTGTGGTCCTAATTCAAGTAAGATTCTTATGGGAGATTGTGACTGGCTCTTGCTGCCACTCGGCTTGTCAGTCTGGCTGCCCGCCGGCCCGCCCGCCCTTGTGCTTTGAAGGAAGCGCAATAGTGTTTCCACAATTGAAATATTCGATTAAATATATATGTTATATCCAGAGAGGGGTTATATCCAATATATTAATTGTACAGTTAAAAAAATCTAAATTCAATGTGTTCTTAAATTCAGATCTTTTCAAACCTTATTTCCTTCCATATTCCTTTAGGTATTCTTGTTCTAGTTCACCCAGCAGAGCCTGAACTGGTCACAACCGGATGCATTAGACTTACATTGCCTGGCACATCTGGTTAACATTCACGGACATGGCAGCTAATGATGAACGCACAGTAAATGCACAAACAAAATGAAACATTGAATTGCTGTCCGTTTTGATCTAAATTCAGCACACAGGCAAACTGACAACAAGCCACAACTTAAAGATCAAATGCTGCTGTCAGTATTCAACATAACAAAACCTAAGGGATTCTGACTGAAATCAAAATGATTTTCTTCTGCGCACGCAGTACTAAAACTGATGTGATGGATGAAATCAGTTTTGTGGACTTGATTTCGTCACATGTGTTTTCATTTAAAGATCATTATTCACATGGAGTCCAGTCTCCTCCGTGCCCACATTTCCCAGACTTGCTCCTTCTTCTGTGGTTCATCTCCAGGACCTGTGTTACTGAGTTCAGTTTGCCCAGTATACATTCAATCACTATTCTTTCCACAGAGGTCATCCAGAAGGAACTGGGCTTTTTTGTTCACTTAAAAGGACCCAACTCAATATCCTATAAGGCATACATATTTTACAAAACAAATAGCTATAGGAAATTTGTCAGTATACAGGTTCCTACGTGTTGTATGAATATATGCTACCTATAATGATGATTTAAAAAAATTTGAAATCAGGGAATAGTACATAGTCAACTTTTACCTTTTATGAAATATGTCAATTTTCAACAATATTGATAGTTACAAAAAAATGTAAAATATTAATCCTTAATACAAAATATGGATACTGGATAGAATTGTGGTCTTCAAGGCACAGAAGGATAGGATTAGTCATTTTGGATGAGAACAATGCTGACTGTTTGAAGGGCGAAACAATCTGTAACCGGTATAAAATCTGAAGATTGCCATAATGACACCGTGAATGACAGGGTGTCAAGACAAAGGGAGCTGTCGGCCCATTAACTCAGACAGTAACAGCACTCAAGTCATGTAATGATGGAATAAAGCCATTATATTGGTCTCAGACAATTACCCCAGTTGTTTGATTACAAAAATAATGAGACACAAAGGTTAAAAAATATTACATTAGTTAAAAAATACTAGATTTAAGCTCTGATTTAGAGTGTTTTCTTTGGATTTAACCATCTCAGTAAGTTGTAGTTAACTTTAAAAAGGTCTCATGCCTTTTCGAAGAACGATTAAATCTAATATTAAACATTTGGAAGCCATTACTACAGGCTGGGTTAAGGAGCTGAAGTATTTATGACATGGGGCTATTTTCCCTTCTGATGTCTATCTGCTTTATTTTCCCAAAGTAAAATAAAATTATTAAAATTGCAACCATGCACAACAAAAGTCATCTAATTTTAATGAGCGGTAGATCTGGGGCTACGGTTTGATTTGAAAAAAATAAACATCCCTTATGTTTTGTGTGCACAGTTCATAGACAAGCTTTTACATTTGTATATTTTATACGCCTATATACTGTAATTTTATCTATCGGGTACATGACATAACTCAAAATAATATGGGTACAGCATAAAGTAGAAGAAAGGACTTATCTCTGAAATGAGCTTAATGCCCAGTTCAGTGTCCACCTGTGATGTCATGACATGAAATAAAAGAGACTGCTAGTATTCAGAGAATATACTATCAGAGCTACTATTTCAGTGAGCTAGAATACAATTTGCTATACACCAAGTACATCTGACTTGTATTAAAATACTATCAATAAAACAGGAGTGGTTGAGTGACAAGCTTCATACTTAAATGTATATATGGTATCTTTTACTACTGCAGTAGTATTTTATATTGACCTGTGTGAGGCAGATTGATAAATACTTTAAGTCCAACCAAATAATTTCCATAGGATTTATTTTGTAATAGACCATCCCTGTGTGCTTTTACAGCCTGGATTTTATTTGCATTCCTGACCTTGCTTTGATGAGTTTGATTTGTCCTGTAACTCTCCATCAGTGTCATCATGCTGCATTGCCCATTCAGTTTATGTCAGATGGGACTAATCCAATGTTATTAATTCATGCCTTGGTTCAGTTTGACAAAATTATGGCAATTGTATGACCTCACTTCCTAATTCAGCAACAGAAAGGTCCAGGGCCAGGGGGCCCCTTTGGACATACCTGTTTTAAAAAAACAAGTATTAATTACCTCCAATTAGAGAGTATCTGCAGAGAGAAATCAGAGAGAGGTCATTCTTTACAGTCCTTGCATGTGTGGAGGGAGGGAGCATGAGGAGTTGTGTAGTTCATTACAGGTATTGTGTGACCTATAGACTCTTTTTTGTCTGATAGGTTAATCGAGAGCAGCAGGGGTGAAAGGTGGCCAGAGCAACCAACGCTTTGCCTTCAGAGGCAAAAATTTAGCCCAGAAAATTGTAATGTTTGTTGTCAAACAGGGCCCTGGGAAATGAAAGGGAGTTTGCAGCAGGAATGTGTAGGTGTATTTGCTTTTGATGGGATTAACCTATGAATGACAGGCTGATTTTCACAAAGCAATTCATACTCCTCCCTCAGCTAAATAAATGTGGGGTGAACGGCATCATTCCTCTGAGCAGAAGGATCACACAGCTGCAGAGTCTCAGACCTTACAAATGTGTTATCCATCCTCCAGCTAGTCTGAAGAAAATATCCAGAAATCCAGTGTAAACACTAGATGCTGCAGATATACTGGTATAACACACATATAGCACACATGAAAATAAACACATTTCTGGGATCATTTGCCATGCGTTGTGCAGTAAATAAACGGAAAACCTTGCACAGATTATTTTCTTTGCGATTACTTACAAGGTGGGGAACTCTGAGAGCATGGAGGAATAAAAGATGTTCTTCCCCTTCGCTGCTTGGTCAGTTTCTCTCAGGTTAAGGGATATTTATTTATATCCGTTCTGAATCTCATAGCAACACATAAGCGGCTGAAATTCATTCCATGACATCATTACGTGGGGCGTGGAGCAGGACTGAAGCAGGGAGCGGAGGCTTACTCGCGCTGTTCAACCCTAACTGTTTATATCTCCGTTGCTGTGAGAAAGTGCCGCTGTTTACACAAGGCTTCCAGCCATCCTTAGCTTCACCAATGCCAGGGAAGCAGGTCACAGGTTATGTGGGTACACCAAAAACGGCTGGGCCAAAAAAATGTACACCAGGTTTGTTCTGAGCTCCACCAGCAGTAGAGAAGTCGATGCAGACACAAGCGATTGCATCTGTTCAGCTGGACCTATGAGCTCAGGACCAGCAGGTCACATTGTGTGGTCATTCTGTGTTCCTCCTCAAACACAAGCAAGCTCTTCTCCCTCCTGAGCAATTGTAACCAGGGTCCTGCAGAGCTACTTTGTGATGGTAGTGTAATATTATGATTAGAGAGCTGTTCTAGACACATCAAAATCTCCTGGGCATCCATTCAGCTCAGGTCCACAAGATAGACGTGTGATAGTTAAATTGGTCTCCTGCTTTCGAAGATATTCCCAGTAAAAAAAAAAAAAAGAGGTTTTTATTTTTGCCTATCAATGCCACATTGCCCCTTGAAGCTGATATTGTGAAACCTATTCAAGTTTGATTGCTTTTTTGTTTGTATCCCTGTTACAGGTAGGTGTACTCAGTGCTGTAGTGGCATCTGGGATAGCAGACAGTTCTGCTGTTCTGGCTGACTGTCTAATACCCAGGTGTGACTGGCATATCACAGAAGCGAAGATGCCTCTGGGTCTCCTCTGTACCTTCCAGCATTCCACGGCACACGGAGTGGTGCGCGGCCAGCGAAGAGGCGTATGGCGAGCTCCCTATTGATTCTGTCTCTAATTATCTTCAATTACAGCCATGTGCAGGAAATGCGTGTTTTGGTACAGGAGATAGAGAGAGAGAGCAGCCTTGTCTGAGGCGGATGTGTACTGGGCAGATAGCTGTCTGGCACCGACACCTGAACACAAACAAAGATCCACTGTGAGCAACAGCGGAGGTTCTCCAGCATTAGGTCATTGCATGTTAATAGGACAACTCAGCTCACCTATCTGGGCTGTTTTGTGAGGTCCTGGCATTTTAATAAGAATGAGTGGGAAGCGATAGTGGTCTCAGAGATGTTGGATGGCTATAATAGTGGTGACTGGTGACTGGGTGTCAGGATCGCTCAGCTCTCTGACTGTCACGTGCCACTTGGCAGTAACTCGGAGGTCCCAAAATAGTACATCCATGAAATGTGTATGCTTTGTAAATACCCACAGTTTGGCCAAATCAGATTCTTCCGTATCTGAAATGAACTACTACAGAACAAGGGAACGTCATTGAAAGGAAAAAATAATGAAAATGTCAAATGCAGGCAGCATTTTCTGTCTGTGTGTTTACAGTTTACCCAGAGTTTCAGTTCTCTCAGTAAACAGAGAGAGATGCAGTCAAAGAAATGAGATTTCCTACCTACCCAGGCGCAATTCTCAGGCTGTTATTTTGTTGATGGCCGAGATCTCTCTCACCTCCTCTTGCAGGCTACACATCTGTCATGATCTTGATATTAAATTGAGAGGATCAAGCCTTGGCAGAGATTAAATGAAAATGTTGGCCTACTCTTCCGCTAATGAGTAACTACATGTTCCAGAAGGGTTCCTGGCTGATATCCCGAGGGAACTTAAAATCTACACTTACTTTGTAATTTGTGTCTGGTGGGCGGGTAACATTTTTATTTAATTTCCCCCTGTAGTTCCTCTGGTTACCTACATTCTTCCACTTCCCCATCAAATGAAAACAATAACCGCAGCACTTTCTTTGTGATGTGTGTCCTTTATGATCTATTAACCACATCCAGTATAACTTGTCTTACTCACGTTCAGTAAGACTTGTGTATTCCGTGCGTTACAGTATGCAGTTTCAAAATTTGCTCTTTCGTGATTCAGTTTAAAATCATTTGCAAAAAAAGCAACTTTACTTTAAGCTTTGTGAAGCATTTATGGAAACCACCTTTATACATTCTATATAAATGTACTTTTTTTCTTTTTTAATTTGCATGATGCCATATAAACTGAATGGCATCAGGCAAATAATTAAATTGGTTCATTATCTTATGTTTTTATAAGCATTATTTTCTTCATGTCCATTCAATCATCTGTGTACGTCACATAATTTTTTTATTCAGGACTTTTGCCTCTGGGTTTTTATTTCAATTTGAAAAGCTAATTTGCTTCTTCAGGTCATACTGAAATAGCCCTTGTCAGTTGATGTACTGCGGATGCCTCCAGCGGAACACTCTCTCTAGGCACAGCCCCTGGGCCGCTGTAAAATTACAGACACCTTGCCAGCCATTAAAAAAATAATTTAAGAATGTAATAGCTCTGGACCAGTCCAGAGAAACGTGCACGTTATTATGATTACCTGACGTAATGACGGCCAATCAAAACAGAACCTGCAAACCATTAGAGGCTGAACAGGGGAGTGCATTATGTGTCACTGCTGTGAGAGCAATGTGAATCCTGGTCCTTCCGTGAGGGGGATAAAAACTCTGTGCTATTATCTCCCCCCGCACAAAGAGCAGCCTGCTGCCAAGAGCTGTCCTGTGCGTGGTGACTGGGCTTAACCCTTCCTGTTGCACGGAGGGACTCCACATACTGCGCTTCAGCATGCTAGGGCCATCAGCAGCTATGACAGATATCGGCGCAGGGTGAGCGTCGGTGTGCCAAGGCAATTATTTTAAATGCAGAGAGAGAAAAAAGAGAGATCTCAGTACTTCTGACATACCTGACTTTCCAGCCTCCCTCATATTAACTAAATTGGAGACAATTCAGGCACAGGAGAAGGTTCTGAATTGGGAAAAAAAATGATGTCAGGCCTAACACAGAGGAAAACAGCATGTGATCTGAAGAGCTCGGCTCCACTCAACATGCCAGTTCCACTTCACGTCACCAGGGGAACAGCAGGCTGATCTGGCGATGCACGCCATTCTTTATCCAGGTTCCATCTGCCCAAGCAGACTGCCTGCTGGGCCGGATGACACACCTACCACACCCATCCAATAAACCCAAATACAACTGACAGGGCCCATGACTTCACATAGCACCCAGTCCGTCACCAAACCTCAAAAAAAAGATATTACAGCCCGTACCCTGTCCATGACACATTTCTATCAGTGACACACTACAGTGCTTGTAATGAAGAGATTGACTTGATTGTTAACGTGGAATACACTGAATATTCTGGCACATTCATTCTGCCGAAAATGTTGATGTATGTGGTTTTAACCCTCATTTTCTACATCCATTTGAAGAGGTTGTCAAAGAACCTACGCACAGGAAACGTGTAGGGAGGATCTGGGCTTGGACTACCGCTACATGGGTTAACTATTTTCCTCCAGAAATGAAAGAGAAAGAAGCTGCTTGATTATGCAGGGCTTGAGGCTATTTATGCTCTCATCAGTAGAACCACATCCTCACTCTCATTCCTGAGGCCCATAGCTAAGCTCAGCATTCCTAGATCTCTGATTGATTGCACTCTCCAACTTGGGCAGCGTTTGTATACTAGAAAATATGGTGCCAACCAGACCATGTAAAGTCAGCATAGTTATTACCATTTGGTCCTATGAAACATCCAAAAGCATCACAAATAAAGAGACGACCACTGCTTGTGATTCTGTGGCGTAACATTTATTAATGCTGTATGTTAGTTTCACTCCCTCTTTTTGGATTTTATGTACAATGATGTGAGGGAATTTGGGGGATGACTAGATCAGTGAAAGGCAGAGGCTGGCGAGACGGTGCTTGGGTGTTTCGTGGGTGGGGCCCAGCGCTCGAGGTAGGGCAGGGAGATCATGTGATCACAGTGGGGCCGGTACGACCGGTCTTCTCGTGGAGCTGTGAGATCTTCAGACCGATGGTCACCAGAGGAGCTAGCATGACCTGTGTCAATCACAACACAGGCACAGAAAACCTCAGCTTCTACCGAATGCAACTGACAGGACAATTAATTCTGAATTATGGAGTCTGTTTTAGTCACAGATTTCTTTCCACACAGCAGTTTCTTAAAATAGCCTGGCTGTTGAAATACAGACTGCCCTTCAGACTGCTCAAGGCCAAATGTTCACTGAGAACTAAGAGGCACTGTTGGACATAAATCTCTAAACAAACACAGGCTTTACATGCTGTGTCTCACACCAAACTGCTACACTGAACCTGTGATCTCTTTAGACAACATAATGCACCCGGTCCCAGTTTAAACCCACAAAAATCTTTGACTTAACAGAAGAACGTGAAGAGCATGAAAGATCACCCACGGTTTGTTTATTGTGTCCCTACCACTGCAAATCGCAGTGTAAACACAGCTCACCTGTGGGTCCTGGTATATTTTCTGGGGGTCCTTCTCATAGCTGTCTATGTACAGCCTGATAGTTGCTCCGGCGCTGCCTGTCCCACTGAGGCGGAAAATGATGCGAGACCCATCTGTGAAAATGATTCTCAGGCCCTGCGTAACAAAGACAGGGATGTGAAAAATGCTGAACCGAGCCAGCCGAAAACCGCAGGTGAAAACTGGGACAGCCGTCATTTCTGAGGCCAGCACTGTCCTTGGAAGATTTACACTTTAGAACTTCAACATTTTCAGCTTGGCAATTCCCTGGATGAGAAAGCTGAAATGGGATCATGCTGCACTATCACTGTCAAGCACAAAATGGTACTTTTCAGCAGCAGAAATCACCAGCCCTCACCTGGTTCTTCGAAACACTCCCATCCACTGGGTCGCTGTACTCAAAGTTGTCAGCTTTCTCCACCTGGTAGGTCTTGTCCCCAGCTGAAAAATTCTGCCCGATGAAAGCCTTGTCAAACATCACCTTCTCTAGGTCCTTTATCATCTTGTTAGCAGAATCAGAGTCCACCTCCTCATAGTCATACCTGTTAGAGGCACAGAGAAAAAGAGAGCCCAGAGGTCAGCAACACCATGCATGTTCCCTGTTACACTGTTTAAGAGAACAGTAAGTTTACAAAATCCCAGAGCAGTTATTGCCTCACAATTTAATCTCTCAGTTTCTGCCTGCAAACTGAATGAAAGAAATTCCATGCACTTCCATATGTAACCACCAGAGGGCTCAGTGTCACTGCCCACCTAGTGAAGAAGTTCCTGCCAAATTTCTGCCAGTGGTCTTTCATGATCTCTTCCACACTCTGCTTCCTGGTTGCCAGGATTGACAGCCAGGCCAGCACTGCCCAAAGGCCATCCTTCTCACGGATGTGATCGGAACCTGGCAGAGAAGGGTGTGAGGAAGATGAGGACTAGCTTCATACATTACAACACTAATTTCTCAGACTTTGTCCTGGTGCAGGTACCAGCACAGTTTCCCTATATCAGTCATTTGCTCAGACAGAAATTCAACACAGGTCATATTTGACATGATATCTCTACCATACTGACTGCTTAGCTAGAATTATGATGACAATCACGAGACACCACTGATCTATGACACTCACATCAGTGCAACAGAGATGTTACAGCAAAAAATCATGCTTTGTCCTGATACAGAGTCTACACAGTTTTAAAACTGGTTGCTGTGGCTACTGAACAACGCTGCCATCTCCTGATTTTGCTATTGTGTGAGTAGTGGGAGGAGCTCTACTGAGCTGCTATACTGACAGGATTCTGAGATAACAGTCACTTACCAGTGCCAAAGCTCTCCTCTCCACACAGGGAAAGCTTGCCTGCATCCATCAAGTTCCCAAAGAACTTCCACCCAGTTGGTGTCTCATACAGCTGTATCTTAGTGGATTTAGCCACACTATAGGAAACATAAATCAATTTGATATTTTAGCAACAGAAAAGACGTACAGTTTCTTACAATGAACATTTTATGAGGTTTTGGGTATGTGATCTACAGTGTGTTATCACAACCATTTTCTGACATCTCAGACAAGCAGCAGTATCGGCAGACCTGTGCAACAACTAGGTCGGTTAGCTCTGTTGGTTAGAGTGGTGATAATAATGCCAAGGCTTTTTTACCATGCACTTACTGAACGTTGCTCTGGATAAAAGTGTCTGCCAAATAAAATGTAATAACAATGGCATGTCTGCATTGCTTTTTACTCAAGTTACATAAAAACAGTATTTCTCAACTGGGTTCTAGGTCCTGGTGAAAAATTAATGTACAGGCCTATTTGTCTCACCGTTTTCTACCAAGCATTACCACTATGCAACAACAACTACCCACTTTCAGAAATAGTGACACTGAGATTGTGCTAGCCTATAACCTATATCGATATCCTCACACAAGAATCATATAGGACCAAATAGGACCCCCACTTATCCCTGTTAGTGACTGAACAGTTGATGTTTTTGATTGCTTTCCTGTAAAAGTTGCAGAGCACTGAGTCTACCCCAGCTGCAGTGCAAAGCAGAGAGATCAGCAAGACTGGACTGTTCACAGTGGTATAGGACTAGCTGCTGTAGCTATGTCACGTTGCTTCGACCCATAGGTCCTGCTGCCCTCAGCCATAATAAAAGTGATAAAGACAATACTGTCCTGTGCATTGTCACAATACAGAGTTAATTTGTTATGCGTCCTGGCAAAGTTAATTATTATTTTTTCAATTTTTAAATTGCGCAATTCCAAATGACCCAAACTCCTCTGGGGACAGAGCCCATTCATTTGTTTTCATATGTGAAAGGTCATGAAAATCCTCATTTAGACCCTGTCAGTCTCTTGCCGTGTTGGAAGCAGACTCAGAGTTGGGTTTCACACTGCGCTGAAACATGACGCCTGAGCAAACACAAAGCAGCTGGAACAACACGCCACCTGGAAATACAGGAAACGGTCACATCAATAACAAAACAACAAAAACGGAGCTTGAGCTGTGACAGTCCCGTCGCCTAGGAGATGCGGAAGCCGGACGCGGCGGCGCGATCTTACCTGTCCAGAGCTCCGCTGGTGGGCATGCTGCGGGCGAAGCCCTTGACGCCCGTCTGCTGGAAGTACGGGATGCTGAAGATGTTGGCCGCGATGACGGCCACGGAGTCCGAGGGGTTGACGAAGAAGCCGTGCTTCCCCAGGACCATGTTGCGATCCTGCCAGGGGAGACGGTGCTTAGGTCTCTGTCTCCGAGAACCGCCACGTCATTCACAACCCTCTATTTCTTTGTCAACTAAAAATAATGTTCAATGTTAAATGAAAGGTTTGATACATATAGTAGAAACGACACAGTGTTGTACGCAACAAAAAGCCCGGTGTCTCAAACGCTTGAGGCTTTGAACGCCATGTGACTAGTATTTTGAAAAGATTACTACAGGGTAAGTAGGAAAAGAAACCAGGTCCGGGAATTAGCGATGCTCTTACCCCGTCACCATCAAAGGCAGCTCCAAAGTCATACTCCCCACCCTTCATGGCCTCCACCAGGTCAGCGGCGTAGGTCAGGTTAGGGTCGGGGTGGTGACCCCCAAAGTCCTCCAGGGGGACACAGTTAACGGCAGCGTTGGCAGGAGCTCCTAACTCCTCACACACAATCTTCTTCACGTAGGGCCCCACAACTGAGGGGAAAAGCCGAGGGACACAGTCAGGGTCGGTTAAACTCGGTCACGTGAGCAGAATGAGGGAGAGTGCAGTTAAACTGGCCATCACTTCCAGACCTCCACCAAGGTAGAAACAGAACTGGTCTGTATGTGCTTTATGTGGATTATATCCTTCAATGTGATCTCAGAACTCCTTTTATTGGACAGACAAATAGCTTGAGATCATGAACTTTGTGCCTGACCACAGATACACTACGTTTGGAGTAAACACTGTATGATAGCAGTGGGGGTAGGGTCAGTTTAAAGCTGCAACATGTACCTGTAGAGGATTTTTTCTTCTTTTCTGTGCATATTTAAGGGATAGCTCACTTTTTGTTTTTTTTATATTAATATTACAGTTTGAGTAGGTTTTCAATTTGTCTTAATATCTCATAATATCATAGGAAAAAATGGGCCAGTCAAAATCGTACACTAAAACTAAATTAATATTTTTTTAAAATCCTAGAATGTGAACTTTCCCTATACCCTCAAATGCACTTTTGAGTTACAGACATGGAAATATTTACAAAACATTTAAATAAATTATTTGCTTTTTACATCAAGGTTAAGATTCCAGGTTGCTAAAAACACAGTAACATTGAGGATCATCAGGCAACATGAAAATAGGTTCTACCATACAGTATTGTTTTTGCATTTACAGTGCAGGAATATATAACGAAAAAATAAATAACGACACTCTTCAAGGTACAGGCGCCATTTGTTTGTCTGACCGACTGCCCTCCTTTTGTATTTCACACTTCATTCAGACAGGGGGACAGCAGAGATGGAGACAGAGAAGGTTTCACAGCCCAGAAAGTGCTGTGGTGGGGACTGAGCCTACAGCCATGCTGGGGCATTCACATACGGCTTGAGAGCTGACTGCCCTATGGACTGCGCCACACGCTCAACGCATTTGACCTTAGTGAATAAACAGGCACTATGTACAGACCGCCCTGCTTTCTCACTCACTGATCACTGAGCAGTGCAGTCCGGTCTTACCTCCGTGCATGGCGTCTAAGCGAACCTTGATGTGATTGGGGCCAGACAGCAGCTCCTTCAGTGCAGCAAAATCAAAGATGTTCCTCAGCATGTTGGCGTAGGATTCCACGGAGTCCACAATTTCCACTGCAGAGCACAGAGACGGTATAAGTCCCTCTCCCAATGCCCTGCACAGAGACAGTATAAGTCCCTCTCCCAATGTCCTGCACAGAGACGGTATAAGTCCCTCTCCCAATGCCCTGCACAGAGACGGTATAAGTCCCTCTCCCAATGCCCTGCACAGAGACGGTATAAGTCCCTCTCCCAATGCCCTGCACAGAGAATCGGGGGTATAAGTCCCTCTCCCAATGCCCTGCACAGAGACGGTATAAGTCCCTCTCCCAATGCCCTGCACAGAGACGGTATAAGTCCCTCTCCCAATGCCCTGCACAGAGACGGTATAAGTCCCTCTCCCAATGCCCTGCACAGAGACGGTATAAGTCCCTCTCCCAATGCCCTGCACAGAGACGGTATAAGTCCCTCTCCCAATGTCCTGCACAGAGACGGTATAAGTCCCTCTCCCAATGCCCTGCACAGAGACGGTATAAGTCCCTCTCCTAATGCCCTGCACAGAGATGGTATAAGTCCCTCTCCCAATGCCCTGCACAGAGACAGTATAAGTCCCTCTCTCAATGCCCTGCAGCCCTCCAGAACATACATCCACACAACATCACACCAACCTTTCAGCTTTTACAAGACTGAATGTCGACCCCACCTCCTTACCAGTGAAAGGCTTGAATTTGTTCTCCAGGTCAAAGGTCTGCTTGCCAATGGTGGACAGATCCACTTTGAGGTCAGGGCAGATGGCATACTCTTCGATACTCTTACTGATCTGGAATATTTTGTCGGTGATGGCTTCAGGGGCTGGACCTATGGTACATCACAGAGTAGAGAGTGACATATAGCCTGGAGAAGATCCACCCATATGAATCATGACCAAGCAGACTGAAGGACACAATGTCGGCTAAAAGAGCTCAAATCTGAAGCAGTTTGTAGGGAGAGCGCAGCCTGTGGGGCTGCATGGATGACTGCCAGCCTTTGCATACGGTTAAGTTATCATTTTGATGTGCCCACTGTGTTCCATACTGCTAATATGCAGAAACACAGAAATGATGTGGATTTTAATTTAATTCACTTTAATTTACATTAATTAAGTTACAAACTACAGGAACAACAAAGAACTGATATCTGTGGAGAAGAGCTACACTCTACATGGAAGTATTATCCAACAGAAATATAATTGCAGCAAAACAAAATGGCAAAAAATATCAACATGGGAAAGCAAACTGCACAGCTTGCACAAGCTTCTACACCTCTTCCTGTTAATGGGTTCAATCAAAATGTCACATGCTACAATTCCCCAAATGTCAAGTATTCCAACCAGTTGCCAAGCTGGACCCATTAGCTGAGCATGTCAGCAGTAGTGTCTCACTGTGTCCTCTACATGGTCAAAGCAATAATTTTACAGATCAGATGTAGATTAATTGCTCATTTTTACAAAAAAATGGGTTTGGTGTGCGTTAAAAGCTAGTCATCTAGCCAGTTACATTTCCTTAAATTATGTATTTTTTTTAAAAAGGAACAATTGTGCACACTTTTCTCTCATTCTCTGGATTCTCTCGGAGTTTTTTTAGGCCCACCTCCACTGGCAATGTTGAACTTAATTCCGAAGTCTCCATTGGGTCCACCGGGGTTGTGGCTGGCAGTGAGGATGATGCCCCCGATGGCTTTGATCTTCCTGATTACGCAGGACACAGCGGGGGTGGACATGATCCCATTCTGACCAATCACCAGGCGGCCTATCTGCAGAGAAACACAGGGAGCAGGTCAGTTCCCATACCATACCCATACCCAACACCTCAATTACCCAGGACCCAAACAAAGAGGAATAATCTTTACAAGCATAAGAGTGTATGAAAACACACACACACACACATAACATAATATGATTTTGCTCTACTATCCCAATTGCATAGAAATTCCCTACACACTGTGCACAAACCTATGTTTGAGACATTGCCCTGTGCCAAGACACATAGAGTAAGAGAGACATCACGTATAGCTGGACCGACATCCAGCTCATGAAATTATATATAAAGTAAATATATGAGATGAAAGGGGAATGCTAGTTGAGATGAACACCTGTTGGTCCTCAGCTGGAGTGGATGAATAGATCTGAACCTGAGGGCGTTGGAGGACAGCTGCAGCACGATGAGCTATATTATCCAGGACCTAACTCCCAGTTGGGGTGTGGGGTGCCAGATCTGTGCTGCTGAGGAGGGTGTGGCCTCATTGAGTGGTTATCATCTCAAGTTTGGAGAGCAGTGCTGCTTCTTCTCTATGCAATGGATCCACATCAATCATTCATCACTCACAACATCAATGCACTCTCACAACCCCTCCTGCTTTCACTCAAATGGAACCTACATAGAAATCCTTTAAACCAGTCCCTGTCTCCTCCATTTTATTCAAAAGAGGTGTCTATACAAAGACTAAGAACTAAACAATTAATAGTGGATGAACAGAATCATGGTACGAGTCTTGCACAAGAGCTTTATTAATTTAGTTGTAATCACTTTGGATTGACAGTGTGATTATGTGCTACACCTCCATACAATCCCCTAAAAATACACCCTGCGGTCAGGCATGCAATGCAACTCTTATTTCAGATCAGATGCTTCAGGGTACATGTATTAGACTCAGCAGTAAGAAGAGGACCAAGCTAATATGAACTAATTGTTCATAATGAGTTGCACGTGTGCTTGTATTTCAAACATAATGAGTCATAACAAAGACCTAGTCCCTAAATATTTATGGAAGTCATTAGTACAAGCACATTAGCCTATGGAAAACTGCAAATAATACAATAATTTGAATGCATCCATAAGGTGGTGAAATCAATTTCAAATCCTGAAACAGTGAAAGTCCAGCATGCCTTCCTATATGAACACATAGGTAATACTGACCCCATTTGCAGCTGCCATTTGCACAATAACTTCTATAGCAGTTTTATTGAAATAGCGGC
The DNA here is from genome assembly GCF_018555375.3 of Anguilla rostrata. Classification (NCBI taxonomy): domain Eukaryota; kingdom Metazoa; phylum Chordata; class Actinopteri; order Anguilliformes; family Anguillidae; genus Anguilla; species Anguilla rostrata. The sequence goes on along the minus strand of NC_057936.1, from coordinate 27,163,148 downwards.
CATCTCCTCCCACAGCCAGAGTGGAGCCCTGGCGGTCCCTGAGATCAATGGAGGCGAATATGCTCTGGACAAAATTCTGCAGGTAATCCTGCTTGGTCTCAAAAACATGAACTTTCTTCCTCAGTCCACTCGTTCCTGGCTTCTGGTCGGGGTACGGAACGGTCACCAGAGTCAACACCGGCAAAGGACTGTCATCCATTGTTGTGTGAAATTCATGAAAAAGCTGAGGTCGATTAGAATCACTGGGCAGAGGAGGAGCAATACAGGAGCGCTAATGGTCGATTCGATATTCAGGGTTCATGTGAAGTAGTTCGGAGCCCAAAAATAACTCCCTGGACCTCTTGCGACGGCAGAAATTGTAACTGAAGACGCTTCTTTGCACTTGTCCAGGAGGATCACTGTCAGAACCATCGGCCACGGTACGTCCAGTGGAAAAGGGGGAGCTTCTGCTTTTTACTAAAGCACTTCTGTCCCAAGACAATGGAAGATCAGAGCGCGAGGGGGACAGCGTTGTCAGTGTCCTGTCCGGGAGAGTGTGAGACGGTGGCTGCCTCCAGGGTCAGCCTTGCCCGCATGCAGCCGCCCAGGCTGTTGAAAGGGACTGATTTATGGGGAAGCCGAAATGCCTTCAGAGGCATGTTGGGCTATGGGGGTGCAGCCACTGTGACACGCTAATAGTTGGTATCATCCATACACTCAATGGTGTTCTCACTAGCAGAAGAGAAAGAGGAAACCTGACTGGGTTGATAAGATCTCCATTAAGCTACTTCTTCTGGTTTGTATGGTTTAGGACGGGGCGTCAACCTCAATCTATCTGAGGGCCATGCTGAGAATTGTGAATCAAATTAACGACCAGACATGTAGTACTTTTATAGAATGTGATCGTGGAATGAGTACGGGGGGTGGATTACGATTCGATTGCGTTTGACAGAAGGAAAATTGGCACTCGCTAGCTAGCCAGCCTGTTCTGATCAATACAATCACTAAAGTATAAAAAAAAGTTTATTTGTCCTTTAATTAAACAAGTAGTCTCACTGAAATCAACATCTCTTTTTCAAGACAGACCTATAAGAATCAAACTAATATAAAAGCTTTGTACAAACCAACACAATTCAGATGTACACTAACATAGTCACAAATCAAGTAGATCAAAGGAGACAAGTAAGTAGCATTAAAAAGATCCGCGTTTAAGACTTTAAAACCTTGCATTGGAATAAGAGATTCTCATTTTAAGATTTTTTGTAATTCTTTCAATTTGTAGGGGGCATAATCCTGTGACCTAGTACTATAATCGCTGTTTTTAAAAGCACTCAAGGAGTTTCTAAAGAAGAGCTTTATAAATGAACAGATGCAATCCAAATCCCTTCTCTTAGTTATAGAGGACCATCCCACTTTTCCATATAGAATACAATAATGAGCTAAAAAATCTGTCTCTGGTGATAAGACGCAATGCACTATGATACACAGAGTCAGGGGGCTTCAAGGTGGAGGGCGAGGTATGCATGTACAGAATGTCACCATAATCTAGTACAGGCATAACTGTTATTTGTACAATGGTCTTTGGACAAAGAGAAGAAGAGAAAGCATCCAAAGAATATACTACACACGACCGTTGTAGCTGTTACTGTACTAAAGCCTGGTCTAAACCCTGATTGCTGTGGTTGAAGTATGTTATTTGCCTCCCGGAAAGCTGACAGTTAACTAGGGATTCTAGTATTTTGTATAGGCAGGACAATATTGAAACTGGATGATAGTTATTTATATTACTGATATTACTGCCACTGAAAAGGGACAACCTGAGCAGGCTTCCACACATTTGGGATTTTACCAGAGATAAATGTGAGATTTAAAACGTGCATAAGCGGTAGGGCAATCAAATGAGGTGCCGGAGGCAAGGATCAGGCTTGTCTGAGCCCTTAGAGTTTTTTGTATCGACGCCAGTCAGAGCCTAACTACAGGTCTGAAAGAAAAACTATTTTCCAGGGTTGTAAGAAGGGCTGGATGAGATTCCCAATTCAGAGCTAGCAGTCTGGATTATTAAAACCATATCAGCAGAAAGCTTGTCAAATACACAAGTGATGGTTAAAAGCTTTGCTCGTATCTGGTTTGTTTAAAATTAAGCTGTTCTCAGTAAAAATTCTAGACAGGAGGGAAATGGTAGGCCTATTATTTTTTAATTAGATTTCAGATTTCATAGTTTTCCAAAACTTAGGCTAGATCCATCTCTGAGGGAATATGCAAGACATATTTAAAGACTGAAAAAGTAACTCATGTGCCGTTGTTGCAGGGGTGCAAGTGACAAACTTATTAACATCACATTTAATACAGGGAAATATGGCTGTTTAAATTTGCTAGTTGAGCATAACAGTGCACAACAAACACTGGAAGCTTTTTTTTGTGCCATTGTCGTCAATCGTTGTTCACAACTGGCTGAAGTGTTGCTACACTACTTTTTGTAAACTTCTAGGTTGGCAGCACTTATGTGAGAAAGGTCTATTTGATTAACATCGCTTAAAGCCGATGGGAGTAAGGGGCCTAGGCCACCCCCTTGCCTTCGCCAATGCACTCTGCATTGCAAATGAATATTGCCAGGGACTAAATGTCTGCACTATTACACGGGCCAGATCTAATTGATAATCTGAATCGATATGGGGTCAGATCAAAATTTGTGGGGGGCCATATCTGGTCCACAGGGCTTGACACATGTGGTTTAGGACATTTCCAGGACAAGAGGGGTAGATTTTTAGAACTCTTCCTATGACCTTTGAAAAAATAAATGTTTTTTAAATGTATTTATTTTTAAAATTTTTACAGAGGTTACATTCCAGATCAATAGGCTGCAATGATGCTATTCACTTTGGTCAACCAAGGAGACCAACAGTAGTCTAGAGGCTGAGCTAAAAAAATAAATAAAAAAAAGGCAATTTAGTATACAAATAACAGCATGCCCAAGGGAATTAAGTGCCACATTGTCAAAATTGTTATGAAAGTACAATCCAAAAATTTTCAGTCAGTAATTAGAGGAACATAACATTGCTTGTCTAGCAAAATACATATGTCCATCACACACTAAATTATATTTGCAGCTGCAGCTCTGGTAATGTTAAACCCACCCCCTAGACACACACACATGCACATGCACTCTTGCTCTTTATCCATGACAGACTTAAAATGCAAACCTATGTTGTAATGTAAGTTTCTGCTTACATGTGCACATACATCCATATTGCATGTGTGTATGTGTGTGTGTGTGTGTGTGTGTGTGTGTGTGTGTGTGTGTGTATTGTACATATGTGCATTAGAGGAAGGTAATTTCAGTCTGAGGTGAAATCAGTGGTTGATGCCAGTACTAGAATAGGACATAATTTAAACAGGTCTAACATAAATTAGCCTTAAATATGTTTTTAGAGCTTTGGATAAACAGTGCTTCGTAATTACAGTACATACACTAATTTACCTTTATTAGGTGACTAATAACTGGGCACTCTGACTTGCAGCACATATTTTTTATTTACTCTAAGGTATTCATCATCACCGCCACCTTGTGGCTTGTACTGAGATGTCCACACATGGCTGGGATCTGTAAATATCCAGACTGGATGATACCAGGGGTATTAACATCCCTAATATTAATTAATATTCAACAACTCTGGTTTAATTTAACTTTATTTATAATAAGCTGTAGGAACTATCTCCATGTACTCTGGTTACATATAAATCAAATGAAGAAAATGTATGATTAGTTATTTATGTTTATGTTAATTCGATCATTCGTTAATTCGTTGTCCTCAGTGGAAAATCTTTGTACTTAAATTTCTAGGTTACCAATGAAAACATTCATAACAGAAGTCTTCCAATTGTGAATTTGGAAATGGTACACTAAACATTTTGAGCAAACTGAGCTCAGGAAGAGCAGGATTCGTGACACAGAAGAAATGGGAAAGATGATAAAACGTGGCATATGCATAGAATATAAATACAACAGAGAAACGAAGAATATTTTAAAACATTGTTGTAATTTGCTCCTTGCACATACACAGTTTTCTAAACGCATGATTTCTACATTGCTGCTTCGCCATTGCATTTCCTAGTGCTGGGGGGTGGGTGTATTGCAACACGACAGCACAGTTACGCCCCCTTTTTTCTTGTCACCGAGGCAACAGGCCACGATTGCGGCTTCGATCTGTGCTCGGGATACTTCATCGCTCCCCCGTCCAATCAGCTCATCCAGAATCCGCTCACCCTCCCCAAATCCTTACTCCAACCATTTTGTGCAAAGCGTTGACGTAGACCCCAGGTCAGTTTCTGAATCAGAATATATTATAGCAATATTGTCATTCCAGCGCTACCATCACAATATTACAAAACACATTTACCAGCACATGTCGCAACACACGTATATTCACACGTGGCTCCTAATTTCGTTTAATTCGTTAAAACAGACCACGTGCACCAAATTCGCATTGAACTGGAAAAAAAGCTAGTATAAATAATGTCTGTGCATATGACATTGTCCAGGGTAAGTAGAGAGGTGCAGCCTGACCTTGTATAACCGGCTGCCGAGAGGAAAATGCCAAAGGTTCTACATGCAACCTACGCACTAGTTCACTGCAAGATCAGGCAGGTCATTTGGCTGGTACCAATGTCTAGGAACTCAATACCTGTCAAATTTGGGCACAATGAACATTACCGCCCTCATGCACTTAAAATCATGTGTGTGTGTGTGCGCGCGCGCAGCCCTGGAGTAGGCCTATTGCGATCATGTAGTTATATTTGACATCTACGATGACCACAATTCTAAATTGGACATAGTGTACAGGAAACTGATAATGAACACGTACCGAGCAAGAAACTGTTGCACAACAGAACAAAACATAATGAATAAATCAAGTGACAAAACAAGTTCAGTAAAATTACAACCATGCAGGACACCAAAAGGAAATGCACATATAAAGACAAACGTATTACCCCATTTGCAGCCGCAATTTGGATGATCAGCTGAATAGCGTCTTTCATAAAAAATCTTCCATCTCCCCCTACTACGAGAGTGCCCTCCTGTCTCTCCGCAGGGTCGGTGGCTGAAATAATGCTCTGGATGAAATTTTCAGCATAGTGTTGGTTATTCTGAAACACGGTCACCCTTTTCCTGAGGCCGCTGGTTCCAGGCTTCTGGTCGGTGTAAGGCTTGGTTTTAACTGTTGTTATTTTCATTTTCCCCAAATTCACCCGTGTGTTCCGCGTATTCAGTGAAGGGATCTGCACAGAAGAGCTACCTCACGTACACACTCCACGACAGCTCAGTCCAACACGGTAACTCCTACTTTAGTATTTAAAGGGCCAGTACACATTTCTCCGGTTTTGACGAGCTTGTTGAATTGTATGAATGTTCAGCTAATGGATCATTTCTACAAACGTAGTGATTTTATCATCTGAACCCTCATAAATAAACGCCTCTATTCATTCAGATAATTAAAGCAGTTACACTACGAGGATCACAATTCGGCAAAAATGCGTGTTTGTGTGTGGTCTTTATGACACAAAATTACATTGTGCATACGAAAAAATCGGTATAAGCAATTTACATTGAACAGACAAAAACACGATCACTTTAAATATACAGCTTTCAATACAAAGTACAATTTTCATATATCAGAAAATTCAATTATATCATTCACTTCTGAATAACCGCCACACACACGTTCCAAAAACCCATTAACCTTTCGTATTTCCTTGTAGCTATTTAGATAAGTTTCAAACCAATTAAATGTCTTTTACCAACAGACATTTTCATCAGTTAGGCCTAATTTGTAAGACATGATAGGGACAAGTCCCCTTGTATTAGCTTATGATGCCAATAATTCGCCCTTTCTTCATATCCCTGTGCATAGAATGAATTAAGACTGGGCCTCTAATACTTTCCCAGAAGTGACTAGATTTTTTGTGTAGTGACAATCTGCTTGGTACTGAAGCTGACATCATGGGTCTACTTATTTTATCAGTCAATACATCCAGCATCCAAAGAATTACAAAGGTAAGTGTCAAGTAGACAGAATATATTACAATTAGCCTAACAATTGTTGTCTCTAGCAATGTTGTTGTGAAAGCTCAAGTACTTGGACAAATCTTTGACTATTGCACCATGTGCTGTTTGAGCACTGTCAAAAGCAGCAGAGTTGATCTTTGAGATGTAGAGAAAAGGTTTGTAACAGCTTATACTGGTAATGGTTTTCTTAAATCACCGATTTACAGGTTATAATGATAGAATGATAGTAACCAGGCAACAAAAAGACAACATATTCACAGCTATGGCTGCAAATTGTAATATTAGATATTTATTTCTTAAAAGTTTGGTGAAAGGAGAAAGAGCACAGCAAATGAATTAGGCCTCTTCTCACTTACCATGTGACATTTAGCGGGCCTGTTCTACAGTTACAGTAGAGAAAGTCAAAGTGCAAAATAATTGCCCAAATGATATAAATAGCAGGTCAAGTCTATCCTTGGCATTAAAGGCCAAGGGTGTATAAATTTTAGACCTATGTGTAATGCAGAGGAATGTGCCACACTGCCAAATGACCCACAGTCGGTCTAAGTGTAAGAAACTGGTAGAGTGAGGTCAGCAGGTTCTAATGGGAGGATACAGTTAACACGTTGTACCTGAAATGTAGTAGATTAAACATAGACGCACCCTTTTTAGTCTGAGCAAAGTGTGCTGAACATTTTTCTGAAAGTAATTCAAAGCTCCTGTTACAAAAATATAAAAATACTATTGAAAAACGATATTTATGCTAGAAAAAAAGCATGCCCAGTACAAATCAAATAAGAGGATGCTGTATATTTAGAAAACAGACAGGGAACAAAATGGAACAATATAATTGCTAGACATATTTTCAATTATTTTCAATGCCTGAAGATGAACAAAAAATAATGGACACCTGACAGATATATATTCACAAATTTAAGTATTACATCTACATATTAAGAGATTTATTTCAAATGAAGTTAATGTGATATTCAATATGTGATATTCAGATGTTAATAAACTTTAAGAGACTTGTGACAATCGCATTTCAATAAACTTTGAATGTCATTTTTTTTTTTACTGTAAATAAGCATAAAGTTTACTTTCACTGCACATAATATAAATTATATCAAATATTAGAAATGCCACAATTATCAATTCTCATGCATTTACCTATAAAACAGTTCACTGTTATTAGTGTTATATATCTGATGACATGAATGAGAAAGCTTTTAAGCAGGTTACTGCATTTCAGTATTGTGTGGCACCTTGCAGCACATGGTTGGCGGTTGCTCTGGGATTCCCCAGAGAGCGACAGTATTGGGATTGTCCCTGTCTCGTGCCACAAACGCCACTCCTCTCCGAAGTCTGCCTGTACCAGCTGTGCCTGATGCATTCTGCTCTGATGCAACGACTGAACTTCAGCTGGTGGACTGCAGTGTGAAAATAAGTGTTGGCTGGGAGTAGACACACTTCAGGGCAGAGTGCATAGTTGTCTGTGAACTGACAGGATACGCTGCACTAATCACACACACTTCTGAGTATGACTGAGTGTTCTGGACTGGGATAAAAAAAAAAATTTTTTAAATTTAAATCTGAGACGAAAGTTGGTTCCAAAAAGATAACCGATTACTTGGGAACATGTACATGGTAACAAGGTGGTAATGATTACATGAGCACAACATTCCAGGCTAAATGCACCTTGCTTGTTTAAAAGCCATCAGTGTAGTGTCTGGGATTTAAGACACAATGCTTTCAACACAGTGGTAGGTCCACTCCTGTTTCTCATTGATGGGGAGAACATGTTGGCACACCTAAGGAAGGATCAGACAACCCTGGTTATGGTTATATACACTCACTGAACACACAACAGCAGTGGTAGACGTGCAAAAATACTGATTTCTGTCAGTTCAGTTTGACTAACATTAAAGACAAAGAAAGCAAAAAGGGGGAAATACTGAACAGACAATGAAGTTGGTGATACATTTGGACACAAATTTCTCTGAAGCTATAAGAAAAATCAGGAAAAAGACAGACGTGAGGGGATTTTTAATGTCCTAGTTGTTTCTGTGCTGGACTGGAGAGATTGACTGTGAGAAGTGTGAACTCTTCCTTTTCTTTCACTGCGAGTTCTCCTTAGAGGGGAAACAGAGCGTGAAATGCAGCTCTCTGGCCAGCCACACCGACAGGCTGCCAGCTCCCAGTAACTCCAGTGAATACTGTGCCAGTGCAGGACTGCCAATCAATACCTCCGTGAACTTTTCTTTTCGACTTGAATTGCATACAGTATGTTTTTGACAAAACTTACCTAAACGTTCAAATGAAAGGCTATGCCGTTAAATGTTACAGCAGGATATTAACCAAGTTGACCCACATGCTAATCCTAACAATTACTATTTGGTGGCAGAGTAACGACAGATTCAGTTTGGGGCGAGACTAGCCAAAATAATTATGTGACTCACAGAATGCTATGGTGTTGCCCTGAGTCACAAACAATTTTCATAGCATTTACTAAGCTGATAGCCCTACAGCAATGGTTACTTTCACACCAAACAACAATTTCATATTGATTTCATGTTGGAATTCCAATATCATAATAATGAACATACATATCACGAAAAACTAATCCCTGAAATACTGCCTACACCAGCTGTGCAACAAGCTCTGCTTTATGGCACAATGGTTGCACAAAAACATTACAAAACCCACGTCATGTGTGGGCTAGTCTGTGCTTTACCAAATTACAAGAGAGGATACTCAAACAGTGGAAGTGGACTACAACTGAACCACGGTGTTCCAACTTGAGAAAATAAAAAAGAAGAAAAAAAAACAGGAGGAGGGGTGTCATAAAAACATACATTTAACTCCATTTAAACTTCTCTGCTTTACTTCTATAATAATCCATCAACATCAGCGTTGGATGGAGAGTAAGCCATTTAAAAAATTCTGCACACATATACAGAAGTTTAAATAAATTCTAAATGGTCAGTAATGGATTCTTACTGCAGTATAAATGTTCTGGGAGCTAGACAATAGGTTTCTCACCATTTTGGTTCTTGCAGGGACCTCCACAGCAAACACACTCATGCCTCTACTGCTAATGCAGTTCTTACTCTGCTCGCTGTTCACATGCACCGTCACTTTGTGGTTGGACTGCAACAAAAAGGAGAGAAAAGGGGAAACCACAGTTCCTTACAAATGAGTTTCCACTCCAAAAACATGACACGAATGCAAATATCCAAATGTAAGGCTCTGTATTTCAGTGAAGTTACTTTATACTGAAGCAGAAAAAAATGCACTTCATTGAGAACACAGCACATAATTTAAATGCGAGTCATAGATAGCAGTGTGTTGAATACTCAGGTCAGAATAATTGCACAAAAAATAGGCAGAAAACAGGACCTGGCAGTTATATACATCCATCATGTGCATAAATAAAATATAAATTTCTGGACATAAACCACTGTTGCTAATTAAAACACGCAAAGTGGGTTCCAATCCCATCTTAAAGTTAAACTAAAGAATAACATATGTAGGAACAGTTTTGCATTGCATCAAGTTTACAGTATATATTAATGGCTAATGAGTTATTATATATAAAATATTTAGCACCTATTTTGCATGTTCTTACTTTGAAAAGGTTAACCACTTCCTGTATAAAGCTTATGAAGGAGCTGTCCATCACCAACTTGCAGCATTCTCTACTTGATTGAGTCCTAATGGGATTTATTCTCGCTAAGCTGAACAGCTTTTCTCTGTACCTGTTCAGCCCTTCTGTCTTACCTTCCAGATTACTTGGATACTTTCATTACTATAGGATTTAAGCCCACTTCTGTTTTCCTCTAAACTCAATCCATGGGTCATCTCACTGTTTCCCATTGGCTATTCTCCCTTCGTGTCACCTCAGGTGATGCACAGCTAGGGCATTCCTCAGCTCTGATTCTCAGATTTCCTTCTTCCTCTTTAAGGCTCCGCCGTGGCTGACCTTAAAGCTCTCCCGGTCTCATCTCATTCCTTCACACTCTCCTTCCCTGCTATAGACCTCAAATTGAGTGCTTTCCCTTTCTGTCCCTTTCTGTTACAAAATAATCTCAAGGCCTCGCACGGTTTCATTCTACTCTCAAAAAATTTCTTCTTTTCTGACAAATAGTTGCAGGTTTTTCAAAAGTACTTTCAGACATGGTTCCATACTAACAGCTGATTGAAAACTCCTTGCTGAGGTTTTGCACATTTTTGCTTTAATTTACTGTACTTCCCAGTTTCACAGACTTCATTCTTATTCCTTCTCTGCTGCTAATACAGTTCTTTGTAGTTTCTTCAGACTGGCCTCCTTCTGTCCTACCTCTCCCAGGCTGTCCTAACTCTGTTTTTCCATTTCCTTGTTTTACCATATTAAATTCTACAGATCTCGCCTCTCTCCACTAGTGCTGTTTGGCACTGTGATAACTACCCTATTAACTCCTTATTTCAATGTAGTCAGTTACCTACCTATTGATTCTTAGATAGTCCACACTAGGGATGTGGCAGTATGAAAATTTCACGGTATGATAATCGTACTACTCAATATCACGATTTTCGGTATATCATGGTATCAGGTTTTAAGCTAAAAAAATTAATAAATCACACAAAGTTTAGAACTCGAACTGTTTATTTATGGATCTGCGGATTTTTAAAACCATTTTAATTGAAAAATAAAACAAAAAATGCAACTGAATAGTTCACTCCTTGTAATTGCATATTTAAAATAATGAAAATCATTTTTCCTGAATCCAAAGTGAGCCCACGCGGATGAACGAGTTCGCTTTTTGGGGGGATATATGATTCTTCATTACAGTCGGTATCAGAATCAGCGTCAGACATCGCAAGTGTTGTAAGAGACTGCAAACGGAGATGCCGTGTAGCTGTATAACAGCTGGCTAGCCAGCGTTGCCAGGTGGGAAATATTAAACTATCGTACTGGAGGCTTAAAATTATCGGATTTTAAAGAAAACTATCGTACACAGCCAAAAAAGAGAAATCCTAGGTGTAAATATGTAATTTCACAAAAATAGCGTATTTATTGTAAGCAACAACCTTGTTTGACTCGCCTACTCACATACTTCAGCCATTGAGTACAATACCAACAGCCACAAAGGGGAGAAAAACATTTGCGCACCACATACGCTGCGTGGAAGCAGGCAACTTCCTGGACCCTACTCAAATGAATGAGACTCACACTAAAAAGCCTGGTCTAAGGATAATGTCAAATAGCCTACAATTAAATCGCAATCGCTCAAACATGTAAACATTATAATTGAGAGCTGTAACGTTACAACTCATCAGCATGGAAACAACAGTTGTATAAGTCATCAGTGTAGAATTATAACATTATGCTGTGTCAATGTATTTAATATGCTGTATCAATATTTGTTTGTTCTTGTGAAAGCATGTCTCTTTTCAAAACGTCTGAACGTCTCAGTGCATAACTGGCCCTAGGCCTACTTAGTCTGTGAGTTCAATTTCAACCTCAGTTCTTCCGACGACTTTGTCTTTGCCTCTCCCCTGCTTTCACCGGACTCCTCGGCACTCATTTAGCTAGTTTTTTACATAAACGAAAAGAAGAACATCGCTGGTAATTTGTAGGTAGCAAGCTAACTTGCATTTTACATCAGAAAGAACGAGCGGAAGAACGACAGCCGTGCAGCTGCTTGCTCCCGTGGGGGCACACACGTCATGCATCAAGCATAATGATTGGCTGAAAAGACACAACCTGTGTTTTTAAATGACTTTTCCTCTAAATACAGATCTAGGATCAGATTTCATTATCTCAATTCAGGTCCAGTATATTATTTAATATGGGTTATTTAGATATTTTATCAGAGTAATGGTTGGAAAAAAAATTCCCTGCATGAAAATAGCTTTTGTCACATGATATACTATCACGGTATTACGGTACGTTTATATGTACTATTTCATATTTGAATTTTACAGTATATCGTCATACCGGTATACTGTCACATCCGTAGTCCACACCTTTATTCTGACTACAACGAACATGAGAATTATTACTTTCAGATCTCTACATCTAAGATACATTATACATCCAGTTTACTTTTCTTAAATATAAATCTTAAACCCAAATATTTGGCATGTATTAGAAACATATTTACGCAGTACATAAACCAATGTCCGCAGCAAAACATTTAAATATAGGTTTTATGATATTTTGCACCAATTCTGTTTCCCACAAACTTTTTTATGAATTTAAAATATGACACACCAATGTGAGCACTGGATCCATTCTTTCATTTTTCACATTTCTATTTTTGTTGAACTTCGGCAAACATGAACTTGGAACATGTTCAGTCACACCGAAATAGTTCTTCAATCTGCACATCACCCAGAACCCATTTTAATCATGCTTCTGCTTTCCCAACATCAGCTCCCAGCTGCCCGAGCCCTCTCAGTGAAATGATTCATATTAATATTACATCAGCAAGCGCAGATGGTGTGAGAAAGAGCTCCCCAGCGCACCTCCAGCAATCCATTCTAACTGAACATGTGTGCCACCTAATGTCCTTCCCCCGTATTAATGAACCTAATGGATTATTCTCTATTTCCTGACACTGCATTGTTCCTGAGGTGGAGCAGCGAATGATTCATGCGGGAGGGGAGGCACCTTGTTGGCGATGACGGAGGAAATCCTGGCCTCGCTTTTGTAGGTGTGGATAATGACGTTTTCGTGGCCCTTGATGGTCTTGGCCTCCCCTTTAGAGATAACCGATCTATGCAGGGCTGTGTTGAGGACCTTGCTGCTGGACTCCAGGTTAATTGGCTGGACGGTGGGCTGGGTTTCCTCCGAATAAACGTCAATGACAAATGGACAGGCCTGGAGTGGAAAAACACATGCAATACACGTACAAAACATCACATTACATTACAGGCATTTACACATCCTTGCTCAAGAGTACAGTGGCAGTGTCCTACTTGGGACCTGTGGCCTTTAGGTTACAAGACTAGTTCCTTACCCATAATACTACACTGCTGCCCCCCCACACACACACAATACATCTCCCCTTACAAACATTGCCATCTTGGATTGGCGTTTTATTTGCAAAGCTGCACGCACATTCTTTTAAATAGCAATATTAAAACACAATGAGGCCATATCATATGCACTCAACAGCCCTGATAAGCTTGTGCAGCCATATAGCACTGACACTGACAGCGCTGCTCTCTGGGCGGAGCTGCGTTACTCACCTCCACCATCTCCAGGCCTCGGTTGTAGCCCATGGACTCCAGGGTGACCCACAGATCCGCGGTGTCCCCCTCGCGGTCGTTGGCCTCCATGAGGTTGAGCTCCATGAAGCCCTGCCTCGTCAGCTCATTCTTTTTGGTGTCAAAGTTCTCTGCAGAGCAGCAGATGAAGTTCCGGTGAAATACTGCGCAGTAATAATGGATGCCCTCCGGCACACATCTGTTCTTCCACACACTTCTACTCAGGACGCTCTGCATCCTGCTCTAGTCTCTACTGCTTATTCTGTTGCATTTACAAACAATGCCTGCACAGTTTAGCATGCAGGACAGGTGTGCAGGGTGGCAATTTAAATTATATGGTTTCACTAGCAGACAGCACACTATTAATCACCAGTAAAAAGAGCTGTCAACGCAAGACTCCTGTAAAGGTTACGTTACTCTTGTCGCCCTGTTCTCATATGCTAACTCAACTGTCTGTCTGCTTGTCTGTCTGTCTGTCTGTCTGTCTGCCTGCCTGCCTGCCTGCCTGTCTGTCTGTCTGCTTGTCTATCTGTCTGCCTGCTAGTCTGCTTGTCTGTCTGTCTGTTTGCCTGTCTGTCTGTCTGTCTGTCTGCTTGTCTATCTGTCTGCCTGCCAGTCTGCTTGTCTGTCTGTCTGTTTGCCTGTCTGTCTGTCTGCGTGTGTATCTGCTGCCTGTCTGTCAGTCTGTCTGTCTTTCGGTCTGCCTGACTGCTAGTCTGTTTGTCTGCCAGGCTGTCTGACTGCTTGTCTGTCTGCATGTCAGTCTGTCTGTCTGTTGTCTGTCTGCCTGCCCATCTGTCAGTCTGCACGTGCGCACAGAGTGTGTGATGTCACCTTTGCAGACAGCCCAGGCGTCCTCGTCACACTTCTCCCCGCTGGTCCTCTCCTCAAAGAAGTTGTACTCCTCCAGACTGAGCAGCCCGTTGCCATCCAGGTCGATCACCTCGAAGATGTCCGAGAGCGCCGCCCTGCGGGACAAACAAGGAGCTGCGTGTTACCATGCAGCAGGGAACGCACCCCGGACCCCCTCCCTCTGCACACGCCGGACCCCTTCCAGAGCCACATTCGGCTTCCCTCCCTGTACCCGGGTAGGGGGGTTCCTCTCCTGAGCAGGCCCCTCCCCCACGAGGCCCACCTGAACTCTTTGGTGAGAGCCAGCTCCCCAGCGTCGGTCCTGTACACCAGCTGGGCTGTCTTCAGCGCCGGCGCCCTGCTCCTCCTCAGCCTGCAGCCCGTGCTGAAGGGCAGGATGTGGTAGGTGCCCGCACTCAGTTCCCCCTTCCAGCCAAACTTCTGTCAATCAAAGGAAACAATCAGGCCACTGCAGGGCAGAGTGTACATGCAGACAAGAGCCCGCCCACAGAAGCTGTCTATCACAGAGAACCTCGCTGATGTCACAATGCGCTGCTAAATAAAGCGCTCCAGACAGCGCTGCTGGTTTGGCAGCGGCTGTGGAAATACTCAAACTGGCTGGGAGGCATAAGATCTGCCGCCATACTACTACAGACTGCCTTATCGCATTCTGTCAGTCAGCAACATGCAGAGCAGTCACGATAAGGGACTCACAGTATGTCTTAACCCTGCAAAATGCCACTTAACAACTCTAGTGTGCCGTGGACACATCACACACCACACACACACACACACACACACACACACACACACAGATGTTTGTGCCGCAGCCAGGCACAGAGGGCATTTTTCACTGAAGTTTGTTGAACATAGGTTGAGCTCCCCAACTCAGACCGCAGCAGGCTAACGAAAATTTGAATGGAAATATTTTGTTTCAATTTATGCCACTTTAATCAATCTCTAGAAGATATTTTGCCTCTAGAAGATATTTTAGAGGATAGCGATGTAGACAGCTTACATTATGTGCATAAAGCAACACATCACTTACAGTACAGGCAGGCAATTTCACTAGGCACCTCAACACTTTTTGTGCCCAACAGATCTGCAACATACAACTATGTGTCATTTTTCAAATTAAAAAAGAATAATTTTGCCAGAAAGCGACTAATTTGTATTTGTGATTCCACTGCTCCGATCAACCCCAATCCTCTTTCATTTCATATCGCTGAGATTGTACTGCAGTAGGGGTAAGGTCTACTGTGGACACACACACACACACATACACACACGCACTAGGTGTTAGCAACTATAAAGTCAATTGTGTGTTTCAGTCCAGTTTTATTATTTATGTACATGGATGCATTAACTATCTGGCTAGTGGCTATATAAAATAATTGACATTTGTGATATAAATATTTCTACCAACATGAGGAATACCATGCAATATACTTAGGCTTAGAATAAAAACACTTTTAATGTATCTCTATATATTCATTTCCTTGGTGGAGTAAAGAAATTACATCATGCATGACATGATAGAATGAAAAATAGGACACAGAAAACATAATAAGTCTGACAGTATATAAAGGGTCTTGGTGGCATGAATGTAGAAAGATTTAATCAAGCAGGAAAACAGCCTTAAGGTCAGACCTGCCACAGGGAAACAGCCACTCACCTCTTTGTCTCTCTGCTCTGTGAAACACACCAGGTTCGAGTCTTCCTTCGTCTTGTTTGCAGTCACAAGGAAAAGAGCAGTGTCCACCTTCATCCAAGAGGAAGGCCTTTCTAGAAAATTAAAAAAAAAGATCAGGTAAAGCCCTGGACCAGAAACTACGGTGGAAATTCTTTATGTCCCTAAGCTTTTATAAATGGCTGGTGCCATTTCCTTATAAACAGACATTTCCCTTAAACCCTGATGTTAACTGTGCTTCTCTGGTATGTGTTTGTCAGTCCCACAGTAAGGGCTTAAACCCTGATGTTAACTGCTTCTCTGGTATGTGTTTGTCAGTCCCACAGTAAGGGCTTAAACCCTGATGGTAACTGTGCTTCTCTAGAGCAGGTGTGTCAGTCCCACGGTAAGGGCTTAAACCCTGATGGTAACTGTGCTTCTCTAGATCAGGTGTGTCAGTCCCACAGTAAGGGCTTAAACCCTGATGGTAACTGTGCTTCTCTAGAGCAGGTGTGTCAGTCCCACGGTAAGGGCTTAAACCCTGATGGTAACTGTGCTTCTCTAGAGCAGGTGTGTCAGTCCCACAGTAAGGGCTTAAACCCTGATGTTAACTGTGCTTCTCTAGAGCAGGTGTGTCAGTCCCACGGTAAGGGCTTAAACCCTGATGGTAACTGTGCTTCTCTAGAGCAGGTGTGTCAGTCCCACGGTAAGGGCTTAAACCCTGATGGTAACTGTGCTTCTCTAGAGCAGGTGTGTCAGTCCCACGGTAAGGGCTTAAACCATGATGTTAACTGTGCTTCTCTAGAGCAGGTGTGTCAGTCCCACGGTAAGGGCTTAAACCCTGATGGTAACTGTGCTTCTCTAGATCAGGTGTGTCAGTCCCACAGTAAGGGCTTAAACCCTGATGGTAACTGTGCTTCTCTAGAGCAGGTGTGTCAGTCCCACGGTAAGGGCTTAAACCCTGATGGTAACTGTGCTTCTCTAGAGCAGGTGTGTCAGTCCCACGGTAAGGGCTTAAACCCTGATGTTAACTGTGCTTCTCTAGAGCAGGTGTGTCAGTCCCACGGTAAGGGCTTAAACCCTGATGGTAACTGTGCTTCTCTAGAGCAGGTGTGTCAGTCCCACGGTAAGGGCTTAAACCCTGATGTTAACTGTGCTTCTCTAGAGCAGGTGTGTCAGTCCCACGGTAAGGGCTTAAACCCTGATGTTAACTGTGCTTCTCTAGATCAGGTGTGTCAGTCCCAGGGTAAGGGCTTAAACCCTGATGTTAACTGTGCTTCTCTAGAGCAGGTGTGTCAGTCCCACAGTAAGGGCTTAAACCATGATGGTAACTGTGCTTCTCTAGAGCAGGTGTGTCAGTCCCACAGTAAGGGCTTAAACCCTGATGGTAACTGTGCTTCTCTAGAGCAGGTGTGTCAGTCCCACGGTAAGGGCTTAAACCCTGATGGTAACTGTGCTTCTCTAGAGCAGGTGTGTCAGTCCCACGGTAAGGGCTTAAACCCTGATGTGTAACTGTGCTTCTCTAGAGCAGGTGTGTCAGTCCCACGGTAAGGGCTTAAACCCTGATGGTAACTGTGCTTCTCTAGAGCAGGTGTGTCAGTCCCACGGTAAGGGCTTAAACCCTGATGGTAACTGTGCTTCTCTAGAGCAGGTGTGTCAGTCCCAGGGTAAGGGCTTAAACCCTGATGTTAACTGTGCTTCTCTAGAGCAGGTGTGTCAGTCCCACGGTAAGGGCTTAAACCCTGATGTTAACTGTGCTTCTCTAGAGCAGGTGTGTCAGTCCCACGGTAAGGGCTTAAACCCTGATGGTAACTGTGCTTCTCTAGAGCAGGTGTGTCAGTCCCACAGTAAGGGCTTAAACCCTGATGTTAACTGTGCTTCTCTAGAGCAGGTGTGTCAGTCCCACGGTAAGGACTTAAACCCTGATGTTAACTGTGCTTCTCTAGAGCAGGTGTGTCAGTCCCACAGTAAGGGCTTAAACCCTGATGGTAACTGTGCTTCTCTAGAGCAGGTGTGTCAGTCCCACGGTAAGGGCTTAAACCCTGATGTTAACTGTGCTTCTCTAGAGCAGGTGTGTCAGTCCCACGGTAAGGGCTTAAACCCTGATGGTAACTGTGCTTCTCTAGAGCAGGTGTGTCAGTCCCACGGTAAGGGCTTAAACCCTGATGTTAACTGTGCTTCTCTAGAGCAGGTGTGTCAGTCCCACGGTAAGGGCTTAAACCCTGATGGTAACTGTGCTTCTCTAGAGCAGGTGTGTCAGTCCCACAGTAAGGGCTTAAACCCTGATGGTAACTGTGGCGTTCTCTAGAGCAGGTGTGTCAGTCCCACGGTAAGGGCTTAAACCCTGATGGTAACTGTGCTTCTCTAGAGCAGGTGTGTCAGTCCCACGGTAAGGGCTTAAACCCTGATGGTAACTGTGCTTCTCTAGAGCAGGTGTGTCAGTCCCACGGTAAGGGCTTAAACCCTGATGGTAACTGTGCTTCTCTAGAGCAGGTGTGTCAGTCCCACGGTAAGGGCCTTTACCGTCCTCCTGATTGAGGTTGAGAGGCCGGATGGTGAGGAAGACAGTGCTGGTCTGGGGGAGGTGGAGTCGGTATTGCAGAGACACAATCCCACCATCCTCTTCCAAAAAGAAGCAGCCTTTAGTACTTGTATGATGCCAAGTCTGCAGCAGACAGAAGATAATAGACACAGTTAAGCAGGAGGGCAGAGTTCAAACTTTTCTTGAAACAGTCTGGACCCAAATTATGGTAATAATTACACTAAAATAACTGTTCTGAGCTTTTATTATATCACCATTATGATTATGAAACAAGGACATTTTGAATCAACTAGTATGATAGATACTAGTTGTTATAAATGTGAGATATAAATGTGTAAACATATGGCATTGTTATAAAAGCAATCAAAACTAATTACATTGTAAATTGCAATTAAAAATATGTGCATCCCTCTGCCACTTGGTATGTCATTATAATAATTTCAAGAACAAGGAGACAATTACTCCTTACACATATTGTTGCATTTCCTCACAGGTATCTATGACTTGCACTATCATAACATGACCACAAGATGGCACTACAGTAATGCAAATTTCCAAACAAAGGCAAACCAGCAATAGAAAACAGATGAACTCTGCAGTGTAGATTAAAATTTGTACACTACACAAATTAAAATATTTCTAGCTTCCTATCAAAAACAGAAACCTGTGCAGTAAAACAGGAGGAAAAAGAGCTACTGTTATTAAGGAAGAGAAAAACTGTCATACCATAATATGTGGGAAACATTTACAACCCAATGTACATACTGTGATTTATGTCAGTATTCTACCAGGAAATTCTAAAATATATGGGTTAATGTCATTATGGGAGACTGTTTCAGAGAAAAATCATATATGACTAAACATATCACAAAGCAATGTATTTTTACTACATTCTTTATGGTGAGTAAAGTCTGTTTGAAAAAAATCTTCATTTGAAAATGACGCAAAATGTAATAAATTTTGATATCCTGTTTAAATTTTGAGAGATTGGTTTTTAACCCATTGGAGAGTCTTTTCAGGTAATGTAGTTATGGAATAGTACACAGAATTTGAGACCCTTATTGTGTAGAATGGCTTTATACATCTTTTTTGATGTTCAATAAATCATCAAGTTAAACAAAGACATAAAATAAATGTGGCAGGAAATGACATTTCTTTACAAAAGCTATTTACTCAGAGTTATTCTGTTAGGTTGTGAAATATCAAACCATAACACTTCAGTGGTTTGTACACCAAATATCAAATGAAGCAAACTGCCCAAGGCACAAGGCCACTTTAAAGACTATGAAATAGAGTCCCTCAGAGATGGGCCAACCGGACGGCTAATACAGAGCCGTGTCACTTCCTCCCGTTCGCCTCCCTGATTTACTGCGCTTTTAAAGCCACGGCGCCCCTTCCCTCAAAAACATAACCCACCCGTTCCCCGCTCCCAATTATCACTTTAGGTCGCCGCGGCGCAGGCAGCGGTAAAAGAACTTTCCAAAGTAATCTCATAGCGCACATTCTTTACGCCACTCCTGGCCTTTTCCAATTTCCGCGCTTTGACATGTACGCCCATTACTTTCTGCTGTAAGAAAACCAGTAGAGGTTAAGTCAAAAAGAGTGAAAACAAAGAGGAGAAGATCAATATCAACACTCTATACATATCGACTCGGAGTAAATTTGGTCCAACAGGCCTCGGAAACCCCAGAGCTATGCAAGGCCTGGAAATTTTTTTTTCTTGACGTTCAACATTTTTTATAAGAAACCGCACGGCGTTCGCATTCGTAGGCAAAAGAAACGGCCTCCTCCCACACACGCTGCACAGAGTCCGAGTAAAACGCATTTCATCAGGGTGTGTGGTACCTGAAGAGACTTGGGCTCTGACAGATGGCCACTCTTAGTGCTGCTGGCTGCCACGGTGATGTTAGTGGACGCCGACGTTCGCCGACTGCGAGCCGAAGAGGGGCGTGAGGAAGACCTGCCCTCCGCTGGACCGAACCGGCGAAGCACAAAAACACTGAGCGTCAAGGCTGGCAGACCGAGGTTTACTGAAAACATTTACAAGGAGCAGACGCCTAGTTCAATCCTTTGATTAATGAAGCACGCTAAATTACAAAGGCACAATCACGGGCCTTCCTATTCATTATAATCCACGCCTTTCTCACTACAACTAATTGAAATGAGAAAAGATCAATTTGGTAATGAATTGGCTGATTGTTAAACAGCTCTTCAGTCTGCAGAGAGTGAGTGTGGAATTAGGCGATATGACCAACAGCAGGGCACCCGATGCACGTATGATATTAAATCACTCAATCATGTCACACATCTGCTTTGAGACCGTAAGGCTGGATGGTTTTTGCTGGGATGTGGATTGCAGAGATGCACTTCAAATGTAATTAGTAAGGTATTTGAACCTAGTCAGAAAACAGAATAATTCTTATATTTAAGGACTTATGTTCTATTTGCCTTTCTCTGCCTATAGATATACTAATAACTAATACCAAAATGATGGGGCATACAAGCCAGTGTCAGTGGGAAAATGTAAAAGGAATGAATCAATATTTCAAATGGGAACAATAATGTTATAATCCAGACACTATTTAGAAACTAATTTGTTTTTTCAACCCTCATTTGAGAGTCGTCCTTCACGTGGCTCGCTAATCCCTCTGAGCCACTGCAGGGGTCACCCAATCAATAACACGAGCGCAGACTGACCAGCGCATCTACAGCCTGCTCGTCTCCTGTCCTCCACACAGCCTGGCTGGAGGCACCTCATAAGCAACACAAAGACACGCAGCTCCCACTGCCTGCCTTTCATTCCTTCTGACAGGGCTTATTTCAACCATTCATTCTGATGGGGCTTTAGTCATACAAGCATTTATTTGCTTCTCTAGATAAATTAAAACGTGACCGCTTATCAATATCAGCTCCGCTGTTCATTTCCTTGGTGAAGCCCACTGTTTCTAGCTACCCCTACACAAGCGGACCATCTCGGTGGACGTGTGGGGCTTTAAAGCAGCCGTGGAGGGGGCTTACCTTTCCTTGGCGTGGAGTCCGGCTCTGTTTTCTGTGGGGCCTCGGGTGATGCGGGAACGGCCTGTGACGCAGAGTCCTTCAGGGAGATCTCCGTCTGATTGCCAAAGTTCTGCTGCTTCAGCTTGGCGTCAGACTCCAGCTTCTCCACGGCCAGCGTCTGACACCGCCCTGCGGTGGACACCAGCAGCCTGCAGAGCTGAGCACCACGCAGCGAGGTCACTGTGTTGTATCGTACTCTAAAGGTGAAACACGCTACACGTGTAATGGCACTGGGGTCCTCCAAAAGCCACGGCCTACAGGCCTTCCCTTCGTTTATTTATTTAGAACAAACGACCTTGCAGAGCACTGTGCCAATTTACACTCAGTGGTTGACTGGCATTACTCATAACCAATCATAGCAAAGTTTTGTAAATCCTTCCCTGCTGTGGCTCCATCTCTATAATGATCTTTTGAAAGAGATGGGGAAAAAAGCAAACCTAAGAAACATGCAACGATCTTAGTCTTACCTGTGTATAGTCTAACTTCCCATCTTTATTGGACCCAGCTAATGACAAAAACTGATTAACCTCCTCAGGACTCATCTTTTCACCTCTCTGTGAAAGGAAAACAAAAAAAGAAGATTTAATTATAATGAATTACCAGAAAAACCAAATGATCAAATCATCATACTAGTTGACAACAGTTATAGCAAGAGACTTGGATTTTACTCACCGAAGTGAGAACTTTATAGAGTTCACTGTGTAAAACATATCCCTGACCACTTAGATCTAGTTTTCTGAAGGCCCTCAGCAGCTCACTTTCTTCTGTTGGTTTCTCTTTTCTAAGAATTTCACAGAAGTCATCAAAGTTCAGTTTTGTGGTTCTCTCTGTCCAGAACTTTTCCAGGGTCTTCTGGGATGGGTTTCTGCCAGCCTGTTGCAAAACTGAACAAAGTCCTGTATTTTAGGGAAAACTATCTTATTTGTAGAATTAACAGTTATAGAGGACTACGGGGTCACGGTTGTAGCTAGGCTTACCCGTGACATTGTTACTTAAGAGCGTAGACACTCAGAGTCAGATAGGGGTTTTACTTCATGACGTTACTACACCGAAGATGGAGACTTCATTGTCAAATCGAAAGTATGTTAGATGTTTAGTGTTTATTACATTAAGTATGACTGAATAGACTCCCAAACCGTGAACGGTATATACAATACAAAAAATATATAACATTGCAATGTACATTTACTGTTTTTTATTTCATATTTGCTTACCCAGACACAGTTGCTCCTTTGAGGTTATATTCGCTAAACTGGATCTTAATACCGCCAGGTATGCAGCCCTGCAATTGATGTAGAATGTCTCTTCGGTGCTCAGAGATTTCTGCATTGCTAGACAATGCCACAGACGACGTTATTCAGAATATGAGGATATTTTGGCTAGCTAGTTAGTCAGCCAGCCAACACATTAACTGTATAGCTGACTAGTTAGTAGCTAGCTATGAGGAGCTAGCTAACTTATAACATCAAATGCGCCGAATTACCAAATGCTCATCAGAATTATTATGTATTGTGTAATGTCAAATATAATGAATTAATATGTATGATGGGTCAAGATTTTAACTCGATAAAGTAGTACGATATCTAGCTCCTATCTGATGATGCAGCTAGTGGTAGCTAACTAAATTGCTCACTATCTTCATGTCATGTATAACGCTCCGTGTACTGGTTGCTGTGTAAACAATCAAACGTGTGCACCATAACCGACAGTGCAAGAAAAAGCAATATAGTTCCTCCTTGTATTTTGGTTAGCCACCGTAGGTTAAACGAGCTCAGATTGAGCAGAACTAGTCATACACCGATAACAATGCGATATTATTTTTGTTGTTAGGAATGAAACAAAAATACTCGAAGGTATTTTGTAAAATCCTGGCAAAAGCTGTAAGTGACATTGGTGTTTCCGATGGACAAAATATATCGCCGTACCGCGCCACTTTTGTACCACTCAGTTCGCTGAAGCTCCGTGAAGCTAGCAACAATTAGACTTCCTGTATATAAGTTCCAGTAAAAACTTACGTGAGTTTCTATCAAAATACAAACACAGAATTAACGTTAATAGTGTTAATTAGTCCCGAAAAATAACATTACAGTGACCACGGTTTCTGAGCTTTGATAGAGACTTACCTTTATTTAAAAACATTTCAAATAAAATGTGTACACAATCGCTAGCTACTAGCTTCTATCTTGCTATTTGGCTGGTTTAAATTACTAGCTTGCTGTTTGGCTGGTTTAAATTAAGCCTGGAATATTACTTTGTATGTATATATATACTTTATACCAGCGTTATTTTCCTGAAAGGACTGCGTAATGTTAAAGGTATGTGTTTAAATATGAATATCATGTGTAATTATATCCAACTGTATTCGTTACAAGAAAAAAAAAAACGACAAAATCGCACTTATCATTGCATTTACCGAGCTTTTAGTTTGAAATTCTCTAACCGGAAGTTTTCGATTGTTGCCAGCTTCACGGCGCGGTTCGCTGATGTTATCAGCTGCTTTGTCACAAATGTAGTATTCGGGTTGCTTCAAAGAGAAAACAATGCCGTAAGTGTATCTTTGGTTTGATTTTTTTCAATGTAGTCATTTGAGTCCACACGTTCGTACGAAGTGGACTGAATGATTTACATGAGCTAGTTGTTACCTAACTTTAGCTTACGTAAGTTAAGTTTTGTATCGCTACACTAACATCTGGTCATTTTTCTTCCAGAGTAAAAAGAGCGCTTCGTTTAGAAGAGAAGGAAAACGTGAGTAGATGAACCTAGCAATCTTATTTTATTAACGTGAAATGTTGAACTGGGGCTTTAACCAAGACAAAAGTTATTGCTAACAATAATTTATTATTTCTTTATTAAAAACTGGCATGCGTTTTAGTCCACATAATATTCAACAACACATTCGTTTGGCGCCATTAACTAGCACTGAAGCCGAGGAGTGTGACCAATCGCCGAATCCAATTCTCGGGTAGGCTACAGTGGATTCTTGATCGCACAAACACGTTAGTTAATAACTGCCAATGGCACTGTGACTCATTGCGAAAACGATCTCTAAATGGATAAAATACAGGGCAGCATTGTGTATTTTAAGTCAATTTGTATTAATTAAAATAAAAGGTTAATTTGGTTTCAAATAAATGAAAAAAGAAACGGTTAACTTGTACTGTGCATGCAAGTTCATATCTCTTTTGCTTGAAGCGACTGACATTAGTAGCACAACCTTTATTATAAACCTAGGTATAGACTATGAAAAATATGACAAATTACAGTTCAGTAAGAAATATGTAGTTAGTTGTAACTATCAAAGAGACCACAGGCAATTCTGGAATGAATGACATGGAATTTAAAAACATGTCAATAATCCACAAAGGCCTAGATATATTACTGGATTCTTGTAGAACTCATCATGATAAATCCAGAATCTGTTGGTGATTTTTATGAGCACCCTGTGTTACTTGGGCGTACATTTTGTAAAATAAAAAAGTCACAATTTGGAGGTTAAAGCACGTGAAGAAATACGAAACCACAAGTGTTTGTAGTACAGCAATAGCAACATTAGACAAGGTGCTACACATGGTTATATCATCTAACCTGAACCCAGAATCATTTCTAGTCAAGGTCCATTTCTCACTTTAGGTTATCATTTGTCTTCATAGATCCAAGAAGAAATTTAAAGATCTCGACTAACATTTGTGAATTCAGCATACCTGAAAATAATTAGCCAAGATAATTTGCCAGCTAGCTAGATATTAACCTATATATTTAGCTATGGTATTAAACTCGCATGGATATGACTACTTTTATGTAATGTGAATATTGTATGCTTGATTTCCCCTTGTTTTCATATTTTCAAATGTAAATTTAAATCTCGGTAATCTTAATTGTTCGGTAGATTTTGAATCCTTCCAACCAACATAGAAACCTGTTTTTATCTTGAAATTGTATCATCGCCATTTGTCACCATTGTATAATAGTGGGGAAAACTGATCAAGGGTTTAAGTTTGTAGATAAATTTAATGTGGAAAGATGTGCAAGATCATAGAATTGTTGTCAAGCAGGTTAATGCAGCTATATCTGTGTGTCTAATTAATACATTCTAAATAAACCCATGTCGTAATAAAGTATGAAACTAAATCATTGTTATATGCAGCAGACACCATCAAAGAGACCTGTGCCGGAGGGGACCTATTCTCCATTGACTGGTACAGGCTTTTTGAGCCCTGCCCCATCTCCTAAAGGTAGCCCCTCCCCCCGCACAAAGTTCTGGCAGACTTACATTTGCTGAATTTATCTTTCTGTATTCTTTAACGCTGTCAGAAACGGCAAGCAAGAGGGAGGTTATATTTTAGGGAATAATATACAAGTATATGAGAAAATGTATTTATTGATGTGAGGCCTCATAAAGTATGTATACCATTCCTGTTTTACTGCTCGGGCATGTCATAAGCCCTGGGAGTCCCAGGAATCCTCCTTCTTTAGATTAAGCAGCAGTATTTCTCATTCTTTATTATCAATAATATCTGTGCTCAGCTTGATTTTTACAGTCTGCTGACATTCAGTACTTTATCAACAGGTCATTTTAAAGCCCGAGGAAAGACTGATAATCCCTCTAAAACACAAAAACCCCAGACAGATGCAGAAAAGTAAGTATCCCTGCGCTGGCATATTAGTAATTGATCTTGGAGTGAGATTATATTAAAGCATGGTAAATATTTAAGTGAATGGTATTTAAGAGGTTTCAACAGATGCTGGAAAAAAAGATCTCTTAGTCAGTGAATATTTTAGTTGCTCCAGTTGCCTGATAGACAATTTGAGTAATCTGTATTTAATGACAGGAGATGTAGAAAGAGGGGTATTCATCACTGGGGAAATATAGAGTGATTTACATAGCTCTAAAAATAGTTGAATAAGGTTTGTTAAAGAAAAAAGTCAATTTTTGTCCCCAAAGCATATCACAACGGTTTAATTCAATCCATCATAGCAAGCTTTGAAAAAGACAGATAGTCATTTGAGGGTCTAATTCATTGAACGAATATAACTAGCGTAATTGAATTTTAAATGCTGATATTTCCGTGTAGTAGGAGACAATAGTAACTACAGCATTGGTAAATGTTTTGATCTGATGTGTTTCAAAATCCTTGCAGATTACAAGCCTTAAGATCTCAGATTGAAAGATCAGTGAAAGCTTTTGAAAAGGCAAGACAGCAACTGGAAAAAATAGTGGTATGTATGTCCCTTTTTTTAACCTGTACAGTGAATACAGTGCCTGTGCATTAAGATATGTTTCGCTAGTCATATTAAATATAAAAGAGATCAGGCTGTGTCCGTTCTGTGTGGTTTGAGTGAAGTGATCGGTGTCTCTGAATAAAGCCTACAGAGGGCAGTAGTGAGCTGAAGATATTCTTCTCCAGAGGCTCTGCTGACCTGCAGTCTGAACTGCGCAGAAACAGGGAGCTGGGTGAGTGGCAGTTCTCTTACATTGTACTAAATCAGAAGATCTTTAAGGCTGTTGGCAACTGAATATCAGAGTGTATTAAAAAACTGGTGAACAGTGATGTTACACGTATAAAATGTAGAAAGGTATAGTCAAGCCCTTCCCCCCCTCATTATTTTGGGATTTAATGGTTTTGTGTGTGTATTACACCTTAGTTTAAACTACATTGTCTCCTCATGATAAACGTCTTTTCAGTCGCCCAAGTGGAAGCCCATCTTAAGGGGAATGGTGCCTGCTCACACCCATTTTAAGGTATGTGGTTTACTGGCTTCACAATTTCATTCTTATTTCATGACAATTGGGATATGCCCTCACAAACATACCGCAAAGGAGAAGAGTTGATCATTAGACTATTTTAATGGTCCAATCGCACAATCAAAATAATACTTGTACGATTACACAATAGCATAATTTTTGCTGTGAGATACTGACGAGTAATGCCTCGTATTATGTTGCTTCAAATTCTGTTATTTTGATTGTGACATTTCCTTGCTTCATGAAAAGAGGGAAAGAAAGAAAACATTTTTTGTTCCACTTAACATGGAACTAGATTGATTTTAGGGTCTCTGGGACTTGGAGGCTATTGTCACATGGGAAGGAGTGAAGGCTTCAGTTCATTTGTGATTGGACAAATGGAACAACATTCATTTCACTTTCTATGGTTCTTATGGCTGTTGGGGTAGTGTGCGTTTATATGAGCGGGTGTGGATGTATGTACAAATATGATCTTGTGAAAAAACAACATTTTGGTTTCCTTATACAAACTCCCTTTGTGTGACTGGTGCAGACAGAATTAATTTGATTATTTCAGGGACACATTGCCCCTAAAGCAAAACGATACTTGTGATTCAACAAGACAATGGAGATTTGTCAAAACTGAAAGGATGAATTGTCACAATTTCAGCATGTTTTTTAGATGGGGTTGTCCAAAATTGTTCTAATTGGTTACAGTCAAGACCCTTAAAATATATGTAGTTTGTGGCTAGGCTGGATGGAATGTCACATTTTTATCACATGGCGAAGCATGAAATTAGTCTATTTTGCATAAGCCTACGTACAAAGTGTACAACATTTTCAAGTCAATAGTGGAAGGGAGAATGAAGCTATTGTTGCCTTGGGGCTTGCATTTAGTGTAAACAAACTGTTATTCAAGGCTGTGTAAGAAAACAGTACAGTGTTTGTTAAAGCGTGAAATTCGGACAGATAGCCGTAATACAAACCTATGATGTTATGGAGACGCTGGCTCACACGGTGTAAAATGTTTGTTTTGAGTTGCTGGGAAGAGCTTAAAGTTCACATGCTAAATAAATGGAGGAGTGAATCAGGCTGATTCAGAGAGAGGCCTAGGGGCTCCCAGCTGCTATGGGAAGGGCAGGGATTCTGTCTGGAACAGCCAGAGAAAGGGTCTCATGATCAGTCAGTTTAAGCAAGGTCCTTTTATTTTATTTTTATTTCAATGTGAATGTTTCAACATAAATATATCATTTATATAATATATCATTTGAAGGAAGCTAGATTTTTTTTCTACACAGATTAACTGACTGTATGAGATAACGATTCATTTATACATAATAAAATGTCATACAATCTCATTTTCAAATTGGGACGTTCCAAATAACCATGGATGCTAAGCTGGCTGCAGGTCGCAGTTTTCCTTAAATACCCATATTTATATATACTTTGAGGTCGACTGAATTACACAGCATGTATCAGAGTGTCAAAAGAGTTGCGTTGTTAAATTGTATTTACCACAGAGAATCAAGTTAAGATTCAAAACAGAGTGTCTCAAAGAAGGACAATCGCTTTCATTTGTAAAAGACCAAAATTGTTGCTGTGTCTAAAGAACCTCAGCAGTGCCTGAGCTATTCATAAATAACACTAGGCCTGTGACTGGTGGTGTGGTTCAGTGGCCATTGAGTGCTCCTGGTGTCCTAGACAGCTGAGTCAATTGAGAAGGATATTTTAACTTTGTCAGACAAACCCTGTGAGAAACTCGGAGGTCCCCTCCCAGGCCCCGATCCAGCCACCGGCCCCATCTTAAAGTATGGCCCCTGCGTTAAGAAGCACCCAGAGCCATTCTTTAGGTTAACAGAAGTTTCACTAAGCATTCTTGAGAAGTCACTTTTCCTGAGCAATCAGGCTTTGGGTAGATATAAATTCCCAGGGTTGTCCAGGCATTACAAATCCCCAGGTTCCCAGTATGTGCTGATGACAACAAAATTGAAAAGAAAGACTGTAATAATTCTGAGCAAGTTTCTCTGCAGAAGGTATTGATTATTTGTGTGTGGTGAGAGATTTGGAAAATTCAATTAAAGGAGTTGTGCAAAGGTTTCATAAATTTTCCACCTCCACGCCGTACAGAGACATTGTTATGTTCTAAATCAATGTAGCACTTCACAATATATTTTCTTAGGAGCATAAAAATAAATAACATTTAAACAGTTCTGCTTACTACAGAAACAAATTTTATTTTCTGTGAAGCATTTAGTCATGTATAGGTACCGACTCGCTCACATCTGCTGGGCAGTATCAAATTTTATTGCAATTTTTCCATAAGAAAATCCTATATAATATGAATTTTTAGATGACAAAATGAGGCGAAAGAGGATGGATCAGCAGTATAAAAATTGATCAGCTAATAGATAAGAGCATGTAGTGAGAGATTTGTATGGCAGCCTTAATAGGCTGTATTAAAGAAAGATTCTTTAAAAATGTAATAAAACAGATGGGATTTTTTGCACAACAGGGATGGGCAGCGTAAGGTGTACCTGGCACATCAATTCTGCGGGGCTGAAAGAATGATGGTTCTCATTTGGTCTGAATTCCTGCCTTTATGATTAAACACACAATGACAATTAAAGCAGAGGCCTGTAAATAAGGGACTGCTGTGGTGGGCTGACATCTCTGGGGTCTGGTCCTGCCTCTTCTCGTTAGGGACAGCGGCAGCTCACACCCCAGCCAGCGCCCGGTCTTCTCCTGCTTTTAACAGGCTTTGGTGCTGAACCTAATATCACAGTCGCGTTTAATGGAAATGTTTACTGGATACGTCACAGGTGGTTTCATTTTACCTAAAATCAAGTGCGCCCAAAATTGATTGACATTGGGTGTTTTTGTAGGTACCGTTGTGCTTCACATTGAAATGTACCTGAATTCAATTAAGCCAACGATAAATTCTGAGTGTTGAACTTGGTGCTGAACTGATTTTTATGTGATTTTTACATGAGGGATATGTAATTCAGTACTGATTTTTGCAGGTTTTGCCAAGCCCGGCAGCTCCTATGAATTCCTAAAATCAAACCAAGGTGATTCTGCTTTTACTGTTCTCACTAGCAACTGCCGAAAATGACATGCATCACAGAGCTCCGGTCTCTTAATTACACATAGTGCGCAGTCCGTTATTCTGAATTTAAACGGTGCCCGCGTCTCCAGGCGACCACAACAACCTGAGCAGAGAACCTCAGTGACGGGACGACGTGCTCATGTTAATGTAAATGATCGGCAGTCAGTAGCCGGCCTCCGTTGCAGTCGCTGCATGCAGGTGTTTTTCTCTATTGATCTGAGGGCCGAGGACAGCGTTGGGGGTGTAATGCTGACTGGTGTCTGGGGGTGTCCCCGCTCACGTCCACCGCTCCTCTTTTCCATTTACAGGGCTGACGGCTAAACGGAACGGCTCTGCTCCCCCGCGGCGCGGACGCAGACGTACGACGGGTTCGGAGCGCAGATCTTTCGAGGCGTCCAAGAGACTGTCAGTCATCTCGCTCGGCGTCAGAATGAGAACCGGGCGCTTCAGACACATTTACATTGGGCTTATTTGCGAGAGAGGTCTTTGCCGCCCGTCTGACAAGTGTTGATTTTTCGAATAAACCCCGAACACATCGCTGCGAAAATAATGTTCTTTTAGCAGTCGCCCCGGTCCCAGTGTGACTGACGCGCAATGAAAGCTCCCCAAAAGGGGCTGGCGGCGCGGGCGGGGCCCACGCTCTTTATTTGGCAGCGCTCGCGAGGGCCGCGGTCGCCGACCTACGCAACAGCTGGTGCCGGGC
This sequence comes from Anguilla rostrata, assembly GCF_018555375.3. Classification (NCBI taxonomy): domain Eukaryota; kingdom Metazoa; phylum Chordata; class Actinopteri; order Anguilliformes; family Anguillidae; genus Anguilla; species Anguilla rostrata. Next base: position 27,132,221 of record NC_057936.1, on the reverse strand, counting down.
AGAAAACATTTCCTATTTCTGCCCAAGGTGGATCATATAACTCTCACTTTATCACCCTTGGAGGCCATCTGAAGGACAAAGCACACACACCCATAAACAAAACTAATGTTTTTATATGGCCCCTCCGGAGGTGGGAAAAGAGTCCTCAGCAATCCTGCCCCCCCCCCCCCCCCCAATCCCCTCGCCGTGTGACACGGGAGCGCCGAGCGCCCGACCAAGGTCCTTCCGGAAGGGTCACGCCACGGGCCGTGACAAACGCTCGCCGGCCGTTTCCCACTGATTGACGGGAACCGGCGGCCGCCCCTCCCGCCCAGACCAGCTCCGTCCCTCCCGCGATCCCGCCGAAGCCCCCCCACCCCCCCCCGGCCCGGCGGAGCTCACTCTGGGGAACGGCTCTAGGCCGGCCCAGCCGGAGCCTCGTCGCCCCCTCTGTGACCTGATAACATTTATAGTTGTAATGGATTTTTTTAATGCCTGTCATTAACTCGCCCAAAGAGAGGGGGAAAAGAGATTGCTTGTACCTTTTTTTCCGTGGTATTTCAGCTTTATGACATTATGTTCGGATATGTCATCTTACATCATTTTTGTTTTAGAGCCCATCAATGCCTTTGTTTTAATGGACAGCGGCCTTTGTGTAGACTTGTATTCAGCGGCTGTAGTGAATTCTATATGATAATAAACGGCTTGAAGACATTGTTTAATTATTGCGCAGGATTCTGAAATACACTTCGTGAGATTTATTTTAGATTTAATTTTTGTTCTGCTAAAGAACAAATACACGTGTATTCAAGTTTGAATATGAGAGGTTTAAAAAACAAAAGTGGACACAAATTTGTGGAATTTGTTTTAATATCAAAATATTCTCAGGTTTTGAAGGACATGATTACAAAATAAGGATGGGAACTGCTGTCACGGGTTGAAGGCTTTCCGATCTGAAGTCTTTAGTAGTGGGGCTTTTGTTTTATTTTTCTCTTTTCTTTTCAAGGTTTTTTTACTTTATTTTTTTTTCCCCGATCGTCCACGCTGGGCGACTCCATCAGCTGAACGACGTTGAAATACACCAGACAGCCCAGGAACTGGAAATAGGCGCACAGAGACACCAGGACAGGAAACAAATCAGGCAGGTTAGCTGGAGGCTCCAGCGCGGCGCTCGTAAAGCTCAGGCCAGCCATGGCGAGGAGGAAGAAAGCAAACTGTAAAGAGAGGAGGAGGAGAGCACGTTACGCCAGATCCGGCCGCCATTGGCCCCTATAACCAACATTTATTTTCGCCCGGGCAGGAAAGGCAAACAGCCCGGCAGAGCGGGATCAACATTAACATGTCTATTTAGGAACAGCGGTCTGAGGGATCAGTGAAATAAGTGCTGCGAGCAGCTCTGACCGCGGCTGCCGGTAACACTATCCTCATCGGCCGCCCTCTGCATTAATGCCCCTTATGTAAATAAAGATACGTTGGCTAACCTGCGTTAATGACCCGCGCTATATAAAGACTAGCTCTCTGTGTCTGACCCCGGGTTAGAGTCCCGATGATGAGGACGTCAGGTGACTGTCTTATGATCTGCTCCTTACTTTCCACTTGATGATTAAGGGGATGTTGATGGTGGGGAAGCAGGTCCTGTACAGCCGCACGTAGGGCCCGATCCTCAGGTCGTCCACGGTGACGCGGTCCAGGGCGGAGAGCAGGTACAGGCTGAGGAAGAGGAAGGCCAGGGAGGTGACCGCGTAGGGCAGGAGCAGGCCGTCCTTCAGGAGCAGGGGGAGCATGCTGGGATAGGAGGCGCACGCCAAAAAAAACAAAGGAGAGAGAGAGAAAGAAAATTCCCCGACATTTGAACAGAAAAGCGCTTGTGTCTTAAACCCGATTGTGTAAAAATGCAATCCATACAACATTCTCGCTGTAATGCCACTTCACAGGCATCGAGCGCAAGACCGAATCCAAGAGAGCATGTATGTATTTAACAAATGTAAAACTAATAATGCATAATGCAGAATGAGTTCACTTGAATTGTACTTTAAGAAAACGCCTGGTGTAATTTATAGGGAATGACTGGCTGTTCCGATACAAGGAGAGCTTAGTGGAGAGGTATGCCAACTATGCTGTATAATCCACCAATATCCTTACACTTACCACGCGCACAACAATTACAAGTGGCAAAAGAATTTCTCAACAGATGGCAAAAGTCAGCCAGCTTCTGTCCTCCGGTCTGCCTTGCGCCCTCTATACACACTCATTCAAGACCTTCATGAGTGCAATGGACAGATGACACACCCACAGGGGATTCACAAGATAAAAAGAAAATTGTGCCATTATAACTGGTGTCGCATTTATATTATTGATATTAATATTAATCATGATGTGTTCTAATCCTCAGTACTATCCCCACAGTTGTTTTTCCCATATAAGAAAACTGAGTGAACAAGTCTGGAATTTCGTTACAGTCCTGACAGAAATGGATGTGGTTTTCTACCCAAAACAACCGCAGTATGGCAGAAGTGAAATGATAAGTGAAAATGTGTTGCTGGGTGATTCAAGATACTGAAATCTGATACAGCTGTACGTTTCCTTGGCCTTACCTAAACGTAGAGGTAAGTAAAAACCAGATTGCCATCAGTGGGAGTTCATTAATCAGGAGGCAAACGGGGCTAAAAAACAAAACAGGACATTCAAGTTAGACAATTTCCATACAAAACATCCTTAAATAGTTAACCCACCTTCCCATTTAGTGTAAAGAATCGAGTCCCAACACCAACATTTGTATAATTCTGAAATAATTTTAAGTTCTGACCAGTTACAATATGTATTTAATGGATCAAAAGCAAAACATGAAATATTTGCTGAGCTTTGTTGATTTTGAAATCATCTATTGCTTTCTTAATTATGTGTTATCTTGCTCCTCCATCCCTATATCTTTCACTAACAATTGCCTTGGGTAAAAACAATAGGTCTACAAAGGCTCCTGCACAAATAACTGTTTGGTGTCAAACAGCTTATTTACTCATTTTACCTCTCCTATAGTAAATACATTTCTTAAATTTCACATAAGTGCTTCTTTCAATTTTTACAATTCCTGAAAAGTGGTTTGAAACCATTAACAATATTAGACGTGACCTCACCATCATCTATTCATTCCCTTCCCTCCTCATCCCTGCGAAATCCATGTCTCACACATGGCTGTCAGGTATTTAATTTTCAATATGCTTACTCTCCCCTGCAGAGTGTATGATGTACTCATGTCTACTGTATTTTTCCTGTATCTTTCCATTGTCTTTTTTTGTTGTTGCAATAAACAACCTGAGGGCCTAATATGAAATCCAGCAGCTCGGCCAAGTCAGGTATAATGAGTCTGCCAAATAAGTTAATAAATTCATCAAATTAAATTGAAATGGAATAAAATGAATGGGCCAGGCTCAATCCTGTGCTGATCCAGTGATTACAGGTCTTGCTTTGGCGATCTTGTTACATCCATTCCAGCAGCTTTATAATTGATCCTCAACAAACACCACCCTCCGTTCTAGGACAAAATTCTTTCCTAATCCTGGCGCACACACATTACTGATTGATTTGGAGACAGGTGCAAGATATAACTCAATAGTTAATAAAGCAGCAATCTGGATAATCTAGATTAATAGATCAGGGAAATCTGTAACCAAATCCACGCTATAAAATCTTGAGTGCACAGCTGCCTGCTCTTTTTATACACGCAGCAGTGCTGTAAATGATTATGACCACCGCTCCCAACACAGGGAAGCTACAGGATCAAACATGGCTCCCGCTTTTACACGGAAGCTGAAGTCAAATTCAGACAACCACCGCACAGGTCTTCATGGCTTCACGCTACACTAAAATATTCATTGAGTGCAAAACAGTTGTTTGACGTTAACCTGTTCTCATCTAGATTGGGCTAATGAAGAAAACAACATCACTGCTGCCTGGTGTTACAGCATGCTGAGTGGCCTCATGGTGGACGGTGTTTAGTGACAATGGAAAAGCACTGTGCTGGAGAGATTATCTATGCACTCATAGTCTTATTACAATATTTCAACAAATGCTGCCAGATGGAAGCCCTTCACTCACAGAACTACCGGTAAAATTCACCTTTCAACATCAGTTGCATAACAGACTGAACTCTACTTTGAGTCTGAGATTTGAAGAGGCATTAAAATCTACGAAAAGGAGAAATTGGCTCACCATGCAGCCAGGAGGATGGACTTTTCATGAACCTGAAAGGAAAAGAGAAAAAAGGCCAGCGACGAGTTCACCTAAAAGGACAGAAGCAGAGGTTAAACACTCCTGCTCTTTCACAAATGCATTTATTAAATTTTAAAATATATATTTTGAACACTCACCAGGGCAAGTTTGAATTGCCAGAATGTGGGGTTCATCAACAGCTTAACAGATGAAGGTAGGACAGCCAGAAGTGTGGCAGCAAGACTAAAAAGGTACACAAGAAAAACATCAGAGACAAAACTGCACAATGCACTGGGGTTTCATTCTCTTAACAGCAATGTTCACAACTAGATTAAAACTAAATCATCAGTTGGTGGCTATCTTTTTTCTCTGCAGTACCAAGGCAAATGAGACCCTATCAGTGAAAACAATATGGAAAAACTGCGGCCGCTTTGGGTGTCCCTGAACTAACCCTTCGATTGTCACTCAGGGGAAGAAACCGGGCACGTCAGCGAGTGAAAGGTGTGAGAACAGCCTTCCCACAATTTCCATTAGAACACAATAGCCCCCTGGGGCACAGGCATCTGCTCCCACGGGGAGGGGAAACAGCTGAGGGCGAAGAGGGATGTGGCCGTGGGGGGCAGAGTTCAGAGGCCTGCTTCCAGAACCATCCGTCCCTGCGTGGCACCTCTCCAATGCAATCACACAGCCTGCCCCAAAAGCTAATGTTTTTGTATTTTTTTTTTTTTTTAAATGCGGCAGTCAACTGAGCCCACCAAATCCAGGGTATTATCCGTCTTAGCGATACGTCTCTATTGCAGGGCCGGGAGGATCTCTAAATTTAGACGGCCGAGCTATTTAAACATTTAAACACGGCAGGCCCGACTGCGGCAGCTCGGACCCACTCACTCCGGCCGTGGAGGGAGAAGTGACACGAGCCTCCTCGATTCAAGAAAATAACTGTTTTCAGTCTCGAGCGTAAATGCTTGGAATCCCCAAATTTGATTTTAAAATGGCCGGCCCTTGTTAAAGTGGCCCTAGCAGCTGTAGATTGGTTTCTAAGAGCTCTTTTGAGATGTCATTACTTTGGATAATCTTATTTTCACTACTCCGGAATATGCTCATTGGCCTATTTGGGCTGTCCTCAATAGGAGGCGGAGTTTAAGGAGAGGCGCAGGATTACCTGAGGTATAACTGCGTTTCGGAGGACAGCTGGGCTCTGATCTTTATCAGGACGTTCAGGCTGCACCACGTGTTGGCCACTTTATCCTGGACAGTCCAAAGCAGTAAGCAAACAAGTGTGTAGGTACAGGGTGTCTCAGTTTAAAAATTATACAGATCAATAAAGAAAACATGTTTACAACATCGATTATTTTCTACATGGCAGAAGATTCTCAGATACAGTGAAAATGATAAATCAAATCCATTAGCAGCTTGACCATCAAAATAATATCACACAATAACAGGACGGTTAATCAGAAAAATGCATTAAATGTTTTCCTTCAGCATAATTTAATAAAACATCAGACAATTCCTAATTATAGAGACAGAAACTATGGCTCGCAGCTTTCAAAAGAATTTAGGTGAAAGCAAATAAGTAGCATTACTCCAAGTAATCATTTCCCAACTGAAAGTGCAATAAAAATTCCTTGTGCATTCCACGGTACAGTTGGACAGGAGGGCACGGTAAAGAATTTCTCCTGCCATAAACTGTGCTGTCAGGCTCCTGGGAAGTCAAAATGCTACACACTTATTCGAAAACCTTAACAACAACAAAAAAAATGAACCCCAATGTGCTAATTAATTTATCCGCATTATTTACGCAACAGACTTACACTAAAGATAAAGCGTCTCGTTTGGCTCCTATGTAAAGAGTCCTGAAATGCGCGCGTTTGCACTTTTTTGTGGCAGTGACCGGAGGAGTGGTGTGCGGTTTGTAAGAGGGCTGAAGACTTTAGCAGTTGTGCTTGGATCAAGTTTGATATTAAAGAGGCAGCCCAGGGGGTGGGCTGTGACATGGTACACTCGTCTCCAGCACAGCTGCTCGGGCCGCAGCTGTGTGGACATTGCAGCCGGCGGGCCAGCCGGCGGGCCAGCAGGCGGACGGCTCAGCCGCCTTCCTCCGAGCAGCTCCGAATAGCAGCGGGGATGCCTGCGCTCGCCGCCGAAGGGAACACATGAAGACTTGGGCTTGGCACTGGCCCCCGTCGGCAAATGTGAGAGCGGCCTCACCTACAACCCGGGGAGGAATTTCACAGCCAGAAGCATTTGTTACCATTTTTGTGAGCGCAACCAGAGACCTGGGGCGCCGTCCCGCGTATTAGCTTACGCGGTCAGCGAGCCCTGCTTACGTACACAACTTCACAATTAGTTCAGTGGGACCACGGATCCCACCCCCACCCCCCCTTCTGAAGCCCCTGACACTTCAGGCCCAGGGATAAAGTCCCTCTCACCCTCTGTATCATCCTTTCAGAAACAAAGGCCAGACGCACGCTGCCACTACTTTCCATTACTCCTCACATCCGAACTGCGAACAGCCCCCTCCAGAGTAGCGTGGCGGTACTCTGCCTCAGCGAAGACCTCCTCCTGGGTTAGCTGCAGCCGCTAAGAGAGGCGTTCGGCGTGGCCGCCACACCGCCGCGTTTTCCTCTTCGCTCACAGCAGCGCGGTGCGCGTTCGTTTGACACCGTGCTCCGTGCCGCCGACCGAGGCGGCGTACGGGCTTTTCAAGGACACGCGTTCCTGCCAGCGCTCTCCTGTCAGACTCGCGGAGCGCGGCCCTGGCAGCCAGCAGCGCCGCTAATGCACACCTCCCAGCGATGTGTGAAAACATCCCGCCAGAGAATTCAGCAGCATTATCTAACCCTGCCCCCGGAGGTGAAGTGAAACCGATCTGCTGCCATTTATCCATTTTGTCAATATGATTTATTATTATTTTCTTTTACACAGGATGCCGGTTCTCCTTTGTTTAGGCAGTTAGGAAAGGGAACCAATGAAAAGACTGCACATTAAAGTGAGATTTTCTAGGCCAGAGTGGCAGGGGGTTGGGGGTTGGGGGTGACTGAAATTAGGGGGTACACCAGTCTGTGTTCCACTTCCTGCGAAGGCCAAACTCACCTCAAACAGTCCGCGCCCCACGGGAAACAGCCGGCGTACCACTTGCAGGGACTGCTGGGGGTCGGATAGGAAGGGCAGCCAGCACACGGCGAAGGTTGCCACAACCGTCATGGAGATCTTCAAAAGCAGGATCAACCTGCAGTGCACAAGTACACACGTACAGACACACACAAGACAAACATTATAAGAACAGAGAAATACCCACATATCATGCATGCAGCTACACAAAAGTACAATATATTGCACAGAATTACAGTGGCTTTATAATCACTTAATTGCAAAAATATTTTTTTAAAACACTTCTTGCAAGTTGGGACAAAATGCTGCCGCATTCAACAGCTACAGTAAATCAGCATTGTTCGTAAAGGTTATCTTACTTCATTGCAAACAGTAAATTGGAGCCTCAGTTGAGCTTGCTTTGCTAATGTTCTGCCTTACATATACAGGAAGCTGCAATGGTCCGGCTGCTCTAGTGTAGCTGAAACAACAGGAATAGCTGAGGAACTTCAGCACTGCAACTGTGTCATCTGGACATTTCTGCTCCCTGCAATCTAATCCAGTGATACATTTGCCCACCAAATGCCCTTGGTACATTGTTACTAAATCAACAAATGTGAGGACGCCTATAACAGCACTCAGTTTCACCGCTCATAATAATGCCCCAACAGACTATCTGCCCTACGTGTAATTGCATACTTTTTACAAGGTTGTCTGTTCAGGAGAATGTTGTGAAGTTAATTGAGAGTTGGTTGCCATTTGAAATATAGTACTGAATTTCCTCAGTACGTCCAATGACAAAGCTTTCAGTTGAACATTCACTGAGTCCTCACCCTTTGTGGGTCAGGCCCTTCTTGGCACACTTCCCCAGCAGGTAGCAGAAGAAGGGCAGGGAGTGGTAGAGCTCCATCTGCTTGTAGTTGAGCGCCAGGGTGAAGGCCAGAGAGCCCAGCAGGTCCCAGCCCAGCCCTAGGCCGAGCACCCCCCAAAGTGCCAGACCCAGGCTCACACTGTTGTACCTGTAGACTAGTCAAGGCTTCAATGCAAACCCAGTCTACATTAATCAAGCATGTCTCCACTGTTACTCTAAATAACCCGATGTTTTAATATCAATATAAATTTACAGCTCAGTCATATATTATATTGGCTTGCTGTTCTGGAACAAATTGTTATTCTAAGCACAACTAAAATAATGTTCATCGCAAAATAACCTTTTTATTTTAGAACACACTTTTCTGTCCTCTCCAAACTGAAATAGCCAGTTGCCTCTAGTCAACGCTGTGCCATCAACACCCACACACTAGAGCACTGCAGGTAAAGTGTGCTCTCCTGATGCACTCGCCAGGAAGAGAGAGGCTATTTTAAACTATATAGGTCACACAGTACTACAGGACAGCTAGACCCAACATGAGGAAATGCATACTTCTCACTGAGGTCAGCTGGTGTCCTGCGACGTGTTCAGAGGAGCTAATTCAGCTGTATTACCAGGAGAACTGGCCTTAGATCCACCCTACTCCTGACAGGACGAAGCCAACCGCGGTCCATCGCTGCAAACTAACAATCAAAGTCAGCTAATGGTTTCAAAGCTGCAATACTCTAACACAGTCTTAAACAGTGTTTCTGATGAGTGCCTTCACCAACTGAGTCACTTGGGAGTCCTGGATTTCTCAAACCTAAAACTATCTAGTCAATTTCACACAATACGTTTCATAAGAATGTTCCTCTCCATTTTCCTTGAGGATACTGAAAGTGTCCGTGGTCAATGAGGATCAGTCCTGGGTAGAGCAGGATGCACAGCAATGTTGAAACCTGCAGTGAGCAGACAACATGGCTGCATGTGGGCATGGACTCACTGTACTTGCACAAAGTTTTTTTTTCCTGAATGACTACACGCCTGTTAATTGTAACAGTTTTTATATTAAAATGTATTCACAATGAAAGAAGAGAAAATGCGAACAAGAAAGATTTCCCTACCTTCCTTCTTGTTGATCCATCCGTGAGGTAAAAACAGTAGAGCACAACAGCTGGAATGTATATTAATATATCTGCAATAATAACTGGGGAGAAAAACAAGTATTTTAGAAGTGCCATCAGGTACTCTTGTAGCTGGGAAAATCAAACGGAACAAATAAGGAAACAAAATTACACTAATTAAAACCAATACTTTACAAATAACATCATATGATTTTCCACTGTGTTCCTTAAATAATTAGCCTGATTACTCCATGTATTTTAGATTCCCAAGGCATTCTCTGACAATCTGCTACACCGCCTCAAAAATGAAAGATTCTTAAAGTTCCCTTTACACAACATATGGGCTGTTCAGAGAAAACGTGACACATACTTTCACTTACATCAACATTTGCCAAATTGTAATGTACTGTTCTGCACATACATACACCTTCATCTGCAACTTTAATTAAGGCTCAGTGGCGATGTCACAGATAGCCTTTACACTCGCATACACACATTTTCCCCTCAATTACTCTTGCAACTGTACACACGAAAGGCACGTGTACATATTTGATGTGTCTCCATTCGTTATTGCAATATCTGCATAGTCAAGCCACTCAAAAGCTGACATGCGAATGCACTGGCAGGTGAATGCACTTATGTTTCCCCTACACTGAAAGTTGTCCTGGATGAGAGCATCTGTTAAATGAATGTAATGTAATGTAATGTGCACGCAAGCATTTCTTACCAGTTGCTCTCATGAAGAGCTTGTGGGCAGGGCTCTCGTATCCTCGAGACTTATGCAGCTCAACCCATTCAGGATTTATCAGTTGAGCTCTGCGTGACATGCACACACACACTTCAGAAAAACACCCCAAGCAAAATACCGCACACAATTAGTACAGTAATAAAACTCGTTTTATCATACTGGTTTCTGAAGGACACGTTTGTTATTTTCCAAATGAGAGGCTAGGGGGGAGGGAGGGTTGATTTCAAAAACCAAAAAGCAGGGCTCCAGATGGCGAGTAAAACGGTCGCCAGTGTGACTAAAAAATTCCTTTGGCGATTAAATATTCAAAGGTCCAGGAAACTGAATTCAAATTGTAGTTATGTTCCCCAGACATGGCAACTGATTGTCCTCTTAAGATTCCTTTCGAGTTTTTAACCCAGTTATGATAATTTAATGATAATAAACACTATTTGATTATTGTGACCTGTTCAGCAGAGAACCATTTAAAGAATGCAAAAAAGTATTAAAACACATCAGCAAAGAATTCAGAATTTAAGTTTCCTGGACCTTTGAACTGGATACTCATAGTAACTCAAATATTTTCAATCTGCCCAAATTAAATTTCACAAATAATTCAAAATAACAAATAAATCAATACAAAAAATAGCTAATTACTATACAAAATCCATATAGAATGTAGACCATCCGCAGTTTCCGATGGTGTATGTGTAACATGTTACAACACTTGTTTTACATCTAATATCTTAGTCACATCAACACTGAGTGAGCTAAGAGGTTTGGTGTAAATGTGTGCCATATTTATTTAATTTAGCAAGTGACATCACATAGGCATTCAAATAATGAAGACAGATTTGCTATGGTTTTGCTACGACATTATAGTTGCAGTTTTGAAACAAATTGAGTTGATGGCTAGCCAGGTATCCATGATAAAAAACATACTGCAAGACCATTTTGACCCTTGATCAAACCTAATTTTAATACTAAGTTACAAAAGTAACAGTGATCCTGGTTTGCTGTTGACAAGAATGAGAGGGACTAAAATCATGAAGTAACGTTTCCATTGTATTGTAAACTAATGTTATTTGTTATGGCAGTGATTGCTGAAGATAAGACAAATGGAGCGGGGTTTTTCAAGAGGTGCCTGGCGCAAGGCGGAACTATGAGATTTCACTGTTCAATATCTGGACTAAAATTAAACTGGAGAAGCACTGCCTGAAAAAGGCAAATAAACATTTGTGTCATAAAACACACATAAAATGTCACACAATATTTAGAAAAGGCTTCCATACTTACATGTGAGCACAGAGAAGACTGTGGAAGGCTGTTAGTGGAGGATAATCCAATCCCCAGTAGTTCAAGTTGTTGTCAGTGGTATTGAAGTACCTAAATTTAAAATGACATGAAACATATAGTAACTGAATTATGCACACTTCATTTTCATCTAATTACAGTATAGACAATGTGCAAAAACAAAACATTTGAGTGATATAAACAGCTTAAATTATTATATTCCTGTAATAACATTATGTCTGCATCACTACATATGATTTAATAAAATACAATTGAGAGATCTGCAAGGAGACCATCAAAAAAACAATGGTAGAATGGATATGGGGCTGGATGGGAATATGGGGACATGTTTTCAGATAACCATCACAATGTGTATAATGAAAAATTAACTGATTTTAATTGTTTATTTTGTTTACAAGAAGAGAACTAAATTTAGCACTAAATTTGCTAAGACACAATACATGTTTCCTTGTTCATTTCAATAACATTGTCATCTACTTTCCACACATGGGGAATAAAATGATCTATCTATCAATATTTGGTGAAGGATACAGGAGTTACATGGGAAATACATTTGGAGCTAGGCACATTTATTCTGACAGTAGCAAGAACTGAGCAAAATGGAAATCATATTGAAGTTCTGTGGCCTTAGAAGTCCTGCGAATAAGACAGGAAAATGTAACCTTACAGAAGAAAACAGATTTTGAGACCACCCTAAACCAGACCCCAAAAGTCTTGAATACTATTTTTACAGTGTGATATTGACAGAATAACATGGCAGTGCGTTAGAATAGAAGCAGCTGTCGAAAACTGCGGCCACCAAGTCTTAAACTGGAAAGACTTAAAACGGACCAAGAAACAGGCATGAAAGTTAAGTGGGCAATGACACGTGGGCAAGGATAGTAAATAATATGCAAGGTGGCACTTTGCTCCTTGATACTGAAAACAGAAAAGCAACAACGAATACAGATTATGCTACTATAAGTAGACATTTCAGACTCCATTATTTAATCAGAGAAGACCACGGTAAATATTCAAAGAGTACTGAACGAGTCTACTGTCATTTTTGAGTAAATAACCAACCATTGTTGAACAGGGAGGTTATATGTTACTTCTTGCCAGTGCCTCTGTGCTTCGTAGTCCCCAAACATCGGTGGTTTACTTGTGCCTGGAAATAAATTATTTTTTGGTGTCAGAAGTAGCTGTGCTAGGAACCACGATTGCGAATCAAAAAACGGTATAAGCTTGTTGCTCAAGGGTTACAGCTGTCAAATAGGAACTAATCACCAGATACGTTTTATCCTGTTTTATCCACGTGTCACGTTAACGTTAGCATAACTGATAGTTACGATCCAAGTGGCAATTACCAAAAAAAGGTAATTTGGCTTTCTCAATAGTGTACCCACATTAGTTAGGCTATTAGCTACAGCTAACGTTACTTTTGGTAACTGTTGTAATCCACGTTTGTTTTGAAAATGAAAGTGTAGTTATACTACATGAATTATAAACAAAAGCTGCTAACCAAATTTATCATTGCTACAGTAAATTATCTAGCCACCAGTGAGCGAACGTTAGCTACCCCTACCTATCCTACGTGGCGATAATCTGATGGTGTATGTTAGCAAGCTAGCTAACCTGAATACGTATTCAGGGACACTGTCCACCTCGTCGTCAGACCTAGCAAAACACAGAGTGATACAAGGCTCCAGTTTTCCATCTCTGGAGTAGATTCCTGGCTACTGCTTTAATATTGTTCAGAGGTTACGCTGGCTAGCGTTGCCATTTCCGACCATCCGCTCTTTGTTAAGGACACCAGCGCACCGCTTCCTTTAAAATACACGTCGCATGAAATATTCCACAGAAAAACGCGCCGTCGCTAACTGATGACGCAATAACCCCTATGTCCGTACCATTGTCTTACCTGATAAGGTGTGCTGTGAAATAATTAACCTTAGATAACAGTTTTTTGTTTGTTTATTTCTTTGTTTCATGGTAAGCATATTTGAACCATCCTGCGGTCAGTTTCTGCTTCATTCTTACTGGTACAATAAAATATAGCTATAGCCCAATTCCAAACCTTTTTCGGAAGGTTCGTAGGCCTATCAAATGCGTAATTTCCGTGCGTTGTACCGCTTAGTCGCTTATTTATTTATTTATTTATTTATTTATTTATTTATTTATGTTTTGTGATGGTGTGTTTAGCCTGACACGGTTCTGGCCAAAAGTAGACCGTTGGGTCTTAACGTTGTCACTATGCACATTGAGCTAGTCATTCTCAAAACAACACGTAACAAACGTTAATCAGTTTTGTAATATGGCCTAATACAATATTTCTGGTTTCCGCGAGTGTTAGTCACTACATTATTTTTTTTAGTATTGTTTTATTTTTTGTTTGGAAACTGAATATGCATCCAGAAGGCAACAATCCAGGATGTCACGTGATACGTATCCTAAATTGATTATGTCAACATAAAGACATGAATGAATAGCATGTCAGAATCAGAATCAGGTTTATTGCCAAGTAGGTTTTCACATACAAGGAAAACTGTAAACTAATACAGTCATTCTGCACATGACTGCTTACCTGTGAATTGTTTAGAGTGGAAAGCATGATGTTGTGATTGATGGAATTCATTTCTGCATTTTTAATTGGATGCGAAGGTTTTCCCATCATTATAAATATTAACTCATTGTATAAGTTTCAGATTGACCTAGTTCAAGAAGCAATGAAAACAAGGGCAGCATATAGCACCTTTTAATATACTTAATCGAGCCCCCCCACCGGACCCCCACAACGCCAGTGGTGATGTATATGAATACATTGCCATTTTTGTTTCATGGATAATCATGCTTTTATTATTATTATGATTATTATTATTATTATTTGTAACTTCACAAGGATTTGCAAGACCAAATTTCACCAAATATTGTAAGGTCTGTCTTATCAACATGTCCGTATAGCCTACTAGACAGGTTTATCACAGGTTGTCTTAATTTTGCTAATTCACGTGAAAATATTAAATGATCCAGGGATATGAGTTTTTATGTAATAATAATAATAATAATCATCATCATAATAATAATAATAATCATCATCATCATCATCATCATAAACTACTCTGGGATAGGATGGTTTTTATATAAGTCAAATTAATATCACAACTACATAATGTCTCCTTAATGTGTTCACACAGCAGTGCACACTAACAATGTTCATCTGTTTGTTAATTTCTGTTTTTCTAGATCAAAAGTTGTTGGATATAGTTCTTTGTAGTTCATTCATCAAATATTTATAAATAATAATAACGCTGGACAACTGCTGATTTGCGGTGACACTTTCATTACAATAGGAGGCCTATTAGTCATTGGTGTCCATTAGTTATTAATGCTCTGTGCCAGCTTTACATTGTCATTTATTGCTTAATTTCTTCAGCTTTTTATTATTCAGCCACTGCTGCATGTACATTTATCTATGGCCTTTGTAGGAGGTGGGTTAGCTTGTCATTCGTTTAAGTAGGCCTATAATGAGGCCCACGAGTTTTGTTGTCATGTTTGCTTCAATAACCTACATACTTTTTCATTCTTTTGAATTAGAATATAATATTTTGTATTTATATTCTACCCTTTTTTTCTACCATCTCTTACATATCTGCAGCTCAAACGGTGGCATTGCGAGCAAAACACAACACAAATGACAAGAAACAAAAGCATCACAAGTAACTCATTGTCATTTTCAAAGCTCTTTTACGTTTATGTGCTACCTTACAACGTGCTGTTTTTATTTGTTTGTTTTTTAATATATCATGTGAAAATAAAACTAAACAACCACAATGCAAGTGAATTAAAGTTAAAATAGTGTTGCTCGTTTAACATGTATTTTGGTAAATATATCGTCCCTTGCATCGTAGTCTCCTGAGCATCCGACGAAATCAATTCTTTTCGTTATGTCCGCCATCCAAAAATGATGGTACTGTAGCTTTGATAAAAATCTGTCATTGAACATTACATTTAGGCCTGCTGCCTCACAAATGTACAATGATGGGATTCGGAGAAATAAAGTTGCTGTTTTATCGTAGGTAATCAGATTGTAGGACGAATCACTGTTTTTGACCGAAAGGTATGGAAGCTTTTAAATTGCATGACAGCTTTTTAACAAATTTAAATTGCAGTTCGCAAAATGCAAGATTAAATGAAAAATTATATATAATTGCGTGTTTATTATTTCATTTTGTCTAAGAGGTGCTCGATTGTACGCTTTCTGATTTAAACAACTAGTATAATGCCTTGATAATTCGAAATCATTGCCTTCTTTATTGAAAATATTTGATTGGTGCATTGTCTGTACAGCGTTGGCCTAAAACGGAATAGCGCAGCAATAAAACCTTAACATGTTTAAAAACTCTTTTTAAACTGAAACCCCTTTGGTGGTCCCCGGCCTAACATTGGACCTATAATAGAAGCGTCTTTCTCATGCCTGTGGGAACTGGGCGTTCTCACAGTCCGTAGACCCCACCTGTGTGCGGAAGAGCAGGTGCAGATCCAAAGGTCACCATCCCGTACGACAGTCGTGGGATCAAGACGGCACGGCAAGGTTTATACATTATCTGTTCTGCGACCTTTCCACCGAACGGGAATGGTGCACGAGTGTGGACATCGTTTTGTGGTTTTATATCATACTTTGTTTCACTCATATAACTAACATAGACCCTTGTGTATTTGTGTTAGCGCCTTCGTTACTCCTGAAATTACCACTCAGTTTAATATGGTTTTATCAACTCCCGCGTATGTAATTTTAAGTTGCTTAGTAATATGATAACTGCATTTATAATGATTATTAATTGGTCCAAACTAATTTTGAGGTAGTATATCTTTTGATCCATATTAGGACCTAAATATAGACGTATTGTATTATTCGATATTATTTGGCCTAAATGTTAGCAATGGCTCCGTGATTCAAAGTAGTCCTTTTTTCCTTTTGAGTTTTCCAAAAGATGAAACATAAAAATAAACGCTTTCATCACTGCCCTTAATCCCTGGAATTTACACTACGAAATGAGATATATGTTTTGTTTTTGATGTGTTTAAATAATCCGACTATGATTAGATAAGCACATTCAACAGTGGGTTATTTGTTGAAACCCATCTCACTCGGCCACGTTATAGCTCTGCGGCCTGTCCTGCGCAATGTCAGTTACTGATAGGCTACTTTGCGATAGATTATTACCCAAGCATAGTAGCCGACCGTACAGTAGGCTACTATCCATCTCAAGTCGTGAAAGGTTATTACTTGACGTCAGTTATATAAAAAGAGGGGATCTATTATAACCTTGCACTTGTTAAAGAGTCAACTCTTTCCCACCAGCTGGCCTTAAAATAGACTGTTCATTAAAACGCGCTGAATGTAAACAATTTCACAGTGTCCTTACTCCAAGATAAATACGATCGCCACCCCTCTTGTTGCGTTAATACTGTTTCTGCAGGTGCAACCTTCTATTGATTCCAAAATCAGCTCCGAGTGATGCGCTTCAAAAGTTTCTTGCTTTTGAAGTTGGTTTGTGTAAGGATATTGGTGTCAATAAACGCCATCTAGCGATGATTTTAATCACTGCTGTTTCAAAACTATGAACAGTAATGGCTTAGTTTGAAATCTACTTGTAGGTTAGCCTACACATGTAGGCCTACGCTACTTAAAACAAACAAAACATTAATTGACAGTAGTTTTTGACCAAACATTTGCAGTTACAAGAGATTTGGTGACTCGAAGTGTTGGTGGGAAGTTAATATTCGGATAGAGATCAGGATTCATTTTCATCATTACGCAATTTTTACAATTTGGAAAAAATGTTGGCTACTGGAGTCCTCGGTGATATATTGCTGTGTTACTGTTCTTTAATTTAGTCGTATTTGGCATGAGAATTTACATTGTTGCGTGATAAGCAAATGTATTGTATTAAAATACAATGTGCAATTTTTTTTTCTAATTTCGAATAAAGCGAAAAACGTGATTATAATCGTCAAATATAATGAATAACATGCGTGTGGAAGGGCTTACAATAATTTATTCCTGCCATATATAGCCTGCTTGCGTAAAAGTAGACAATAAAAACGCCATCTCAATGCTATCTACAAAATATAGTTTTGACATGAAAATGTGCTTGAATAATTTTTTTTTTGAGGCAAAAGCTCTTTTCCTTTTCTTAATTTTAAAAGGAAATTCTGTATGTCACGCCGTGCAATAAATTACTTAGCGGTATGTGCAGTCTAACTGCATTGTGACAGCAGGCATCGGAGCAATGCACATAGAAATGTTAGACTCATTTTAAGGAATAAGGATTCGCTCCTGGAATGATCCCCTGTTATCCAATGTCATTGAGAAGCACTGGATCAGCAGCTTCTTGAGTACGAAAGTGAATTCAAGAAGACACCCCTTTCTCTTTTCCCATGGGTATCAGTTAAATATAGCAGTAACCCGTGTGGCACACACCATCCACCATTTGCTGTTTGTGTAAAACTGATTAGCCAGACACAACTGTGAAACGAAGTGTTACTTTTATAGTAGCAACATGCAAATATTTTTAGGTCGCCACGTTTTGTTGGATAGCCTAAACAGTTCGGCCTGTTTAAACAGTTAACGGACAGGGTTTTGTATCAGAAGGTTTTTGTTAGGTTCCCGGGTGTGTCGTTGTACTAGATCAACGTGAATTACGCCCAAATATTAAACTATAATGATTCGGTTTCTGACTGAGGCTCTGGATAAATACATATAAAAACTATGAATTAGTATATGCACTTATACAGTTATCGTTGCATCATTTAAAAACACATTCTAATTTTTTGTGGAAGATTTTAAAGTAGCCTTGCCCAACAAGGACTGTGACATAGCCTGCTAAATGTCAATATTTATCATGCGTATGCATCAATACTTAAAATAAAGACATTTTCATTTATTACTGTATATATATATATATATATATATATATATATATATAGAGAGAGAGAGAGAGATACTATCACCTACCACAATGCTTCTTACTTTACACATTCATTCATCATAATTAAACTGCTTATTTTCTGAATAACCACGTGACACACTATTAATTTTATATCATTGTATGAAAATAAAGTTTGGAAACAGATGTAGCAAATAATATCAAGCCGCTTCAGCCTTCTAATCATTGCTACTATAATGGGTATATCAGCCAGACCGCGTATAATTACCACTGTGATAATAATAATAATAATAATAATAATAATAATAATAATAATAATAATAATAATAAACTGTATTATGGTCTCATTTTGTATTTTACAACACGCGTAGAATAACCTAGAGATATTGCCATATATAAAATTAGGCCATGTTCTTTTATTACACCTTCTTAATTCATAAGCCAATTGTCATCTTTCTGAGCCAAATTAATGCTACATTTTATTGCATCTAATATTACCTTAGTTGAATAAAATGTTAAGCTATCCGATCATGCATCTCTGTCGCTATCTGATTACCTCACAGAAAATGACATAGGCCTACATATACTTCCGATTTATTGAGTTTAAGTGGGCCTTTATAACTACTGGGGCTAATTATTTTTGTGCATACTATCAACAAATTGCATTACTTTCTACAGCATGTAATTACGAGTATAGGTGTATTAGCTGCGTCAAACTTTAGCTTAGAAATGTTTGCAGGACAAAAAAATACATTTTGGCATTATGGTCTCTGTTTTGTTTTCAGGTTTATTAACAAAGGATTTCAGATTACAACACAATTGAGCTACATAGAATACATATATTTTAATTTTGTAAACAGAATTTTTTTTAAATGAGATAAGAACATATTCGTATTTTTGTATTAAAAAACAAAAAATGTAATTGTAAATTGAATTACTACTGGCAATGAGCTTTCAATGACAAAATTAAGGAAGGCTCATTTAACTACAACTGTCATACAGTTCAAACAATAAAATACTTAGGAAAAAAATCAAACAAGTAAATTAATTTATTTGTACAAATATTTACAATTGTTACCTGTACAGAAAGCATTCCTTTTCGTCTCTTTTTTCTCTTTTCAGTGTTTTACATGGCTATAGTTTGCGGACAAAGTCCAGTGCTGCCTAATTGTGCTGTACAGTTTTTCCCCCATATTTCTAGAAAAAAAATTATTGAGAAGGCCATTTTGAAACAGTTGCTGCCGATGCTGTGGGTAAAAATTGTCCAGAAATAATATTTGTGGGTACGCTCAGAATGGGCGCAATAGCAGCTGATGTCCGGGTTAGGGACAGGGACTGTGCACTCAATAAGGCTGACTGAACAGTCACAGGAGGCCGCAGAAAAGTCTGAGCGGCCGAAGAAGTGCTGGACACCCCAATAATATTCTCTATACTAAACGAGGGTCTGCTGGAAGGCTCGGACTTGATCATCGATGCGGTACTCAGACTGTTCAGTTGCAGCTGAAGGCTGGGACTGAGCTGAGAATTGAAAGTTTTTCTGTTCAGCTCAGTGGATGGTAGTAGAGGTACCGCCGGGGGAAGCATTGGACCCACGGGAGGGATGTAGGGATACTGCAAAGCCGCTGGATGGGAATAGGCTGCTGGGTGAATTCCATAGTGACGTCCGTAAGGATTTCCAATGCTGTATGCCCCAAAACTTTGCATCATGAGGGCGGTCTGTTCCCTGAGAATATCTGGCTGGTGTCTCTTGAATCGTTTCCTTCTTCTGAGGAAGCTACCGTTGTCAAACATATCTTCCGACTGAGGGTCCAGTGTCCAGTAGTTGCCTTTACCAGGGTTTCCTGGCTCCCTTGGGATTTTGACGAAGCAGTCGTTCAGGGACAGGTTATGTCGAATGGAATTTTGCCAGGCTGGAAACTTCTCCCTGTAGTATGGAAAGCGGTTGCTTATGAACTCGCAGATCCCGCTGAGGGTTAATTTCTTTTGCGGGCTCTGAAGAATAGCCATGGTGATGAGAGCTATGTAGGAATAGGGTGGCTTCACAAGGCTGTTTTTCGGCTTGCTTTGCATGGGACCCGATGCGCTTTCCTGGCCGTCTCCTTTGGTCTCTCCCTCGCCTGCGCTCTCACAGGGGCTGTCCGTCCGTTCTTTAACCCCGATTTCCTCCACCTCTTCCGCGCGGTCGTGAATTCCCTGGCTATCACAGTCGCTGTCTCTTTCCATTCCCTCGTCGCCTTCTCCGACCACATCGATATCCACATCTTCAGCAGCAAGCACCGTCTGACCGGACATGTCGTTGGCACTGTTGCCTCCAGACAGGGTCATCACAGCTTACTTTTCTGAAGAACAACCAGAGGTAAATGCGTGGCCCGTCGCGGTCAGCTCGAATGTCAACAAATTCTAAATGCAGGTCAGATCGGCCTGCCAGTGAAACTTAAACTTTAGAAAATATTTCTCCAGCCGTGTAGCGTCTTAACTTTTAACAGGCTCGTGTGCTTCGCGCCGGCTCCTCTTCAAATCGTATTTCCTAGTAACTAAGACTGATTTCGGAACGAAGAGTCAGGATGACATGCTTTTAAAGCCGGTTTTAAGGACTGTCTGATAGATTACTTTTCAGTTAAAGATATACTATCAGGGTCGTCACGTGATAACATGACGTCAGACATCCCTCTGTTAAACCATGCAAACTGGAGTTGTTTCATGGATTTGTCAACAAAGGGACAACAGTAATACTACTTGCCACTACTTCCTGGCTCTGTTCGTCCGTCATAGACCATTTAACGGTAGCAGAGGGAGAAAAAGACAATTGGCCTGCATGATTGAAATCTTCAGTTCTGATGTGCATTAGCTCTGCTGCTCAAAAACCAATCTTAACTTTGCTTAAACAAATTGTGTTGAGAGCTCCCGAGTGAAAACGTCTACAGCTAAGTTAATTGACTCTCTTCTAGCTATTAATGTGTGTTCGTCTGTATATTGCATGCAATGTAATATATACATAGCCTAAATAAAAAAGACGTTATTGTCGATTGCAAATTATCGCCGTGAAATTAATACAATTTTGAGGTTGAATACTCTAAGATTTAACGTTCTACATATAAGTTTTATTTTCTTTTTACACTATATCCTATGTTAATTGAACTTGATATTCGTTTATATTGATTAATGTCGTAGATTTGCCAAAAGAGGGCAGCGATAAAGATGTGCACCAACAATGAGAAACTATAAATAAAGAGCTCTTAACGGATTTTGAAGAGGTGTTAACGACCTAATCATTGCAAGTGTTAGCATATGAAAAAGTAGGAAATGAGGGAGCTGGTGAATGTAAAGGGACTATTCAAAACCATGAAGTTAAGCCATGTCTGAAGGATGTTCTCATGAAAAGGATGTAAAAACGAATATAGAACACTTAACATTTCCTACGTTGTGCGAAAAATGTAAGCTACATTTTTTTCCACGGGTGTTCTACGGGAGGGGAATCTAAATATACAAATTATTCATTTAATACTTGTGTAGAATTATCCCGAAATTTTAAAAGGCAACAAGGAAAGGAAACAGTATTGTCATATTATGGCGCAGGCTATTTCACACGCACACGCGCGCACACACACACACATGTATATATATACACACACTTTATATTCATACAAGGAGAGCAACCCAAGAATCTTCCAAGCTTAAATTCGTTATCTATGTGCCACAAGCAATATAACTTCCTATTGATTTGGTCTGGAGTCTCCTCCTGCCGTAATGAAAATATCTTTAATTGACAACAGAATCAATTATTCTTACCACCCCTCTATTAGAACTAACAAAAATGTGTAAATGACTTTACGATGGGAACTGAGCAGCAGTTAACCATGACAAGGTCTATTCCGCTCAGTTCAAAGCTCTTCTTCTGGCTTCAATTTAAAAAGCAAAACAGCAATCGCTGCACATTGGCTCTAGGCTGTAAGGATTTTTCAGTCGCAAACCATAGAAAAGAACGAGGCACAACTAGCTGTGATCTAGCACTACTCAAATCTCTACCTTTGATGTTTGTTTATAAACACATTTGGAAGACAGTGACGCATGTTTATGGGGTAGGCTACTTGAAATAACGTTATTAAATAGGTGAATGTCCTATGATAATGATGATGATGACGACGATGATGAAAATGGTGATGTTGATAACGATTATTATTATTATTAGTATTATTATTTAGCTCATAATTATTGCATTGTGACCTAAGATTATACAGGCTAATAAAAAAATATGTGTATGCCGATATGATTGATTAAAAAATGGCACACTATGGAAAAGTATTCAATTCGCCATTCGATAACGAAAAATGAATACAAAAGAAATCCGAAAAAACCAACAGCCCTAGTCCACCAATTAAATGTAGAATAGTTCTACACTGACTATCGCGCTACTTTTAATTAGTATCAATTTTCAAAAACGAAGAATGTTTTCATCATCTATAAACGTAATAAGAAGAGAGAATCTTCACAATATTGGACTGTATTGATTCGGAATGAATCTTCTTAAAATTAACAACATTCTTTTAGCACCTTCCCATATGCTATTTTTGTCGTTTTGCAGATGACAAAAACAGTCACGTCTATACATAAAAAATGTCGAATAGCGTTCGGGTTCTTTATTTCTCTAAGGGGAAAGAACAAAAGACGTGTGTGGACATTGCAGCTTGTCTTCAGCACAATACAAGTCAGATTAATTAAATCATATCGTTAATAATCGCGTTTGAGTGAAAAGGAACGTTTCCTCTCGATTACACACGTATTGTGCTAATCTTGCGCTCAGGCAGAGACACCATCTGACCTGTGTGATCTCCAGTCTATCAATACCGGGTACTTAGAAGATGAGATTGCACCTCTTTCAGCCCCGATTCGTTTTATGAAAACATTTATTTTGTATTTCGTTGGCTAATATTTGGATTATTATTATTATTATTATTATTATTATTATTATTATTATTATTATTATTATTATTATTATTCATAAATGCAGTTGTGTTTTCACTTGGATCTATTGTTGAATTCACATTGAATACAACAATGTGATGCTTTTTGTGTAAATGAAAATGCATTTTCATGATGAAAACTTCCTATTACAAAAATTATTTGAAAGTCCCTTCCACGTCTTTAAACTCGGGTTAAGCTCGTGCCGGCTGTTCGTCTTTAAATTCAAGAATCACGACACCCTGAAAGACAAAGTTACTGGGATAATATCGCACAAAAAGGGGATAAAATCCGACCCTCCGTGATCTTTTGAAGCTCCATAAATCCTGTTTTATACTCGCGCAGTTTGTTAATGAAATGTACATTTAAGGACACATGCACGGCTTAGCTCGACAAAACCTTTTAGAATAATAAGATAACTCCTTCCAGCATGAACCTATTAGGAGACGCAGCAATAGCAGGTGACGGTGCGGATGCAGTCGCTGCAAGTGATTACCAAGCAAGGTCAGAAACAAATAGCTTAAAAATAAGAAAATTGGAAAGGATGTATGTCTAATCAAATTGGAGAAATCAAAAATGTGGTTAAAATGAAAAGCCGTGCTTGAGAAAATGCGCCCCTTCAAGATACTGTAGCAAGCTGTTAGAGACCGAGAATGGGAAATCTCTAAGCTAGTGAAGATACTGCACTTGAACCGAGAATGATGTGATCGCGCAAATCATGAGGTGCACTTAGCCAAGAAGAGTTCATTTCCACAACAACACGTTCTGGGTAATTTCTGTCCGATGCAGGCTGTGCTGCGATTTATTTATATACATAGAACGTTTTGCCATCGTGTCATTCATTCTGGAAGGAAATAACAAGAAATGAGGGCGGAGATTCCCTTAAAGTAGGCACATTATCGCTTCGGAGCTGGACTGGAATTAAAGCCGCTCTCTTTTGTCTTTGTAAAACCTTTGCTTCCAGTAAATAACTTGAGTATAACTTAGCTGTTGAGGATTACCGCAAGTCTCTTGGCATTAACGTGATGCCTGTCTGTTTTGCGTTCACTTGGAACACTTCAGTCTGTATTTAGCTAATTTATGTGAGGCTGAAATCAATTCAGTCCGCTCAATCAATTTAATTTAAAACGGTTATAGAAGACGTCGCTTATCTAGTGTATTCATTGTTGTAAATAACACTGCTTCATATCGAAATACTTGATTTGCTGCTCGGGTAAATTTAGCAGTTCACTTAGAAATAGAGAGTATTGATATTTAATTTGATAATAAGACACTGAGGTAGGCAGTGTCATAATAGTCTTGCATACTCCATTAACTGTATATTTAAAAAAAGTAAAAGTGAAAATTACACATTTCAGTGATATAACTCATCAAGTCGTCAAAACCCGGACTATTCACAGACTTTAAAATATACAACAAAAACCAAAAGTTAAGCCTAATATACTGTCCTGTTCATGTTTCACCCAAATCTAGCAAAAATGTTTGAAGCGTTGGATTTCTTCAGTAGTATAAAGGGTGCTAGTGTAAAAACAGATTTTTTGAAAGGCAACTCATTTAATTAATGATGAGAGAGCAGTTGGGGGCAGCAAGCTAGTAAAACTGTATGATAAATTAATGGCATTGTTAGCGCGCTTTTAATTACGGCTATTATGTTAATTATTTTACATCAACGCAGAATTATCAGCATGTCAGATTTAATCAAAACGAGCTATTCTCCGGAAAACTGTTCTTTTCATCTCTAAGGGGAAATATCCACGTCATATTTTCGTTAAAAATGACTTTTCATTTAAATGTAATCGTTAATTAGTTTTTTTTCCACAGTAGACATCGTTGTTCCCTCAAGGCTGTACCCTCCAGAAGGCAAGATCGCTGCCTTTTTTTGGAATTCACCATTTTCACCCCCTTGAAGAATCCACTCTATCAACCTGCAACTTTCTGTCAAACAATATGATGTAGCTCATTTTTAACCGTCCCTTTTGTAGAATCATCTTGGAGCGGCTCACCGTCACAACAATGCACAAAAGGACAAAACAGAAAATGTGTGTCGCGTTCCCCAAATACGTCTGAATAACGACACAATTGCTATAGAAGCCTATACAAAATAAGAAATGACAAGGCACCGGGTTAAAGCCAATGGAAAACAACTTCAATAATGTATAATAACATGGACTTGCGATGATTCGATTGGAATTTCATTCTGCAAAACGTTACATTTTAATGAAAGGGAACGCAGTTAGAATCATTTTCCAAACGAAAACCGGTCGTTGCCAAGTGATAATAAGGTCGACTTCGAAGTCGCTAAATATTATTATATGTATCTGCAGCTACATGGACTTTATTCTGTCACAATATGCTTAACATCAATTTTCGTTTTATTCTTTTCGATTCATTAAGTAAGTTATTGATCAACTTGCTGATTTAGCACTCCCATTCAATCAAACTTAAATTGGGCTATTCCATTATTTACCTCTACTTTTCAATAGCCAACAGAAACAAAATATAACAGTTTTATTTTTTTATTTATTTATACATTTTTTCGTCCAGTTCAATATGAGTAAAACCAAAATGCCTAATTGGTTTTATCAAAACGATGGCTTGTTCATTGGTTTACTGGAAAACGATTAAATTCTTCCCCACCCAAAAACACAGCAAAACTCGAAAATCTGAGGGTAACTTTGGCAATTTGAAACGCGGGAGTATTTCAGAGATGCTCGTTTGCAGTAGCTGTCATTTAGGCCTACAATTGAGAATTCATCCATATTGCAGACTTCAAACAGTAAAAGTGCTAATTCAACTCAGAGTATACAAGAGTCCAATCGGGATCATATGCACTCCGTAAGAGTTAATTTAACATTGAACATTCTACAGTCAAATGAGAATTTGGTTCGAATTCATCAACAATTCACGTCCTCAATATAATTGGACAGTAGCCAATTAAAAAATATTTCAAGACAAAAATAAAAAAACTTTTAAATTATTAATATGTTTATTTTCATAAGGAGACGCATTGCTATTAGGCTATGTTTGACACAAGACAAAATAGGTTTAATTGTATATTCATCTATCCTTCAGGTCTTGTTTTAAACAGTGTAATGTCAATAGCAGGTAGCTATGCTCATTTGGATTATTTGATAAATAATTTCAAAAACAATATTTCTATTGATTACACTTTACCACTCTGACAAGATTAGCATCAACAATTAATTATCTTGTTAATACTGGAAGATGCTTTACCTAACATATTGTTTTGATTTCCTGGGTGACTCCCCACCTCCGCCACCAACCTGACTGTGCAAGTGAAATCAAGTCTACTAATTGAAGTGTAAAAAATCTCTGGCTTTCGCCAAAGTGGGTGTCCGACAGTCATGCTGATGGATGGAAAGAAATTAGAACATGCATTGCGTTGTTTCGGGTTCGGATTTTTAAAAAATGCCATGATAGGTTTACAAAGCTTTAATTGAAAGTAATGTTGATTGTTGATTGTGTGTGCGTGAGAGAGAGAGAGAGAGAGAGAGAGAGAGCGCGCGCGCGTGTTTTTTTTTTTTTTTTGGCCGGGGGGGGGGGGGGGGGGTCGTTTGTTTGCTTGTGTGTTTATTTATTCACAAACAATCAACTTAGGCCTACATTTTGCCATGGTATAATGTAGCTAATGTCAGTGGGCTGGAACGGTTGTGCCGTTGAACAAGAAAAGACCATTCGTTCAGCAGAAGATCGGCAGACCTACATGATCCAAGTAGGCTCAAGGCGGGGCGTGGTGTGGTGATTGGTGGGAAAATGACACCTGGACGTAAATGTGAGCTGGATTAACATGCCAATGTGTCTTGTTAAGTAAGTGCTATGTCAGTAGGTTTGTAAGTTTTTTTGTAATTTAAATTAAGTGTAAAGTAGCATATTAAGAGGAGGAGAAAGTGTTATTTGGTTACAAAGGCTTAAGATGTCGGCTAAATTGCAGAAATCTGCCTCGTTTCATTTGCTTTTCACTATGCATACCACGACGATCATTGAACCATAACTAGGGATGGGAATCATGTGTGACCTCGCCTTACAATACCATCGTGATACTTGGGCCACGTGATAATATCCCGATAATATCTGCGATACATTAAGTAGCCTATTGTGATTCAAGTCTATTATGATAGCGTACATCACGTATAAAGTTAGAATCGGCCTGTACAATATAATGTTGAATAATAAAGAACAAAAAAGACAATACCTAATTTAACACATTTTCTGATTAATTGATTATTCTCAATAAAATATGAAACATATACGTGTAATCTCTAATTAACGGTTCACACGCTATATTGCTGTCTCCAAACTGAAGAATGATATGACACATCTCTACTGTACTAAACAATCACGTTAATGTTTAATGAAAGCAAATACTGAAGCAACTCTAGAGCACCCGTATGTCTTCTTATGAAATTTAAAATTTAATTGTGCAAAGCAATAAGAAAAGTATTCCAATAAATGGCCTAAATGTTAAATTATGTATAAAATGTCCAGAAAACTTTGAAATAACCTAAAATAAAAATACATTAAATAGTTCAAAAGCTGCATTTGTTTTGTTGCTGGACTAAGGACTGATGTGGATTGGAAACTATTCTTGAATGTTTTCACGGACTCCCCGACTTGCTCTTTTACTTCCTTGTACAGGTTGGGCACATCCAGGGACTTTCCGTGGCCCATGGGGACCCGTTTCAAAATTCTATCATGAGGTTCCCTCCGCTCCTTTAACCACTGCCCCACCAGCCACTTGCCCATATGAGCCTACAGCACTTGAATTTCCACGCCGCCAAGGCTTAAATAAATGCTGAACATTATTCACACAAAAAAAAAACCTCAGAAAGCTATGTATTTGTTCTTTCAAGAATTCATCACTGGGTTTAGAAGCTTGCTATACGTTTCCAGAGCTTTTGGGAGGCATGAAGCTCGTTCTGAGGAACATGTAAAATCTATGTATTAATTTAAAAAAAAGCTTTAAGAAATTTAACGCGCCTGGAGAAAGAAAAACTGGTAGTTACAAATGCAATTTAGGAATTAAGAACGGACAATTATACAATTTAAACATTTTTAAACAGGTTATGACACATCCCAAACATTTAAGATAAGCCTATAAAACGTAACATACACGCCTAAAAATAAATCATTGGACAGTGGTTACATGAAAATTGATTGATTATATGTGACTTCGCCTGATTAAGTTAAAGACGTCACATACACTTAATAACTGCATTAAGCCTTTGTCCATAATGTTTTATTAATTAAGCTAAATCAAACTTTACTTTATGAAGTAAACAATTTATTTATATACATTTATACATTTGAGTGTAGGGAAGACCGGGGATAATTGTAACACTTTCTGTTCCAACATGTATACCTCAATGAGTGTTTGTGCTACAGCTGTAAAACTTTGATAAAAGCTACCCATATTTGTCTGCTACATATATTAGTCATTTAGACATCTACTACAATATCACAGATTGTGTGAGTAAATGTAAAATACAGAGTTCCACTGTTACAACCTACCCCACCACTGGGGTGAGTTGTAGTGCTAGCAGGGGATGGATATAACAGGAACAGAATGTTTGCTTAAATTTCACAATGTGAAATTTACATGAGAACTTTAATGAAAAATGTTTGAATATGGCTAAAATACTTTTTTTTTCAATAAAACAAATTAAAAAGACTTATTCTTAAACATGGAATATACAATTGCCCATTTCTAACATTGGTAACATTTGATAATATAAAGTAATATCACACTTTTGTCAAATAAATTGCACTTTTTAGTCTTTAAACTGAAAACTCCTTTAAAAAATCTCTATTCAAACCAACATAGCAGTGTGTGTACGGGTGCGCGTGTCTGAGAGAAAGTGAGTGAATATGTCAGCTGACTGCCCTTGTACATACAAGAGTGCTTTTTAGTATATTCACCAGGTTTAGTAAATCTACCTGTTTTTCCCCTTTCATTGCCAAGGCATGCTGATAAATAAATAAATAAATGCCAAAACAATCAATTTTAGTTAACATTAGTCTACATGTCCCGCTGTAACGTTTGCCCTGTTTTCTTTTTAGTTCTTATATAGAACTATGAGCAGTCCTCACACTTAGAGAATTAAGAAATATCACAAGCTAGCCTGGAAATCACCATGGTCACGTGATTTCAGTAGCAATCGACAGCAAAATAGCTTGTTGAATTGTAAGCTCACCTAGTTGAATGGCCAACAAATAGGCCTATAGCAATGAATATTTTTGATAGCACTATTGTTTGCAGATGTCTTTTATATTTGTTGTGGGTGCATTTGGGTTCAGAAAAACAATCATGTATAACAAGGAGAATGACAATGGCTGTAATTGTTATCTTCATTTTTCATCCATTGTTCATATGGTAGTTATCTAACCAATTGACTCAAAAATTACTCTTAAAACAAAGTATGAAAACACAAGACCTACAAGCTGTGATCACATTGACTGGCTTAGCTAAAACTCTGGGCTTTATCCAAATAGCGAGTGTAAATAGCCCAATAGTTCTGACACGATTAGATGCTGTTGCAACCTGTGTTTTGATCTGGGGTACTTTGCAAAGAACCATGTAAACTGATCAAATGTGAAAACACCCACATCCGTAAGAGCTTATTTATTGTAGTCTTGCCTACAACCTCTGAGCCAAGTTAGAGGGCCAATGGATTTTGTGCATTACATGTTTGCATTTTACACTCCAGTGCAAAGACATACAAACAACATGTTCTGTGTGCTAAACTCCCATCAGGAAACTGTCACTCTTCAGTCTAACACGGTGTGTTCCAGCCGGCACTGAAACTGACCTCTGAACTCAATCATACATACACTATGACAGCAAATAGACTCAGTGTTCTGGGGCCATAATTTGACAGGATTCCCACCATCAATGTTTTCAAATGACCAAAGTATCCCAACCACTCATCCCAAAATGTGCCTCATTATAGAGGACCTTTGGTCGTGTGAAGCACATAGAACTCTGCAGTTGCATCTGGAGGTGCAGGAGTGCGCCAGCAAGAAATCACAAGGGACCTCGGTCCACTTGTCCATAAAGACCCCGTGCGAGATGTCAGCAATCTAGTCAGGTTTAGCTCGTATGATGAATTCTCCAAACAGTTGCAATTGATCGTTCCTCTCGGTTTTTTTCTCTGTTATCTAATTGCACCGGAATTTTATTGAGGTTTTTTATTGATCCCTCTTCTAGTTTTCCACCCAACTATTTTAATGAACAATATAATGGCTACTCTTGCACTGGTTTTATAACGGGTTTGTTGGTAGGGTAACCTATAAAATCAAAACAAAATCAAATTTATAAGTAATCTCTGCACATGGACAAAAACATGAAAAACATGATGCCTGTTTTCTAGCATATTAAGAGATGGATTTCATCTAGTGATAAAGCATGTATAATCTGTAGACCATCTACAAAACTATTTAAAAATATATTTTGTATTTCTTTGTATTTGAATTTAATTGAATAACAACCATACCATATTTATTTTTTATTTCATTTTGTTTTGTTGATAATGTGGATTGTCTATAATGTGATGTTAGAATGTCTTTTCTTGTCTTGTCTTTTGTGTGGACCCCAGGAAGAATAGTTGTTACTGAGGTAATAACTAATGGGGATCCTAAATAAATAAATAAATAAATACCTTTACATTCTGCAACTTATAAGGGTTAATGATATTAAATTCAGATTGGTTTGATCCTTTCATTTTTCAACACATTCACATGTTGTTTTATTCATTCACTTAGAGCACATTTGATTTTAGTGTCAGTCAATGCAAAACTGGAAATATTGCATATAACTATGGAATGACCACACATGACTCCTTATTAACCATTCAGCTATTGAGATCATTATAAAAAAACAGAGACAAGATTTATGTATCCAAAATATAATGTATGGAAATATAAGATTATTCCAATATTTTTACATTTGTGTAGAGATTACATAAATGAACATACATTAAAAAATTATATAATCTGTCTTCTGAACTAAGAGTTCTTAAAAAATACGAAGTATTTTGTTGAAAGTACAGTTTACAAAGTGTTTTGCACAAAATCTGTACTTTAAGTTGTCTTTAAATTGAATAGCGTAACCTAAAGGAAAATATCTTTTTGCAGCAACATAAACAAACACAACCAGTTATATGCAAAGTATGAAGTCATGCAGAAAAACATCAATATTTTACGTCTCCAAAGATTTCCCTTTAAAGAGGCAATCAATGCCTCCTATTCACTGTCTGCTTGTGTGTCTTTTCTGCTTGGCCTTTGTAATCAGCAAAGCATTCTCCTCTTTCCAGTCCCACAAAACTTCTGTGCCCTGTACTTTTACAAATGCCTCCTGGCTATAAATACTAATGAAATCTCTTTGCTTAATTTGATTTTGCTGGTACACTTGCAGTTATGACTGAACTTTCCCATGAGAGAAACCGATTTTCACGTCCTTATGGAAGGGAGAAAACATTCCACAGAACCGAAGAGATCATTTCCATAATTACCCAATTGGCAGCCTAATGACCCTCTAGAACAATAAAAAGATCTCTTGTTAATTCCATTTCGGTCGCTGACATTCAAGAGATCCCTATCTTACATGTTGAGGTTCACAAGATAACAAGTGTACTTTCTTTTTGGCCAAAGAGCAGTCCATTCAATTAGCCCTGACACATCGCTGAGTGGGGATGAAGGGATCCGGGTGTGCTTTAACATGTCGTCCTCAACCCAAAATTGGATTATTTATGGGCTTTAGAGATTATAAAGATGGATATTCGAGGCAATCAATTTTCATGTTGCATTTTGAATGGAGAGATCGAAATGAAGTGCAGAATAATTAAAAAGATCACAAGTCCCCCCTCGCATGTAATTATGACCCCCCACCCCCCATTGTGCTGCAGGTCTGCCTTTGATTTCACTGAGAGCAGTCCCAGCCTAGTCCTCACATCCGCACACAATGGCTGTTTTCAGCGTGAGGATGTTTTAAATAGCTGTGACCGTCAATATGTATACTTCTCCTAGACAAGATTGTTAGCAGCTTGTGTTGTCCAGGCAAGGTTTAACAGTGTTTCAAGGTTGTAATGTTTTTAATAAGCATTAGTATGAAAAAACTGATGACAGGATTTAATTAGAATTTTTAAAATCATTGGTGTGTTTGCAAGTTAAAGTGCAATAAATAAAGTTTACCACATGTGGTTTTGTTTTAACCTGCTTTCACTTCCAGCTTTTATTTCATAAACGTCATTGTGTTTTACTGAAGTAGTAAATTCGTAAAAATCTTTTGGACTATGTTGCATTTGATGAACACTGCTTTGTTTGTAAGACACTGATTTACTGTAGAACAACGATTACCCAATCTTAATACATATATTTATTTCAAATAAACCCAGGAAATATTTAGATTAATGCTCCATCCATATGAGCAACACCTACTCAAACCAATTTAATGAGATATCCATAGCAAATGCTTAATTCCTTTTCCAGTGAATGTAAACATTTTGATCAAAGCTTGAGTCTGCCCTTTAACGAGGACAATGTACTGTATTTCAGCACTCACACAAATCATTAAGTTGTTGAATTGTTGTTGAAAAATTATTAATCCAAATAAAATGTTCCGCTCTGGTCAGTTAGATGCCACTTAATCACAATTTTTCTGTAAACATCAAATTACATTTGAAATTGAAATGTACTCTGTTCCTGTTTCTGTATTCATGTTATTGTCATTATACTGTGCTAACATTGCAATATTAATACAGTTGAAATGCAGACTAATTACAACATTTGTTTAGGACCCATGAGACATTAACAATAACATGGAGAGCAGAAGCAAACTATTAGATCCTGTAAAGTCAATCATTTTTATATTTTCATATTAACATTGAAAACAAATATTTATTTTAAATCATTATTCACAAATTGCATATTTCATTATTCACATATGATCACATATTTGGATGTTTTAACACTTATATTCAGAAAAGGCTGCTTTTATGTAAGCCAATTCTGCCAATCTTGTCTTAAATGCGAACATCACAAAGTTGTTTCTTAAGTCATTTTTGGGGAGTAACTTGATTTTCTTCATTCCACTTCATTCAGAGATCAAAATCATTATGCCATTAAGGGTTGTTGTGCATGTTTACACACACAGGTCATTTTGTGATAGACTGGTCTCCGCTACTTGATTGGTGAGATCTCTGCCTGTGGCATTTCTATAAATCAGCTCATTACCGAGCAATATCTCTCTCTCTCTCTCTCTCTCTCTCTCTCTCTCTGTCTCTCTCTCTCTCTCTCTCTCTCTGTCTCTCTCTCTCTCTCTCTTTCTCTCGGGGTCTCTTTTTCTCTCTCAATCTCTCTCTCTGCCTTGTCTCAGGCTTTATAAAATATTGAAAATAATATATTTACAATTATCCCACGACCAACAGGAAAAACTCAAGTTTGAAAAAGTGAACTGCTATCTGCCATCTGTTGGTTGAAAAGGGTAATGAAGAAGAACACATCTCCAAGTACAATATGTATAAGTTTGCATATTTCAGACAAACAAAGGTTCCGTTTTTCTGTCTGTCTGTCTCAGTTTAAATTTGTCTGTTAAACATTGTGAATGGCCATAAATAGCTGTTGCTTGTTGTTCATCAAAGTTTGCATGCTCTTTTCTGTGACTGGCCATCTGCTAACTGCAGGAACTTCTGGGGAATCAGGCTATTTGTATTATTTAAACACATAATAAAATCATCAAAGTGCTGCAGCAAATTGTCATTTGGCAACTCAGACCCACGCTTGTAATGTTGCGGCACCCAAGAGCAAACCAAAGGACTTGCTAAGCAGCTAATAGGACCATGTGACTGAACTAGAGAGCTTAGAACAGAAAATGCAATTATCATGTTAAAATTCTGCATGAAAACAATCTATACTAGAAATTAGGAGTATTCCTGTCAGTTGACTTGCATTAGTATAATTTCATTAAGAACAACCGTTCTCTTCTTTGAATGTTATCGAATGTTTACAAAGTGCTTAATGTGCATAATGTAATCTGCGATTCCACTGGTAATT
Organism: Anguilla rostrata; assembly: GCF_018555375.3. Lineage (NCBI taxonomy): Eukaryota > Metazoa > Chordata > Actinopteri > Anguilliformes > Anguillidae > Anguilla > Anguilla rostrata. Next base: position 27,097,970 of record NC_057936.1, on the reverse strand, counting down.
GTGTGCCGGCGTCAGCACCCAGAATTCAGCTTGGGGCCTTGATGTTACGGAGGGGCCTACAAAAGGATAGAGGTATGTCATACTAAATAAACGTTAGCTTTGGTAAGGCCATTCCAAGCCTGGGTACTTTTCACCGCACCGCTTTTTGTTTTTCAGGATCTTAACATCTTCCTACTTCATTTGCAGGCAATAGACACATCTCTTGTTTTGATCGGATGAGGACTGGATGAAAGTTTGTGGAATCCTGCGTTCATGCATCTAGCTGCAGGGTGGGGAAAAAAGTAAACAGACCTGAAATCAGAGTATGTTACTGCAAAGAGTTGTTACATGTTACACATGCCTGTAGTTCCAGATGAGTGGCTGGTTCAAACCTGGTCATCAATACTGCAGGTGTAAGAGTAGTATGTTGTGGCAATTCACATTATGGCCAATAGGGGTTTAGGTTCATGTTTCCATGCCTCCTGCAAGAAACCATCAACTTTTAGTGCACACAACGATGCCATTCTTCTTTGGGTTGCTCCTCTTCATTATTTTGCCTAAGGACATCAGCCCTTCAACCCCTGCATTGTCTGTGGAGACCACATATTAAATTTTCTGTGCATAAGCTATTTCATTGAGTGGTTGCCTGAATTCCTCACTGGGTCATTCATCTATATGCATCAGATGGACACACATTTGAGACAAAGAAAGCCAGTGAAACATGTTGAGGAAGTAACATACATTTTTAAAAGTTTTGTGCATGCTCTTCTTTCCAACCCACAAAGACCATGAAAGACATCTTGGGACAAATGTATAAATATATTGCACAGATTCATAATTCCCTTGGCAACAGACAGTAATGCATTGCCTTTGCCGCACTGGGTAGTGAATGGTTTATTCTGAAATAAAAAAGAGGTATGCAGATGTATATACATTGATATAGGGCCTATATATACATATGCACATATACATATACTCCTCACCAAAATGAATAGTTTTAAAGCACAAACTAACTATGGAGGATAACAGATCAATAAAAGAGAGTACTAACGTCCAATGGTCTGTTTTTTGAATATCTGATGTATTTTCAACATTTTATGGCCTCATAAAAGAAAAAGAAGATCCAGAAAAAGTTTCATTATTTTAACTAAGTGATGTATTCTCGCACACAATAACGTATTCAGTATGTTGATCTGACATATTTCCTTTATATATAGTTAACCTAAACCTAAAAACAGCTTTACAGCTCAAAAAAAAAAAAAAAAAAACGTTTGATGTTAGTGACCTATTTTTTTCAGCCCAGTCCCGAAGATGAATTGCAGTGAATTGTCAGTACATAATCTGTTGCCTGTGCAAAACCTGTTGACTTCTGCTTCCGGTCGACCCCTTATTGGGTAAAATACTATCACATGATTTATACTTAGGTGCATTGTTTTGCGCATAGGCACAGTACTAGTACGTTTGTTCACTTATGGCGCTTTTCCACTACCATGCTCCCGCATTGTTCTGCTTTCTCCACTGCCAACTAACCCGTCCGGGCCGCAAGTACCCGAGCCCATTTTAGCTACTGCTCTGGGGTAGGTACCAAAGGTACTATTTGTGCTGCAATTCGATACTGCAAACCGTTGATTGGTCAATTGAAATCTTCACAAATACGTCATCCATGTTCAGTTTGTTCACCGGCAGCAACCGCCATTTTTAAATACCACAACTGCAAGAGAGAGTAACGTTAACTAGCGAATTTGAACTCGCAACCGCCATTTTTAAATACCACAACTGCAAGAGAGAGTAACGTTAACTAGCGAATTTGAATTACTTCTGTGAGTTATTTAAAGACTCTGACTCAATCGCCTCCACTCTCTTTTTGCATTTTTCAGAATAACCACGGTTAATCCAAAACCAAATGCCGACGAAAAAGTGCAGCGTAGCTTCAAGTTCCTCCATTACGGAAGAGGATTAGGGCCACGTGCAATTTTTTTTTGAGTTCTGACTTTAAAGTTAGAATTCTGACTTTATTCTCAGAATTCTGACTTTAATCTCAGAATTCTGACTTTAAAGTCAGAACTCAAAAATGTTTTTCACATGTGACCGTAATCCTCTTCCGTACTCCATTGTGTTGTGTTGTGTGGTTGTGTCTCGTGAATATGTACGTTACCACCATGGCGTGCTCTTTACTCCGCTTTACTCCTCCCATGACTCCTCCTATCTTCACGGGTCTGTTGTGTAATGGAGAAGCGCAACAGGAAACACGGCACGGCTAGGATACGAATGCTTGCCGTCCTGTACCGTGCCGTGCTGGTCAATGGAGAAGGCCCATTAGTAGGCTGTATGTAGCTGTATTAGCTATGAAGGTAGCTAACGAGGCTCTGTAGCTAGCTAGCTGCTAACTTACAAGTGAAAAGCCATGTGAAATTTGATTAAATTCATATCATATTGGCCTTTGTAGCCTTTCTATCGTTCCCTTGCTTTAGCTAACTACTTACAGTACTTTGTCCAGCAGGCTAATGATGATAAGATACTGTCCAATCCAGATCCTACATGTTTGGAGTGCTTTAGCCATTAGGCTAACAGTGATAAGACTGTCAAACCCTGATCCTACGTGCTTACAGTGCTTTAGGCAGCAGGCTAATAACACCAGGCTAATAACATTAAGACTGTCCAACCCAGATCCTACATGCTTGTAGTGCTTTAGCCAGCAGGCTAACAACGACAAGACTATCCAACCCAGTTCCTAGGCGAATAACCACATAGTTACACATGTTTAGCATTGTTTCCAATATGGGGTTGATACGCACAAATGACATCAGTTTCGGAACCGAACCGTAAGTGGAAGGCAAAAGGTTTTACAAAACAGATTTTGTACCGACACTGGACAACCGGGAGGAATGGCAATGTCTTTAATGGTCAATAGGAACAGCTGATGTTTCTAGTATTTATACTGCAAATACCATGGTGTAAGCTCCACAAAATTATTTGCGTTATACCAAAGTGAAATATCTCTTTAATAGTAGGCCTAATATTTTCTTGTGCTTCATACACAGGAAAGTTGGGTCCAAACCAGAACAAACAACATTGTATATTCCAAGCTCTTAATTGTGCAACTGAGGAAGTTTACTAAGTCTGCAGCTAATGTATTGCTAATTGAAATAATATTTCATGATGTGAAACTGACTCTCACAGGAACTATGCTAACAACCCACTCTTCTGAAGTGCTTTCACGTGCAAAATCTGTAGAAGGATGTCCTACACCATCATGTAGCAGAGCACAGTTCCAAAATTTCTTTTGTTATTGACAATTAATATGTTTAGGGATTCATACTTTTCAATAAACACTTCTGAAACCAAAATGAGTCCTGCAGTGCCTTTATAACCCTGAAAAACAACGTGGCTGTTAAGCCGTATGTTGTAGGCCAGTGAGTAATCTAAACAGGACTGAAGTTGCACAGCTGCACTTATACAGGAAATCCCACTAATGATCATTTACTGGAGAATTTCACAGCTACATCAGGTACAAGACCACGATCTCTGTCTCTATTATTCTCCTCACTCCATCTGTCCACAGCTACTCCACAGAAGTGAATTTCTTTCGCTGTCCACTGCCCTTGGATGCAAACCTCAGATCCTTTAGTTCCAAAGTTTCACTAGGTAGCAGAAGTGATGTACACTTTTCAAAATAAGTACTGAAAGTTCATGTAGAATTGCAAATTCATACAGATCTCAAAACAGATCTAATATCCTAGAGGTGAAGAATCACAATTCTGCAGCCATTTAAATTTTTGACTTTTGAATGACTTTTGCTCTTTTGACACAACTGTCATTTTTTAATGCTGTCTGCAAGTCATAATCCAGGTATGGATATGGATTTTTAAACAGGTCAATTGAAATACTTTGGGGTTTACTGAAGAGTTGCAATACAGCAGAGGTATCTCACCCCTGACTTTATCCTCATATACTGACATCCATTCACCCTGCTGCTCCACATGCTCTGTTTCATTGTTTCATCAGATTGGCAGATGATGCAGCAGAAACATTCAGTAGCTTTGGAGAACAAAGTTCTCTCAGTTCTGTACAGTGCACAGTACAGAATTGACAAAACATCTGTGCAATTACCAGGATTTAGCATTAATAACACATTTCCCAATATGACCTTCTTTCAATACATTTCGAGCAAAAACAAATGTAATTGCATTTGTGTCCTCAATATCCTCATCATTATAATTGTTTAATGGAGTATACATTGATGCTTTCGTATAAAATAGCATAACCTACCTTCCTATCCTCAATAACAAATTAATCGCGAGGAAGAGTGCGTGTACTCATTTAAATTTACTAATCAGGTCAGTTTTTGCAGTAAATGCTAGCAGTATATAGTAGCATAAAATCTCTCTAAACTACCTCTTCGAAAAGGTTAATTTGAACCCATTTCACTTGATCCTCCAGTGCTAAGCTCACTTCCCTTGGGCTCTGGGCAAATCCCTGCACTGCAAGGGTGAGGTTCTTGGCATGCAAATACAGATGGGATAGCTTACTGCATTTAGCACATTACACACTTTGTAAACACTTGATAACGTTCAAAAGAAGGAGTCAGCTGTTTCAAATGACATTTTCAAAATGTGTTATCTGACAGCAATACCCCTAGTATCGAGAATAGGTTTTTTCAAGCATAGTTTTGATAAAATCAAATTTCCCTACTATAATATACTATGCACTGGCAAAATCTTCAAATAGTGGGGTTTAGCCCCATTGGTAATGCTTTTTGATAATGTTTGTACACCACATTTACATGCTTTATCATCAAAAGACATTTCCAGAGAAAGAATACAAATTTAGGGGAAGTCTATTAGACAATAAATGAAGGACAGATATTGCTCACTACGTGTCAATACACCCTCAACTTTCACTTTCATTGTTTTCAGGTAAATATAATGAGGAGTCTCCTATGGACTGAGGCAGTGCAAACAGAAGGCTGTAATCTACTGAATAGTCAAACAAATGTAGAAAAGTATAATGCCTTCCTCCTGTGGATTTAATATCATTTCTAACCAATACTAGGGTCCAGTTAAACTGGGATAGCATTCAGGATGGCGGGCAGACGATTAATCTTTATGAATACATAATTATGGATTCCATTTTGTAGAATTACAGGGTAGTGCATTTCAGAGTGGAAAGTTTAATGCATGAGGGAAAGTGTGTTAGAAGCAGAGAGGATGTTTGGAGAGGATATTTGTCCAAAATTGAGCATCGTCAAAGCACTGCCCCATAAACCTCCTCTGTTACCCCTCCCCCCTCACTGTTGCTGAGAGGAAATCCAGCGCACAGCTCCTGTGTTTAAACTTACTCTCACTACCAGCAGTGTCTTCGCCCTGGCATCTGTCTCACCCTCCCACAGAACTTTGGTTTATCGTCCCATCTTTGATGAGAGAGGGCTTTTCCACCTGCTTGGAGATGTCGATGTCTCCAGCACCAGGGCTGCAGTGCGTTCTAGTGTAATCTCTGTAGTGTATTCTAAGCACCTTACTCACGGTTCACATGAGACTGACTCCATCTCTGGTTTCACATTAAAATTAGGATGACATACGCCAGTGACAGAGGTCAGTCACAACGCTGAGGCCACAATGCGCTGCCCGTGTCCCAGGCTGTGACTGTACTGCTGTGGTCAGCCATGAAAGCAACAAAATGAATCTGATCTCATTCCTCACCGCTAACTGGGGCAGTTGCAGAGAGAGAGCTGAAGAACAAATTAATAATATTAACCACTGAATATAAATGCCACTTTTGAATTTGTTGTTTTCTGTCATGGTGCTTGGTCATAGGTCATCAGACCAATAGCAAAAAATGACAATACAAGTTTCTGAATCATCTGCTTTCTACCCATGAGTTAAATCAATGAATCATCAAAAGTCAACAAGTCTTCAAAAGTCTGCTTCAGAAGGAGCATGTGAACAGAAGTATGATAATACATGCATACATGTTTGGATTATGTCATTTTCCTGGAACTGGGCACAATTGTTTGTGTATGTAGCCTACTGGATAAAAATAGATACAACCAAAACCGAAGCCACCTGGACATGGGAAATTTAAAAAAAGTAGCCACCATTAGTAGACCTTTATTAAATTAAATTTATCGCAATTTATTTTTGAGAATTCATGAGAATGTTGCTGTAATATTATAGTACTCAGAAGAGTAAGAGTTGAAAGAATAACTGCACGGATTGAGGTATGGTACTTCCTGTATTCTGACCATTCACAGGTAATCCTCATTGTTCTCCTTTAACTCTCGGCACGCCTGTCATATTGCCGCGCAGCGCTGATGTTCAGGTTCACAGCGCTTGCCTTGTGGGGCTCCAGACAAGTCCACGGCTGACTTATCGTAGCACCGCATCATGCAACAAAACAAAACAACTAGCCCTTCGCCGGCCTGCTGCTGTCAAACGCTGCGCCGGAGCCGCTGGAGCGCGGCGGGCGCTCCTCATCATCGCGGGCGGAGGCCGGTCAGCGCACCCAGTGATACGCGCGCCTGTCACGCAGCGCGCGGCCAGGGATACGTTAGGAGCGGACGGAGTTCCCGCGGAGCGCGCGATCAGCGCCGAGCTGCCTAACGTGTGGGACTCTCTGCAGTGAGTTGTTTCTCTTTTCTGGCTCCATCATTTGTTTCTGTTGGTGAAGGACTCGCTTTTCTTTTCCCAGTCCCAGACAGGGCTAGATTAAGAGGTGCACGCGGGATGGATGACTGCCGGGGGGATGAGGGATTGGCAGACAAAGATTTTATATACAGTATATGTGTGTGCGTGTGGGTGTGTGTGTGTACGTACATACATACGTATGTGCATGTGTGTGTGTGTGTGTGTGTACGTACGTACGTATGTGAGTGTGTGTGTGTGTGTGTGTGTACGTACTTATGTGTGTGTGTGTGTACGTATGTACGTGTGTGTGTGTGTGTGTGTACGTACGTATGTGCGTATGTGTGTGTATGTGTGTGCGCGCGCGTGCATGTGTGATATACCTTTGCAAACAGATGAACAGAGGAGAACTGTTGTTTGTTTTTGTTTAACGTTTGTTTGTTTTTCCTATAGCATCTCTTTATCACCCCAACACTGCCAAATCAGTAAATGAAAGGCTGTGGTGGCTGAAATGAACTGCATTTTTCACTCTGAGGTTTCTCATCTGAGGCAAATGACTCATTTAGACATGGGCCAATGTATTGCAATGTCAGTGTGCTTACTTTTCAATCTTGAACTAAAGCGCAAAATGTCTTTTATTTGAGGTTAGGTGCTGTTGGAGTAAGACTGCCTTTGATTCTGTTGGACGGTCTTCCTTTTGAAGTCTACACGAGAACATGATGATGTACTAATTGAGCAACAACCAGTGAGAAGTTAACACTCTTTTTCACAATTTGATGTGAATTCCTGATTATAGGCCTACAATGTGGTGAGAGGATTGTGTTTACTTCAACAGATCATCTTGGCCAGTAGGCTTTATAATGGGTCTCCTTTAGAAAAAAAGAGAGTGCAGTGTTTTGTATTGGCAAAACAGGGAGGGTATTCATTGGATTTTTTTAATCCACAACAGCTCTCCTACAATTTTATAAAAAGAAAAAGTAAAACAAAAAGTATAAAAAGTACTCTCTTGACCCTCATTCCAGGCACAGTCAGACCTACCTCAATGAAGGGGAGGTACCACAGGTGAATAGGGTAAAACATTTCCTGTCCTCCAATTAAAATGGCATTTAATATTTTGAATGTGGACACAAATGCAAACGCTTTTTTTTATTATGACTTCTTTTTAGGAACATATGCAAATTAGCTCATGAATAATTATTAAAGCCCAAATTTGTGTATTAGCTTGAACACTTTTTTTCCTCAGTGGATAAAGTCAAGGTTAATTTTTCAGTTTCAATTTTTTATCCAGAAAATATGTCATTTAATGAAAATTGCCATTAAAACTAATTTTGTGCTCAGTATACATGAAGCCACTGCTATAAAAACATGTAAATTAACTATTCATATTAGTTTCTGATCGTTGTTTCAAATATTTCATGAAATTCATGAAGTTGTATAAGATAAATATCATAATATCTCAATACCTCCCCTTAAATATGTCCACATTCATATTTAGACATTGTTACCTAAAACATACCACATACTCTGTGATGATTTCAAAAATGGAAAATGGTCAATATATATTTGGGATTGTCAGAGTTCAGGTGTGCAATCAGAGAGTCAATGTATTTCATTTACCAAACTATTTTAAATGCATTCATATGTTTGCTAGAAATGGTATGTAGTCTTCTTTGGGCCAGTTGAGATAAAATTGAAGGTCAATGGCAGGATTATCACTGGTGGCTTGATATTAAATTATATACATTAGCACCCTTCTCTCAATGGGAGTGCCACTAATCACAAAGGAGGTGTCGTATGAGCAGGATTTAGAATGATGCTGGCATTTTGGAGCCCCATTGGTAGACAAACAGGCGAGCAATGCCGTCTTTTGCTCGAGGATTTAGTTGTGAACTTGTTCAACCTATTGACTCACCCTGGCTGGCCTGACTGTGGTAGTGTAACTGATCACCCCTTCTTCTTCTTCTTCTTCTTCTTCTTCTTGTCATTAAGGGCTTCATGTGTTTATTTATCTGCTAGATTTAGCTACCAAGCCTAATTTCACTTTGAGCAAAATGTGCTCTCCTTTTCAGAAGAAGGAGAGCCATTTATATATGTCACAGTATTAATTTTTCGCTACTTACATCTGCTCAGATTCATGATAGTATTATGCTTTGTGAATGGCCAGTGGATTTGGCTGCCACAAATTCTGACAAAATAAGTGTTTTAAAAATGAGGCCCCTTTGTGTGAATACAGTTTCTAAATGCTATAAACAATGACTAAAATGCACAAATAATTCCCACAATAATCCAACAACATTCTTTTCTTCTTATTTTCTCTAATGTCTGTTTTGTGTTTGCCAGAAGCAGCTGCTGGAACTTTATGTTGTTAAATGGTATAATTGGCTTCTGGCGGCCTTTACCCTAGCTTGACTCATAAAACCTTTTCTGAACTCACGAGACACTTAGTGTTGATCCAGAAAAAAATCTGACTTCTCAGAAATTAAACCATGGATTTTCAGACTCCAAAGAGCACTCATCATAGCTCTACACCAATAGGATGATGCAAAATATCAGTATGCATGCAATAGCAAACTTATGATGACCACAAATAACTCGTAAACACCTACGTTGCGGGCTAAATCAGGACTTCTCTTTACGTTCTGGGCTGAACTTTTGTTCTGAGCGGAGTCATCATACAGCATTTATATTTGCCTCTTTAGGGTGAGTGCAGAACATCAACGTCGGCAGCACACATACAAAATCAATAGCTGAACAAAGAATAAAGCGTGTAATCAAATCTTAGAAAAGCCTCTGTAAGCTGTGAGCTTTGTGCACTGAGAATGGCAGACGCGTCTGTATAGCGGCCGTAGGATTACCCCGTACACAGTTATTTGGCAGCGCTATCAGAGAGAGGTGGGTGTTTGTTGCGACCAACATTGTGTCAAGTGAGCGACAACTTCTCAGCCTTGTTTACTGCTGCTGATATCAATGCCCTCAGGAGCGCGGGGTCAGTGCTGGTCATGTCAAAGGGCAAGGTCAGTCAGATGAAATACTTTGTACGTTTTTAGATAACCTGCTAGTTGAAACAAGGGTTAGGTCACCAAATAGATATTGATCCATGTATGCCACATATCCCAGGGAGCCTCTTGTGTTTTCCTGAAAGGATCAAAATAAATGATGGTGTAGCGATTTTTGTCCTGCGACTGTTCCTGGTCATCAGTGCGGGACAGGACTGAGCGCCAGGAGGGGAAAGGCCAAATCCAGAAGGCCGAAATATATAAGCCTTTAGTCAGATTCACTACTGTGCGCATTTGGAATCATAAAATCGCGTCCATTTTTATGTTTAATTAATGTTAAGTTTGATGGGGTATCATTTTGGTGAAATATGTTACATGAGCAACAAAAAATGTAATAGTGCTTAATGTCATTTTTGAAAGTTATGGGTAATATTTATTGCATTTAGATCACATCAGGCCTTAAATTGGTCTCCTCTACTTAGTACATGCATTTTATGAATTCTTCTAAGCAATAAGCCCTGTACCACACACACACACACACACACAGACCCACGCATGCATGCACGCCCATATGCACGCTCACGCACACACACACACACACACACACACACAAACACACCATCACATTGAAGTCAATAATAGATTAATTCTTGTTTCATTCACATGCTGTTAAGAAGTTGTATGCTATTTGGAATAATTAAGTAATATCATTTTGAACAATCTATCAAACTCTTTATATTGGTTTATGTGAATGTATTGTAAGTGATGATATGACTGAATCAGTGCAAATGAAGTGATGCGTTTGCCCTCCAGATGCAGAGGGACAGTGGCTGTACAGGTAACCCAGCTGACCTGACACACACACGGGAAACTGTCCAGGGACAACAGGGCTGCAAGGCTGTTGAGAGATGACAGCTGGATCACCCCCAGGCCCAAACTTCAGGGCAGGTCTGTCCACACTGTGGCTTTCTGTTCCCGTATCTCCCTCCCTCCATCCTTCCATCCATCCTTTCATCCATCTATCCCTGTTATGAACAATCAATCAGTGATAGTTTTCACCCACTTTTGGTTGCATCTCATGTGCGTTTTCCCCACATTTTCAGCCTCCTTCGAATAAGCTACTCTGGCATTTGCTGATATCTCAAATGCTCTCCGCTTTCCTCTGCGTGCTATGCCGTGCTCATATAGCATATTCAGCTATAGGGGCTCCAGCAGGCGACCCTGGTCAAACCCCAAGGGATCCTGCTCAGAGAACATGTAACACCCATAAAGCTCTTTCTCCTCTCCCTTTGTTTCATTGTGTTGCCTTGGGGTGGTACTTTACATTTCTGCGGCTGGGAAGACCCAGAGAATAATTAAGGAGGCACGTTTTATGAGTCAGTCAGCTCGTGACTGCACGGCCACTACTGCATTCACAATAAGATGGGAGACGAGAATCTAGTCAGTAATTAAGCACCGCTCGTCGCTGCCCACAGAATAGAAATATCAGATCTGTTTGGTCGTAGATTTGCCAGTCTTACATTTTTAAGGGCACGATCTAGCCAAAGGTTTTCAGAGAAATTAGAAAAGAAACATGGGGGGGTTTTTAGCTGAGTGGTATATAAAAGAATTACTGCATGTATCTTGTGGGCCCCCATTAGGTTATTTGTCCGTGAATTGTGGTTCTTTAGCATTTTGTGGCATTTGGGAACTTAATCAATGGGCTAAGCGCAGGTCATTTATATGTTAATGGCTCAATAGCATGCAGTTAATGTAAGTGTGTGGCTCAATGCGTGAGGTAGACCAGCTCAGCTGATTGAGGCAAAGAGGCGGGTGTGTGGCACTGGCAGGATGCTCATTGTGTGCAACGACAAATCTGTTTGAATTTACTTAACACACACTGTACACAAACAGTACATTTTAATATTGTCATTCTTGCCGGTACTTGAAGGAAATCAGAATGAATATTTTCTCTTGCACATTTTGAGGTTAAAAAACGCATACTACACATGGCCCACATTAGGAATGTGTCTCCACATTATTGTACTTTAAATGTGTCTCCACACTATTGTACTTTAAACACCTCAATGGCAAAATGCTCAATAACAAGATCTTTGGCAATATGCTTATGGTTTAGTGTTGATTTCAAGACAATATTCTATATTATAAGTGATTCATAAATCTTAAAAGAATGTTACACGTCACGTTCAATACATTATCTGCACTGAAACATATTTAGCAAATGCAGCACAATTTGTAATATATTGAAGTATAACATAATTGCATATTTAAATGTACTAATTGAATAACTGAATGTTTGAAATAAAAGATTACTCAAAACCATTGGCATTACATTTTATAAATTATGTAATAACAATTTGAAATTGCAAATGAAAACATATTTGCATATGTACAAATATTATTTCAGCAAAGTACAATATGTACGAAACTAACAAACACCTTTCTCCTTCCTTTTAAAGTAACTGCAGAAAATATGGAAGAAGTTTAAAATGCTGTTTGGGATATTAGCACTCACAACGATAATGAAAGAATAATCACACACACAGCAACGCTGTGATGGGGCGAACCGAGAAGTTATAGGAGGCGTGTTTGTCTGCTTTCTCCTTGTTTAGTCGTGGGGAAAGTGTGCAAGGCAAGTAGGAGAGCGTTAATTGTTATCATTGCTTGGAAAGCAAATAGTAGCAGTGTGGGGAAGAGCTGGAGAGGGACCCAGACAAATTAGAGAGGAAATGAGAGATTCAGCATTGGAGAGGGATTAGTGAGAGTGGTAATGAAGCAATTAAAGTGTAAGTACTCCGCTCAGGTGCTCTTAAAACGTCTCTTCTCTCTGGCTGCTCTCGGACGCTGTTTGCAAATATTTCCTTAATGGGAGAAGGAGACAACCTGCCTTTGTGCTTTTTTTCATAACATTTCATTAGGCCGAGGAGCTATGCCACCGCTGAGAGGGAAGGGGAAGCCATTTCGAATGAGGGACCTCTAATGAATGTGCTTGAAGCATCACTTTTTTAATGCTTACATATATAAAAGTTGAAAATTATTAAACCTTGCCCCTCAAAATTAACTGCGACTTAGGGGAGGGGGTAAAGAAAGAGCTGTCTGGCTTGACGAAACGTCGGCATGGCGTAACAAAAACCCTCTCAAAGTCAACAGTTCAGAAAGTCCTTTGTCCTCCTAAAAGAGTCTTTAATTTTTAACACAAACTTGCACTTAGGTATGCATGAACTTTAGTAAAATCCAGAGACATGTGTATAATAGGATTTAATGGATTATGGTCATGCGTTCTCTAATGATGTCAGGTTTCCACGGGGCTCTGATGGAGGAGCGCCTAATGTAAATTTAATTTGGAGTGATGTATGGGGGGCTTGAGGTGCTACTGTCGGAGCTGGCTGCAGGCCTCGGAGTGGCTCCGCGGGGGAGCAGCTGGAATGGGCTCCTCCACACTGCCAACAGCACCGCCTAACTAGGATTAATGACGGAGTGGGCCCACACCCCACACAGGCGTGGTATGCCACATTTACCCCCAACAATGTAAAGGGGAGGGCCGGTTGCCTTTTGGTTGCCAATGGGATGACACAATTTGAATTTAGGAGGCCAGACACCCCTGCTCCCTCACAAACCCCTCAAAAGCACTGAATAATTGCTAAATCAATGTTTTCTTCGGCTGTGTTTGCGGTCACCTGGTGTCTCGTTTTCGGAGAGATCTTAAGAACGTGGATATTCCACGGTTAGGTCCCTTTTTCACGCGTAATACCGCAGGAATTTTTGTCCAGCAATAATATGTATCTGCGGCTACGGCCATTAAACATTATCGTTCATTAATGATTTATGGCGGTAACAGGATAATGCAGTGATAGCAGAGGAACACGCCACAATCGGATAAAAAAACCAAAAACAAATGGAGAAAAAAAATGCTTTCACCTGTTCGGTTATCAGCGACCAGCCCCTATCTCCGAGGCCGGGCCTTGTATTCACTGTGTCCACATCGCGCTATTAAAAACCTGGAGGTAATACACAGCCTGCAGTCCTTGCCCAGGATTTCATTTTTATTATCCTTTGTGTTTAACTAAGCATTGAATGAATACTGAGCTAATTCCAAATTCTCTCTGTCATCATCATTTCCAGCTAAAAGTCTGTAATAAATGCCTGGAAGATGAGCGGAGGCCGAATGAATAGTGAGTGGTATTCATCAGCCAAAAGAAGAGTCCAGATCCAATTATATATATTCATTAAGTGATAATGATATCATGGTCTTTTAACTGGGAAGAAAAGGCCGTAATTGAATAATAACAGTTGTGCAATCCCAAAGGAGCAGGCCCTCCATCCCGGCACGGTGACCCTCGGGGCCGCGGCAGGATTGATGGAATTCTATTACTCTTTGATAGATTTATTATGAAGGCCTGAGTGGACTCAGCGCTCCACTTTGTCACTCACACTAATCAGCGCGCTAAGGCTGGGAGCGCGCTGCCCCTTCGTGTCCCCCCTGACAAAGACAAGGTTAGGGGAGGATGACAGACACGCAGGCCCCGGCAGGCCCGTCCCCGCCGCCCCGACAAATGGGCCAGCTGAGCACCCGACCCCGGGTGAGCCCTCATTTGTTTATTAATGGCCGGCATGTGCAACACCATAAGGACGCGTGTCGGGAGGATCAACAGTCAGGCCCGCGCCTCCATTGTGCGGCGGCTCCAGCTTGGAAAAACAATTTGTAAACGGTTGAAAGAAGAGGGGACGTGCGGGCCTCCTTCGGCCGCCATTGTGCGTGCGCCGCGGTGGCGGTCTAGGGCGCATGCAGAGTGCGGAGAGGCGCACATGTGCGGGCTCACAGAGATGCGCACGCATGAATATGTATGCATAGGCGCCCTCACACACTCGCGCTCACAGCTACAGCATTACATGATCCCTCCTGCCAATGTAACAGTGTTTTCCTTCTGTGCTAATGGGCTCATCACACTGAATTTATTTTCTTGTGTTTACTCTTCTGCCCCAACATAAAATTGGAAAAGGCAGAAAAATGAACATTCAGACAATTACAATGCAGTTATTTTTCTCATGGAGAAAATAAGTTTACATATATATGTGTTTTGGTTTTGGAACTCTCAAGTAAATACTTGGTGAACAAACACAGTACTTGCAAATATAGTACAATTATTTTAAAATGATTTATCAATAAATTATAACCACTTCAGAAATGATAAACATAATTTCATATGTTTGTAAATTTGTTTTAAAATTGCATTAATTTTAAGACATCTTCAAGTGTTACATGAAGATGTAATAATCTGTTTGAAAATACACATTTCATTGAGAAGACCTTATATACCATAATGTAATTTTTATTGTTCTAATAGGTAGTGATGTTATTAGAGAAAATGTAATTAAATCGTGATTGCGATTAACAGCATTGCTATGTGAAATAGGTGTGACCAACATTAACAGAGGATTCTTAATGTATATTTGGACATGGAGCCAGTGCTGTGAGGAGTGTGGTCTGTGGCATTAGCCTGGATTAGTGGGACTGACTGAAGAACCTCATTATCATGACACTTTCTATTGACTTCCCAATGCTCTGTTTGCTTATCCATTGTCTCACTTGCTCGCTGGAAAGGTGGCCACAGGATAACATTTCAACAGGCCATCTGCTTCTGTTCCTTACATTCACGTGACTCAAAACTGTACTCTCCCCAATTTTGTATTGAACGTAATTAAAACAATACCTGTAAATATTTGACATTTTCTTCCATCGCTTCTGTTAGAGACTAATCAGAATTGCTCTTGTCCTATCAGGAGGGAGACGCTGTGATTCCTGAGCCGTGTTGTTACCATGCTGCTGGTTTTCACTTCATCACAGACTCACAGAATCACTGGTGAGGGGAGTGCTCCTGTCCGTCTGCATTCATCCAGACAGCTCAGAGACAGCTCCCTGACTCCCAGGTCACATGTAGGCGAAGGCTCACAGCAGCCCTGCACTCATCTGTGCTACAGGGAGAACTTCTGCAATAAATTCAGATTAATACCCAAATATACTTTCTCTTATCAATATTCTCATTTGTATTGCTTCAACCACTAATGTGACACATATTGACATAATTTCATCTATTGTTGTATGGATTCAAAAGCACAGTGAAAAAATGAAAATACTTTTCTTAGATTCTTAGGATTATTGTATTGAATGTCATCAATAGTTTCTTTATTTGAGCTATGAATTTGTCATCTTTTGCTTAAATTTATTCATCTGAACATCAGTTCTGACAGGTTTGAAACTATCTTTAAGATGTTCATTTTCAGTGGAAAATCTGACAACCATGGCTGCTCCTATAAATCTCTAGCATAAATGAATTTTGCTTTGGGAATTTACAATGCAATCAATGGGAGCTCTTTTCCCTTATTTCTACAGTCCTACAGCAAGTTCCACACCACCTCCTGGTTAAATATTGTTGATTTATTGATAAAACTTTGTTTTCCCCATGTTTTTTATTCTTAACACTTACAGCCACCAATAAATATTATGAAGCACAACGGGAATAAATAATTTATTTTACACAACATAACAACACAGCCAGTTCATGTGGTCAGGTATAGATGGTGGTTGATATACTGTAATGTAGGAATGTGAAAGACAGAATAATATAATAATACGACATATTAATTAAACAAATGAAGCATGTGGTGTACCTAGGTCTGTAATAGAATGACCTCTTATTGAAAAGTGATTGTGAAAAAGCTTAATTGTGGTATTTTGTTTACACCCAGCTGGCATGTGGTGTATACAAGCAATGCTTTTATACGTTAACACAAGCAGTTCTAAACCTCCCACATCACAGATATCTATTTGTATATTTCATGCAATATATTGAATGAATTCTGTAGATTTAGCAGTATACATTAAAATCCTTATGGAATTGAAATGTCCTAAAATATATTATGGAAACTGAATGTAACATATATTACATGTTGATGTATTTTAAATGTCCTCCTGAGACACAATGGGAAAAAGTTTAAGTATGTTCATTTTTTGACATAATACAAATATCTTGAATGAAAAACATGTTGCAGTGTTGCAAAAAATATTATTTACTTTATTTTATTGAATGTCCTTTCTAGTGAATGGTAGAATAGTCCATGGTTCCTGAGACTGAGATAACAGGGGATGTACAGGGGACATTAATGAATTTACAGGTCAGGAGGACAGAGGCTACCGCAATACCTGAAAATGATAATAACTTGTATATTTTCCCATATATGTTTTAATTATTGCAATATGTTGATTTCATTTCAATATATTCCAGTGTATTTCATTTCCACAAAGGAAAAAGATTTGCCAATGGTATGACATTTATAATACCTCAGAGTGTTCAGAGGCAGGCTTGTCACAGAGTTGATAGACTTTAGTCTATAGGCAAACATTCAGTGAGCTTAATGCGAAATTGTGATTAACTTTTGTGTTCAGATGTAATTATGTCACAATTTCATTACTAGCTTCAAACATTGTCTACACAGCAGTTCTCCAATTTATCACCATTCCACTCTAATACCAGAACCAGACACATTTGTTTTGTTCAGGTTCTGGGTGGCTTTCCATTTTATTGTCTTTTCACGTTGTGCAGTTATATCTGAAAACGTTAAAAAACTGCGGATATAAGCAAAGGAGCCAGTGTTGACCATTGTATTTGTTTCGCTTTCAAGCATTTCAGATTGACTAAACACATTCTCTGCTGTTATTATGACTTCAGTTTCAGAGGAACTGGTGGCCTGCAGCACCGCACTCCAGGTCTCCGAAGGCATGTGATGTCACGAACCACAGCTTTTGTTCCAGACAGTGCAGTGAGCGCTAACACGCTCCACTGGCTCTGCAATTTTACAGTTCCAGCAATGCAGTGGAAAAGGGAAATGTAAGTAGCCCAGAGTTAACACTCCAGCTGTGCTCACAAACCCTGACTGTCATTTGGCCGTTACATGATTCGGTTTTGGGGTGAGAGGTGGATCGATACTGAGGGGCGCGAGACTCCATCAGGGAACAATCCAGTTGTCATCTGCGCCGCGCTGCGTCCACATCAGCCCTCCGTTATGACCTAACAAACCAGCATGCCAGGCTGTGTGGCACTGCCCCTGCTCCCTGTGCCAGGGCAGGCCGGGCGAGCCACAGTCTGTCACCGCGCAGCCGCACGGGCCCCCGGCCCCTGTGGGCCCTCTCAAACTTTAGCGAGGTAGCCGTCACCCTGCCGTGACACCCCGTGACACGACAAGATGAATAAGGCGCTGATCCTGACTGGCTTAGTGAAGACGGATCTCCCGGCGCGACAGGCTCGCGTCTGAACTCACTGCCTTCATTTTCTCCCTCGCTTTCCCCCGGTGCCTGCGCCCCGTGCCGTGACCAATACAGGCTGCTTCTCCTGGGGCGGTCTGAAACTCAGGCCTTTCCTCGGGGGAAAGGAGACGCACACTGACTGCACTGTTCAGCCTTCCAGGGATCAGCAGCTAAGCGGGCCCCCCTCTCTTTGTGGAGCCGACCTCAGGAATCCCCCTCCGCCGGTTCGTTAAAACAGCGCGGACCCCAGCGAGGGGCAGCAGGTCCCCTGCGCTCGCAGGGCTCCTGATCCATCAGGCTCCGTCCTGGAGCTGCCACGGCCGCTGACCCAGCTTTGTGGGGCTCTGTCTGGAACACCTAGAGTGCCGTCGTGGCCCCGGCGGCTACCCAGCATCACGTCTGCCCCTGGGACGTCTGCTTCTGGGCTGGTTACAGCATCAGCGGGTAATGGGATTAACTCCTAAATAAGAGTTCACAGAAAGGGGGAGGCATGGTCGTGTAATGCGGATGTTCACTAAACGGCCATTATTCTCAGTTTGGACTCAACTTTCTTGTAAATGATTGACTGTTGAGTTCACTAACACCAACGTCTACTGGACAAAAGCCATTTACTCTCAATAATGTAGCCTGAAATCATTCTTGGGAGAATGCATTTGCAAAAAAGATCATGTGAGGTTTATTTAAGTACAACTGGCCCTTAAAATGCATTGCTGGTTACAGGCCAGCAGAAGCATCCAAAAACAAAGAAATTTCACAAGGAACACTGGTGGAATCGCTACACAGAGCAGTTCCAGAACATTCTAGGGGCCTGTCTTACTTTGTGCTCCTGCTTTGAGAAACCATCTGTCTTCCATAACTGCCCTCAGTCTCATGTCTCGTGCTTTCCTGGGCCACATTTCACTCTTGGGGTATGACACCAAAGCCACTCTCCATTAGATAAAGTAATGTATTCCCAGATTGCTGCCATCGACTCGGTGGGCCCCGCACTTGGGTCCTGTGACTAGTGGGCTTTCTTCCTTCAGGTCTCTGCTGATAACCGGCTTTAATGTCATTTAGCTGCAGGGTGGCAGTCTCCTTACTGCTCTATTAATCCATTTCCAAATGCCATAACATTTCCAAAAAAGCCCCTGCTTTTTAATCCAATAATTAGAATGTCTATTTAAAGTTCACTGCTCCCTTGCTGTTATCAATTAAAAGACATTTAGGGTGATCCGTATCAATTGTCAACAAATTAAATTTTGCACTAAAACTGTGTAAATGTGAAGGGCCACATTCATCCACATGAGATGATGGAGGCTTCATCATCTCTGGTTCTTATCGCCTTTTTTACATTCAAATACTGCAGCTTAAGGAGGGCTGGGTTCCTGATAAATCCTTTATCTGGATATTGCGTCATTTTAAGCAATTCATTTTGGAATTGATCGATCTGAATACGATGTTGTAGATTAGGTTGCACAGAAAGTTGCATTTTCTTGGAGTAATTTAAAAAGAAAAAGATTTTAAAATGAAAAGAAACCCTCTCATTTATATTAATATTACTACTATACTAATATTAAAGCAAAAGCACACTTTAATATTTTCCAAATATGCTGTACAGTACCAGTGTGAATATTTTCTGCAGTTAAATATATACAAAAATCATTTAAGGTCAGTTGATTAATTATAGATAATTTCTCATTCTTTTGTTGCAGTAGAAACAGCAGGGTTAATAATGATGTATTGCTGTTCGACAGGAAGCTGATCATTTTAAAAAGGAAGTAAAAAGCTTATTGTTAGACATGCGCCATCTGCTTTTCAAAGACTCCCTCTGTTATCCATCTTCCTGCATCCAGGGACCATGCTGTAGTCTTTCTGAGGTGTGAGTCTTGAATGTCAATCAAAGAAGTCTACTTTCAGTCTATTAAATGAAATATAATGAAATGTTATGATTTATTATGCAACCCAAGTTTCGGCTTGAAATTACTTGAACTGTACGTGATAGATTTTAAAGAGATATACAACATAATTTAATACATTCATGTGTACTTCTTCTTGCTTTTTGCACATGCGTGGCTGCTGCTCATGGGAATGTAGGAAAGGAAGGGCGGTCTGAGGTGTCTCTCCTCCACTAAAACATTTATATCCATCTGGAGAACCGTGTCCACTGCTGGAGACCAGAACAAACTGACGAGGGGGCTCTTTTGAAGTGAACGATCAGGGGGTGGGCAGCGGGGCCATTGTCTGGGGAGCTATTCCCCTCCCTTCCCTCTGCATGGGGCACTGTGCTAAAGTCTCACAGTGGTAGCAGCGACTTCAAAAGCTGCCCATGAAAGGGGCCGTTTGACCCCTTCCGACTACCAGCAGCTAAATTGGTAGATAAAGAATCAGTGTAATTTGTATCAACTCAATAAGTTACTATGTGGCCAAACAGGAAGGTCATGACTCTGTGCAGTGTCCGCAGCCCATGGCAACCAAACATCAATGTAAGATCAGTTCCCAAATACTGGCTCCTCTCTCAAACGCAACTCGGTAAACAAGGAACGATTGTCCTGGGACAACAGGGCAAATTATGGCGGGCCAAATTGTGGCATGGTTTGGTAGGATGACAAAGAAGGACGGAAGTGTCTTTTTTTCGCGAGCATGGAAAAGCAGCATAAATTGCCTGATTGATGGCTCTCGATGTGGCCTGAGAATGCTGAATCCGGTCAGGGACGGCCCAGGCCGAAGGGCTGCAATGGGCCGCTTATGTTGGGACGATGGCTCCCTCCGCTCGCTGGGAAGGCGAAATGTCGTTCCCTTTCCAGTTTGCACAGCTCAACCAAAATTCTCAGAGCGCTAAAATCAATGTTGCCATTGTTGAGCCAAACAGTAAGTCCTGACCATGGCCAATTCAAAGAATTCCAAAAGCCAGGGCTGATGGGCAGTTGGGACATACAGATTTGATTATGAGAACCGGTAGGTTGTTTTTCACCCCCGAAGAAAGAGTGTCTTGTTCCAGGCGCGAGACAATGGGCGCGTTTAAGGGCCTTGTGAAACTTGGTGAACTCTGTGTAATAATTCAAGCCTTTGATTTGACAAATGTTTTTGTGCCTTCCTCCACATCTGCAAATACCTCTACTTTCTCTCTACAACAGCCAAGTATTGTGCGGCAAGGCCCGGAGAGAGCAAATGGATTGTTGTTTTCTACCTGATCTACAAGGAGGGGGAAAAAAGACAGGACGAAGAAAAAGTTAGGCACGTACATAAGTTTTGCTATTTGGCTTTTGTTGTTTGAATTAAAATAAAGGTTTCCTTCTCTCTTGTCACAATTTATTAGTGGCTGGGAAACCTGCTATCACAGTCCTCTCCTCCTCACCCTGTGCTTGTAGCGAACTTGACGGTGTGTGGAAACTAACACAGGCACTGTGCTGTGACCGTGTCACCTGCAATCAGGGGAAGCGGAGGCCAAGATTAATCATGACAGTAGGCAATATTTCCAACATTATTAGAAGAGAAACCTAATATTTTGGGACATGAGGGATCTGGGTGCTCGTGTCCATCAAAGTGAGCGCCTTCATTTTATGCTCCTTGGATGGGTAACCTCAGCACTTAACCCCTTTCAGATATTCCATCTCGCTCCCTGCAGCACACAACTAGGTTTTTATTAAGGGTTATGATGAGGGATCCCTGATCGCTGGGTAATGCATTTATTCTGCACACAATTCTACACCTATTACATTATGTTTGGAGAAAGAAAACAAGTGATTGTACACCTATATCTCTAAATAACAGATACCACACAGACATATTCTATTATCCCATGGTGTAGCCAAGGATTACTGTATCCAAAACAAAATGGGGAAGGGTTTATATATATTGTATTGCTAGACAAAATGTTTTTGTGCTGCATGATGCTAAAAAACAAAGTTTTTGTGCTGCATGATGCTAAAATTTCCTTTTGAATTAATTATTAAAGAGCAGCATAGGGTCATTGAAAAATAGTAATAATTTATTGTACAACAGACCTTTAATATGCATACTTAGTTAGAATAATATTGTAACATTTGGTAAAGAACACCAGGAAAAGACTAAATTGACAGATACAAATGCAATGACCATTAACCAGGCCTTATTTGTAAATGTTAAGTACTGTTTGTCCAAATAAGCTGGCACCTCCTTTCAATATTGAGCTTTTTTAATGGTTCCACCAAGTCTCGATGAAGCTCGTTACTGCAGGTGTGGCCATGTTAGTGGAGTTATTTGTGTATGGATTTCCAGAGTGAGGAGCACAGCCGCTTAGTTTCACGGTGTGGCTTCTGACGACACTGAGAGACAACATGGTTGACTGAGTCCCTCTGAGACGCTGAGTGGCTGTGTCACCTTGAGCTCTCTCCCGTTTGCTCGATTCCCTGGCCCTATGCAACGAGATCACTGTCACCAATGCTGCCAGGGCCTGTCATTGCATCATCCCTTTACTGTGTAGAACCGTAATAGCATTAACAGCAGAACAATCAAATAACAGAGATAGTATATAACATGATACAGATATTATATAACAATGTGCATAAAAAATATTAATCAATATAATTATAGGAAAATTATATGTATATATGATCAGTGTCATGCAGTATATGGAGTATGTGTATATGCCACTTCCTGTTCAATATTACAAACACACTTACAATTTACAATCAATATAAATAATTTTCTGGACTCATTAATCGCATATATTTTTGCCACCACCATTGGTCCCAGCTTTATTCATGAGAGAACTGTTGGCCTGCTGGTGTGTATTCAAGTTTGTTGCCACTAATGTGTAACTGTTCATCTGGGGCTTTAGGATGTGTAACACACCGTAGAATCCCCCCATGTATTTAATTTATAAGGCTCTGACATCACTGCTGTGCTTCATTTGCCTTGTCGCAGCGTCAGATGTCAGTGCTAATGAAGCTTGGAGAAGCTCCATTCCAGTCATTCCATGCCAACCAGAAAGACAAGGGCCATTCCAAGCAGCTTCGCTAAAGAGCAAGATGTCTGCAAAAACAATCATTTTTTGGCTTTGTGCACTCAGAAAGGTCTTGTGCAGTAGGATATTGATGCAAATATGTGTCAAATGTCCTCCAGGCATGTTGTGGATGGCATGCCTCTGCTGGGATGCAATATCAGTTAATAAGAGGAAATTGGACTTCTTCACAAGACACATACAGAGTCTTTTAATAAGCCTCTGGCCTTTATATGTAATGGACTCAGTCATTCTCAGCACAGAGCAAGAGTCTTTTAAACGGTCCCTATTTGAATAATGAAGCACAAAAGGACGGGTGTCTGTGAATCGCACAGCAGCCCTCTATATACTGGAAAACATTGCTGCATAATATACTCTATGCAGAACCCATTCATTCTCCCCATTGCCCCTAACCATAAGTTAGCCATTAGATTTGATTAAAATGGACAAACACAATAGCTGAAGGTTTGTAGACCACAGCGAGGACCTCTAGCCATGACTCAGACATTAAATATGTACAGTCACAATTAAAAAGCTCTTTGTCATGGCCAGAACAACATTTTAGCGATGTCTTCCGTGCTGTAATCTCTGCTTGCAAGTCCAAGTGTTATTAGCAGCTCAATGATGTCCATTCATCCATTGTTACCGTTTTTCAAGACGGATGTGATCCAATTGCAGCTACAAACCTATCAAACTATATTTTTTTTTAAGAGAGAGAGAAAGAGAGAAAAGGATAATTCTGTTTTGGAGGGTTAATGTATTCACTCCCACTCAGTTTGAGTCACTCTACAAAAGGCCCAGTGTAGTCTATTCTAGGCAGCTGTTCTGAGTGGCAAAACATGGAATCCTTTGTTGGCCTGAGGAGAAATCTCTCTTTGTGGCTTTTTATTAAGTGTATTTTACCATACGCCCTTGTATAACTGATGAGACATTTAGAGTTGCAACAGACTAAAGAAAGTTTGCATAGATTAGCTGGGTTATTATAAATTTTGGGCCCACTAACAAGTTAATCATCATTCTTCAAATGCAAGCATTGTGCCTGTTAAGCAATATAATGAGTATTAAAAAGTATTCTGTGAGCTGTTTAGAAATATTCGTGATGGGATGTGGCGTGCTGAAAATGCATATGTTTTGCAGGACATTTTAAAATCTGCATGCGCGAGTGAATCTTAAAATTTGGCTTAATTTTGAGTGGTGTATTTCTGCTTCGTAAAAATATGATTTAAATATGATATGATTTTAAAAGATATTTTCCTATGATTCAGTAAAGCCCCAAGTTAATATGACTGTGATACAGCCATGTTGTGAAATGGATTTTCGCTGACATTACATTTTTACTCCTACATACGATTTTAGGCTAGTTTCTGCCATGGTTCCCCCATCATGGTTGTGTAGTAATTGGAAAGGGTACCCCAATGCTCGGGTGAAATGTACCATAATGTACCTGTAAAAATGTACCCATAATGTACCTGTGAAAATGTACCCATAATGTACCTGTAAAAATGTACCCATAATGTACCTGTAAAAATGAACCCATAATGTACCTGTGAAAATGTACCCATAATGTACCTGTAAAAATGAACCCATAATGTACCTGTGAAAATGTATTACTTTTCTAATAAGAATAAGAATATTACCTTCACATTAAATGAAGCTTCATGCCTAGTTTTCTTTTTATAGCTGCTATGTCTTCCAAATGTTGGATAGGTTCCTGTCATGTTATTTAAGTAGTCGGTAATCTATATGGCTTTCATAGTAATGTAGTGAGATTAAATATTGTACCAAAATACTTGTCCAGAGTCAGCCACAGGCCTCAGCACTGTGCAGTTGTTTAGGTTCACAGCCATCCCTGGGCCACACAATTCAAGTTTAAGTGGAGGGTGTGATTTATGTTGGAGCACTTTGGGGCCACAACAACATTCAGGCCACATTCATTGTTTCAGGCCACCAATACCTTAGGCCAGGCTGGCCAGCTCTGCACTTGACTCAAATGAATGGACCTAACCTTGGATATTTGATAACAAGTATCATCTCATTTTTAAATGAGGGGACTGGGTGTCACAGCAACAATAGATTTAACAATAATCTACGTGTTTCATTCCACAATTAGTTACTGAAGTGCTGTTGTTATAGAAGTTTAATGGCCACAGTTCAAGTGATAGGAGTTCGATAAAAAAAAAAAAACAAGAGGAAGAAGAATAAGAAACAATGAGAATAGTTCAGACAAATTGCACTGTTAATATGTCTCCATAATAGATGTGTTTTCCCATGACATTCTGTAACAATTTTTCTCTAATTCTATTAGCTTAATTAAATATTACTTCTAACACCTAACATTTTTCATTGTCTCCACTGTAATGTTTCCTCAGTCTGAGTGGTGCAGGAAAGTGAGGACACAGTCCTCTACCAGACCTGCACATCTCTATGCACTCACAATAACATGCTGCTGTGCATCACAGAACATTTGGCATTTCACTTTGTGCAAAAAAATGGTTAGTTGCTCTTTCAAACCTTTTGGCAAGAAGCCTGATCACTAAATGAGTGTATCATTCCTACACGTAGTCATTTGTCAGCCAAAGGAATGTTTAATCAAGGCATTTAGTAAGTGTTAATCTAGCTGC
Source organism: Anguilla rostrata (assembly GCF_018555375.3). NCBI lineage: Eukaryota > Metazoa > Chordata > Actinopteri > Anguilliformes > Anguillidae > Anguilla > Anguilla rostrata. Next base: position 27,072,492 of record NC_057936.1, on the reverse strand, counting down.
AAAAGCTCAGCTGTTCAAAAGAAAGTTAGTTTAGAATCTTTTGCAAATCCATGAACAAAATCCATTCAGCCACTGCTCAGTGTAATGTATTCTTGGCATGTTGCTCAGCAGTTAGATGTAACGATCATAATGGAATAAGAGACAGTGGGAATTGCCACATAGACCGAATTGCACCAAAACATTCTAAAGAGGGATAAAATATTATATAATATCAAATAAAATATAATTCTTTCTGGAAAGAAATAAAATTATGCAACACATTCAGATTCCCTTACTGCACTATTTATGCCTGAACAATGAATTATGGCCTTTGTTCTTTAGAGTCAGCTATGCATAGGTATGGTGTAAGTTCAGAAGCTACAGCGTTATCTCTCTCATTTTCTATATAAGTGGGTTTAGAGTGGGACTCTTTGGCTTAGTTACTGTGCAGTCAGCTTTGCAGGGTGTGTTCTCAACATGGCTGTGAGTGACAGCCATTTCCTGTCCAGAAAGGAAGTAAATAAAGGACTGGTATTCCTTGGCCAGGCAGTGACTGTACACAAGTGTGCTACCATACACCTTCACTCGTATGATTTATCTCTGTAATTAAAGGAAAATACCCTGATTGCTTGAGGAAATCTTTTAAATCTTTGCCCATAAGTGTTTTTACTGCTCACTCGTTCCCTGTGTAAATCAAGCTTACAGTTTTTTTGTCTTTAAACTTGAGGCTGGTAACACTCTGGCTCTGTGTGTCCTCAAAAAAGATGCACTCACATTCTCCCTCAATGACTGCAAGGCTACATTTTTAAGGCAAGCAACAACAGTTGTTAGTGACATTAACTATGAATATCTCTTTCTATAAAATGCTTTCACTTAGGAATGTGCTGGTAAATTTGATCTTTTCAAAGCAGCACGCTTTGGATTACTTCTATAATTATCAGCTGGAATTCCTGCTTTTTCCTCTACTAATTGAGTGGCAGCATCTGCGTGCAAATAGACAAGGACCTCTTAGGTCTTAGCCATAGTATAGCGCTATTGAGCCATCTCACAGATCACTGTACTCCTTTAGAGGGGCATTGTACAGTTTGGTTTTTGAAAAATAAGCTGTACTGCTTGATAAAATCTCAAGGATATTAGATTGAATAAAAAAGCAACATAGACAGAAAACTTAAATAACCAATCCAATTATGTCAGTGACAGCACAGAAGACTGCTGAGAGATGTTAGGAAAAACCAGCTGCCCTGACATGACAAAGGGAAGCCCTGTGCGGCACTGTGTGTTAGCCGTTAGCAGAGTGGATATGAAGGCACACGTATCCCATACTGAGGCCTGCATGCGAGCAGACATATGATCTCACAGCTTGTGCATGTTTCTAAGAGAGCTGGCTTTCTCCAGCCTTCCCATTGACTGCATTCTGCCCTTCTGATCTGGCAGAAGCCAGAAGAGCCATCTTGAGCTTTACTCACAGGGACACACACTGAAGTCATACCCACAGCAGCATGGAAAATTAATTAGCATAAGCATTTTCTTCATGAACATCTTTAAGTAGAATGGGAAAAAAGGATGATCAGTGGTGCCTGATGTCATGTTCTGATTCATCAGATTCATGTTCTGATTGATCTCGTATTTGATCGTAATAATATTGATAAATTGCCTTGAGCAGGGTTGTAAAGTTCAGCAGAGTCATGGTAAGGATTAAAATATGTTTATGAACATCAAAGGCATGATGTGTCTTCAATTTAAAACTCAAATTTTATGAGTATTGGGAGTGTTCAAAATGCTAAAAGAGTTTCAGTAGAGATATAAGAAGACTACATGTTGTGTGCTACATGTTGAAAGCATAAAAGACATTATTTTTACCATTGCACCCATATAAGTACATGGGAGATGCATGTCAAACAAGAAGACTTTGTTGTAACTGGTTTGAGGATAATTTTGTTCTAGTAATGAGATCAGAAGCCACTTTTGCAAAAGTAAAGTCATTTGTGGATGGTGTCTGAAAATGATGACAAAGAATGTCTTCACCTATTTTTCATCAAAAGAGAGATGTGACTCCACACAAACAGGGCGTTCAGGAGCATGGACATCCACGGCAGGGGGTGAGAGAGGCATGGATCAATCAGCCTGAAGTGGGTTGTCCCCAGCCTAGTTCTGAAGTTCTGTGAAGTGCTTGTGGTCTGGCCCAGACTGGAGCTGTTTTAAAACTGAGTTTGCACAAGAGGTTCCACTCCCTTTGACCTCTGTGATGAATAGGTCTGGTCTCCCGGTCTCCACGAAGGGAGCCCAGCTTGTAGAGCCCTGAGAAAGCCCTTAAGGTTCTAATTTGCTAGTTATAAACCAACCAACAAACAATGAAGGCTGTGTGTCAGCCTAATGCATGGTTATTACCTATTACACATGTGGATCAAAGTGTGAGAGAAAAAAGACACAGATTGTTTTTCTGCTGACAAACAGTATGATAAGTGATTAAAAAAAGCACTTTGCTTAGTTTGTCATGTTTTGTAGAATCCTTTAATTACAGGATGTCTTAATGTCATTAGAGAACAGCAATTTGGAATAATCACATGTATTTGTTTCTGCAGCGAGTGCAACGATTGCATTTTAATGGCCGGGGTCTACGCAGTGCTCAGCAATGCCCTGGCGAAGAGTTTATTTTTATTACCTTTCGGAAAATGTTTGTTCATCTCCCTCCTCCCATACCCTATGCTGTTTGAAACTATTTTATTCTGCAAGGAGGATGCAGAGCAGTTTGCTACGCAACAATGACATCTGTATTTCTCCTAGCGGTGTAGTACGCCTGAAACCTGGAGGACTTCATACAATTTTTAAAAATGAACTCTGATGCTAGTTCAGTATACCTGTCTGCCTGTATGTGCTTCCTACATTTTAAATTTGTGGAATGGATGGAGTTCTAACAGACACATGTGAGTTTAGGGGAATTGTAATATGTGTCATCAATTCAGTGCTGTTATATCATTTCAATTAGTATTACTAATCAATTTTTTTGATAACTAGGTTGATAACTTTAGGTACATAATGTAACTATAGGATATTTTACATTGTCTGTTGGGTTGCCTACTGTATCTTCTGGGCAATCCAGTTATCTTGCTTCAACGTTTTTTCTTTCATCCTGCTCTTTTAAGTAGGTCTCTGTAGATAGATCAGTCGTGATATTCCTGTGTCTTGATGTTGTTCAGTATTTTGTGTTTATTTCCAGTTAAGTGGCTGTCATTTCCTTTGGGGCTCAAAACATGTCGCCATTGTATGTCTCCTCTATAACTGTTTGTTGGTTCATATTTTTGGACTAAGATTTCTGGACACATTGTTACATTGGTTTATATTGTTAGTACATTGCACAGCTGAATTGTCATATTTCATTATTTTTTGGCAGTCCCTCGGATCATGAAATACAGGACTGAATGCAATGAATGCCTGGTACAGTATTTCCAGAAACTGAATTACTGTATGTACTGTAGGAACTCATAAAAACAGTTATAGCTGTACACAGGTTGCCTGTTTTAATCCACTAGATATTTTGTGAGCAATAGTGCGACATGAGTCCTCCCAAATGATCATAACATTTTTGGGTTTGTTAAGTTATGTTTGTTTATTCTTTTCCCATTCCAGTTATCCTGGTGCTGGCTTATATTTTTTAATTTAAATTAATGAAACATAATGTTTTTTTGTCTTTCTGCCATGAAAATTCTCAGTCTTCCACACTCAAATTTTCTTCTAAAATTAAATGTTATATAAATGTTATATAAATTCAATATAGCACAGAGGAAAGATGTATGTTACAAATATTACAAATATAACTGATAATAGACAAAAGTATCTACATATTGACACAATAGAAGTAAAACTAAAAGGCAATAAATATTTAACAATGCTTAATTATTTATAGCAAGTATCTTTAACGAAAGTATTACAAAAATGTTTTCTGAAAGTATTCTCAAAAAAAGTAAAACTGAGCATTTCTGAGCTCATAAAACATGCTATTTCCTCATTGCTATGACATATTTGTGGTATTTAATTGTATTGATTAACAGTCAACAGCATGGATTTAAACACTAAAGGGCCACTGATTGAGTAGCAATTGACTTTTGTAAGTAAACATCCTTTTAAGTAAAACGAAAACAAAAAAACTTTCAGTACAAACAAATTTGTGTTTAAAAATGTGTCGCTGAATAATAGAAAGCTGAATAAACAGAACACAAAATAAATGTTCAGATGAATTTTGAATCCGAGGCTAATAAGGATTAATGGAGGGAGGGGATAGAAATGACAGAATCATTTAGATACAAGAAGACAAGATGGGGCAGCAGAGTGGGGGAAATTAAAATTCCACAAATAAAACCAGCAGAAAAAGTGTTTTTAACAAGAAAAATGGCAGGAAATGAAATGGCTGGCTTAAAAAGCAATAGTTTACTCAGAGAGAAACAAGTTGCCCTGACCCTCTCAGATGAGGGGGCTAAGGTTATGGCACTTAAGGGAAAAAGAGACAGTCAGTGATGCCCGTAGTCTGCTGGCGCTGGAGGGCAGGGCTTCCTGGTATTCTAAATTCAGACAAAAGGGTCTGTGTGTGGGGCGTATTGTTACTGCCCCACACATCTGGACAGGGGGCCCAGGCTGGATGTCCCATTGCTGTCCTAATCTGTGGACACTGCAGGAGTTGATTTTGTGGAACAAATCTTTTCACCTCCCTCACCCCCGCTGTGTTTAATAGGCCACTAATTAATAATGAAATGGCCCTCAATTGAGTCGGAGTGGAGAGGAATGTTTGGCCTCTGTCGGCTCTGTTTCAGGGATTCATTTTCAGGCTTTAAGCTGCCATGCTTTTAGAAACAATTTCAGCGGGTTGTATAAAGCAGTCGTTAGTTTTAGAACAAAATGACATTCTTGCTTTACTAATGTTTAATTACATTAATGTGCAATATTAGTCGTTAACGGGCATTAATTATGAATGAATGCATAATGACACCACCATTAATATTTAATTAAAGGGCAATAAAGTGTTATTTGGCACTGCTACAAAACTAGACACTAATAAAAGAATGTTTCCTGACTATAATAGGGAAAGAAGAGTCGTATACCTATTAATTATCAGCCTTTGACGTAGGGAAACAGCTACAATGAATATTAAAAAGATAGGCAATGCTTAGACTTTTTCACTGCACTTGGTTTGACTGACAGGAAGTGGCAGAGGAGCAAATAAAGTACAGCTTGTGTAACTAAGTTATTAATAACTTCAAATGTGTGGGACATGAAAATATGTAAAATTCTCAGTGTGAAGGAACATATTGACCCCATCAGAAAACAAAGGGAAATATCTGCTCAACGCAGCCAAACGTTTGCTTGGGTTAAGCCTCTGTTCATGGCAACAAACAATCTCTATGTGGGACCGAGTCCAAAAACCAGCTTGCAGTACAGAGTGGGGCAGAAGTGATGATGAATTAAGACACCCATGCAGGCCTATTGAAATGGTGAGCGTGGCTTGTTTACACAACGCTCTTTTTTCTTCTGTCACCAGTTAGCAAAACAAAGGGCCTGTGTGACAGCCATTGGTGAGTGGGCTCACAAGCCCTCGATTCAAGTGGAGAGCCCTTCATTCTCTGTGGTGTGCGCTTGTTAGGATTGCGTACATGGATTGTTTTAACCTACGAGTCACTCTGTTGCAAACAAAAGGGATTTATGCCATAAGACCCTATCAATGCTGTCATATTTCTTGTAAGCACACTGGTGTATGTAATGGTAAAGTCATTGTGTTTGGGCCTCAGTGTATATTATAAAAACTGAAGCTTTCCATTTGTGACAAGCATTTAGATAATCCCACCTAATTGTTAGCTCTTGGCAGTTTTGTTTTTAATCCTTAAAACACAAACATGTATGTTAGTCTTATTGTTACTCAGACACCTGGAGAGATTTTAATGATGCCATGAGTAACAACACGATTTTAGGCTGAAAAATGTATACATTTTTAAAATAATTAGATTCTGCATGGTGTATTTTAGTGACATAAAATCAGAATTAGAGGTAACCACATTTAATGAGCTAGTCAATGAAATTAGAATTAGCATGATCGATGCCCCTCGTGAATTGATATACACCGTCTGCAGAAGACATTGACCTGCAGAGATCTGTTAATAAAGTAACACTAACGCCGCCGTGTCTCTTTCAAAATCCCTGTACAGACAGTAACACAAATAAATCCTGTGAGAATGTTTTAGTTTTGAGGCTTTTCAAAGTCCCATTGGTTTAGCTCAAGGATTTCCTTAAATTATGATTATATGGGCGCCATTTTTCAGATTCCCACAGCCTTAAAATGCAGAACGAGAGCGCTGCTGGATCTGCAGATAATCAGATGATTCCACTGCAGAATAAATTTGCATAAGATTATTATTCACTGGCACTGACCCCGAAGGATGAGGGAGATTACTAATAGGGTCCCTTAATGCTAATATATAAATCTTAAATATATATCCACCATGACATTAATGACTAAATGTTACTTCTGATCCTCACTATAATTATGATCAAAATTACTTCATGGGTTTCCTTTAAAAATTCAGTTCTGTCTTTCTTCTCAAACTAATATTGTCGAAAAAAGACCTCCATGAATAAAAATAGAAGAATTACATTTTCCAGAGTTATCTGAATTCATGAATTTTCAGCTACAGTGCTGTACAGTAAAAATGTTTTTTTATATATATAAAAAAAAAAAATGTGTTTGTAATGTTATGTGCTCTAAGACTGTAGATAGTGACGCCCGTTTTATTTCATTGTGGATGCAGAACGTGACCCGTCCATAACTCATACACTTTTTTTGGACCTTAAAACCTACTTTCGAAATATCAGTCGCACTTTATAGTACCAGTAAAATATAATTGACATTTTAAAAACTACTCAAGTAATAGCACAAAAAATACCATTTTTAACATTTCTTTTTTCTCATCGTATTTTACTCCAAAGAAAATTACATACTAGTTTTAGGTTACCTAGTTTCTACAGAAAAGTAGGGTGGCTTGTATCAATCACTTAAAACAGGGCTTGTTTTTATCACCCTCCTTATTAGTGCCATTTCAGTGCAGTTACAGTGCACTCACATAACCCAGTCGGTTAGCAAGCTGTGTATATGATAAAGAGCAGTAATTAAAGGCAATCCCCCCACACATTACTTCACTGACCCGTCATATTTCATCCAATTTGGGTGTTTGGCATGCCCCCTGAAGGAGCTCTATCAGAGGAGGAGAGATGGACCAGAAGTGAAGGCTGGGGCAGTCCCAGGAGCAGCGGTCAGTGGGCCCGAAGTCTGAAGCTCATCGCCAGGGAGAAGCCCTACTCGCTGTGCCTGCCCCACCCTGCCCCTGGAAAGAGATCTGAGCTGAGATAACTTTCACAGAGAGACAAGCCGTATTTACCATATGCCACCAATATTTACTGAATATTAAGTGTAAATTACCATCTGAGCATGCACACATAATTGTACTCATATTTTGCAATCAAAGGCATGATCATTTTTGATGAAAGTGATCTGGGTCTATACAAGAGGCATAATCGGTTTATGTGCCTTTCTTTGCTATTATAAAATATCCATAGTCAACCTCAGAACCAGTATGAGATGTAAGAACAAGCGTAGCATATTATTTATGAAGCTCATCGCCGATTTCCCTTGTTGGTAGGAACTCGTACTACCTTGTCGTGTTCACTGTGTTTATTTTGTTCCCTATAAATACAATTACCAGTCTGACAAGAGCTAATTTAGCTAAATAGAGAATCTCAGGTTTTTAACAAGCTGTAATTTAATATATTTGTTGATTTTCAAATTACACTAAAATACCATTTAACCACATGCACTTGACACTACCAACACTGTCAATTTACTGAAAGCATCAGCACTGAATTACATAACTGCTTTCTGTCCAATTTTGATTAATCTTTATTGGAGTGCACACTGTCAAGGCTCCTGTGAACATGGACATTGTGTGATAGTCAGTGTGGCTTGGGATCTTCCTGTCTGCAGTGCTGGGGGTGGTTAACTCAAAGGAGACGGTCAGCTGGCGGAACTGATGGGCCTGATTGTGATTGGGTGGAAATCATAAAGATGGGACTGAGAAGCTGAGACAGCAGTTTTGCCGTGACTGTTGAAAGACAGCAGAGTTCACTAGCTCCCCCATCACTCTCCCAGATGATTTTAATAGAACATCGAGAGACTGAATGATCATTAGCTTGATCAGCCACATTCTTTATATAAGCTAGTCAAGCTTAAAGCCACCATAGTCAGTTGCACCGTTGGTGTGAGGCTAAGCTTAAAGCTAAAGCAGATGGAGGGAAATGGGTGGCATGTGTGCTCGATTGGGCTCAAGAGGAAGAGGATAATACTTCTTTGGAAGACCTTCCCAAGATAAATGAAAGGTTTGTATTGGTCTGCGCCAAAAGTTATTTTTTAATAATTTCAAAGAAGAATTGTATAATGTGCTCATATTAAGGAGATATTTCCAAATGCAATCAGGTACAAATAGATTTGTTAATGTCCCTAACTTTTCAAAAGCAAAAATGTAATTGTACAATCCAGCCTAATTCTTTACCATTTTTCGAAAATTACTGAAAAATAACACAATGACACTACATGTGAAATGATGACGAAAAAAGGTGCAGGCCTCTTTAACACCAGCTGCCTCTTTCAATTGAACACAGATGTGTAGAGGCTAAAATGAACACTGTACTTAACTGAACAAATCTTGAATATGTTAGGTGTCTAAATAATACATGTGCTTTGCATGTCTTTAAACTGGGTTGATATTGTTAAATTGATAATGACTTCTTTGATGCGTGCTAACTGAAATGCCTGTCCTGCTCTCTGTGCCCACTCTGACCCCAGGCTGCAGTTCCCTAGCAGCGGGTGTTACATGCAGAGTAGGGAGTGTCTACAGTAGCACATTGGCAAGAGCTGATGCAAGGCCCCCAGAAAAGACTCAGCCGTGTTCCTGATGGCTCTGGCCTCTGGAAAGGGCAGGCAGTCCGGGCCGAGCTGGCCTGCAGCACGCTACCATCAGGAGGAATGCTAATAGTTTGCAACCTGACTCTGACTCCCCCCAGCGTTACCCAAACAGCACAAACATAGTCCCAGCCTCTTTTCCATTTTGGAAACTCCTGCATCAGGTGTGAATGTTTCCATCACTCATATTGAGATATCGGTGTCTTTATAGTTAGAAATCCTGACACTTTTTTTTCCTTCGGCTTCAGCTGTGCCTATAATTCTTTTATTCATGTGCTTGTGCAAGACTGTTTATTTCCGTTTTGTTGCTGCGTGTTTCCACCGGAAAGCTGATAGCGTACGGCCCTCTGATCAGACGAGGAGCTGGCTCGCAGGTTTTGGGCAACAGGGACTTCTGTTACGCTAGTTGATGCATTACATTACTTTACATTACAGTTATTTAGCAGATGCTTTTATCCAAAGCGACAAAGTACAAGAGTGCATGTCATGGTTATTGGAACAACTGCAAAACACACGCAATGTGACCCTTCAGCAGCAGTGTCTGACCTTTTGCTGCTTTAAAGAAGCATAAATCTTTTTTTTTTTTTTTTTTAAAGCATGTGATGGTTTCTTAGCCAGCTTATGTCACCCTAATGTCTAATAATTTTATAAGAGTAAAATGCACATGACATGTGTTTAATAAAAGTATTTGGCCACCTTTCTATTGCACGTCGAAACGCATTTTTCCCGCATGACGAAAGGATTTATATGGTCTTAACATTCTGACCCAAGCTGGCATGCTGCAACATGACAGAACAAGGCATAAAATAGATGCAATCAAATATATGTGCACAGTAGCTTAAATAAAGTCACCAGGGTGAGTGGGCAGGCAGTGTAAATATTCAGCCTTCTCAGCAGCTCCCCTCCCAGATCCCAAAGAAGAGGAAACAGGCAAGGGATCAGCTGCTCATTGGCATAACAAGAGCATCAGGCTCACCCCACAAGGTGCAAACTGCCCGGCCTTCAGTAGCCAGGGGTGTCCTCACCTTGTTAGGTAGATGGATCAGGGGAGCACACGGGGTTGGGAGGGAGATTCGGGGGAGCTGTGAGAAATCACAGCCTCATGCTGGGCGGTTTTCACTGGCAGAAGGTGCGAGAGAATCACAGGAAATCACAGCCGCAGTGACACTGTTTGTTCTCACCCCCTATTGCAGGAACCCCTTTGGGGAGTTGTTTTAGCACATTGGTCAGAGTGCCATTTAGCATACTCATTCATTACTGTTTAAACAGGGCTGCAGGGCCCTAAACATGTACCCCCAAAATCATAAAATATACTGTCTTTACAGTCTAAGCTACAGTTGAGTTATGGAAAGGCTTGTTGACTTCCTGTAGCCACATTCCCACTTTAGGAAGTTCCATTTACTTGCTATAATTAATAACATAAATGACAGCAATTTCAATAGATTAAGTAGCATCTTTTGCTATTTGGATAGCTTTAAGAAATTCTTGCGTAACTGTGTTCGGTTCTTGTTTTTGGTTCAGTTTAGCGGCGCCTGTTGCTGCCGAGGCGTGTTTGGGGCTAGTAAATGGAGGCGCAGAGGGGAGAGGGGTGGCGGGGCGCTTAGAGTGAGGTGACTGTAAACACCACTCATTACCGATGGGACCGCCGCAACGCACTGGGCAAATGTTTGTAAGAACACCTCTGTAAACACAAACATCCTGTGAGGATCAGCCAGGGGGTAGCCGACATCCAAGACGGCCCAGTAATACCGCAGTCATGTCAACGGAAGTGTAAGAGTATACCCAGTTTTCCTAACAAGTGAACCGGCCGGAGGCACCCGGGCATCCGTAGACTCCGCGCACATGTCTCCTCGACTCAAAATACACGCTTTATTTCGGGCTCACACCCTTTAATTATTTCAGTGCTCGAATTTGAGAAGATTAGGTTCTGGTATCAGGCGACGCGCGGAGGAGCAAGCAAGAAAGCGTGAAAGGCGACAGTTTGCGAGGGGTCAAACGGCTCCGGTTTCTGCCAGCGAGGGACCCGCACACACGTCCCCGAGTTAATTCTGTCCCCGTGCCCCGGCCGCCTTCCAGCACGCTCCCCCAGCCTCCCAGACGAGAAGAGCAGGCAGCGCCTCCAGTGCTGCACTCTCAAATTAATAACATCTACATTTGAAGCATCAGTTAAAAGTGCGTGGGTGTTTTTTTATTCACATGGGGGCTGCATACGACCAAATGGGACCCAGGGGGGTCGGTGAGGGGTTCACTACTCGATAACTGGTCCCTATGGGTGCCACCAGAACTGCAAGAGAAATATTTTTTTCTGTCTTCGATAAAAAAGAAGACAGCAACTTGTAAGATTCCTGCATTTTTCCTTAAATTTCTTGCACATATGGAGATCATCAGGCAAATATAGTAAGATGCTCTAAAAAGGATGATTTGGCCTTATTACTGTGGCAGCTTATGCAATAGCCTTATCTGTATTCCCAGATACCACCTTGCATCTATTTGTTAATTTATTTATTTGTTTTCAGACAAGCCAAGTGAGAAATAAAGTGACATAAATAAATGAACAAATAAATAATTGATTATTGAACTTTTTTTTACAAGCTAGCTTGTTAATAAAGCTGGTCTGAGCATATTTGCATGCACTGACCTCTATGTCAATGCATCTGTCAATGAATCCGCAATCGTTATCTTTTTCTTTTATTAAGGAGGTTTCATCTAATGAGCAGAAAGATATGTTGTCCCAAAAGTTTCTTAATGAATGCTAAACACATATAGCAACTATAACATTATAGTTCCCCCATAGAGAGAAGAAAAAGAAGAAAAAAAGGATTCTTTCTGTGTACATAATCCCAATTCAGTGGAACAGCCTGACTGACATTTGACACTTCTCAAGCAACTGGTTGGTGTGTTGGAATTTAAATAGAAACATGGGGTGTGAGGCACTGATTATTAGTGACAATGTTTGGAGCAGAGAAATAAGAGCGGTGATAAGATAAATGATATCCGGAGAGGTTTCATTTTAGAAAGGCCAAGTTCCCCTCTTTCGACATTTGTGCTTCCAGTAGAATTAAAGTTTAAAAGTAAGTTGTACAAATGACCTACAGGGCTCAAGAGTTCCCAAATGCCAAGTCTAAAATGAACAACTGGGATATATCATCGAGAGAAACTTGAGTCCGGGACTGTTACGTGAGATTTATTAGCAGCAGTATTTTTCTAGTGTCAACTGATGTTCTGTAAAAGAGAGCCGTGGTTTTGCATGACTTCTCTTGGCAGTCTGCAAGCATTTAAAATAGGGCTATTCCTGTGAGTGTGTTAAACACAACAGATTAAGATGCATCACAAACCTCTGCAGTTAGCATTAGCCCACTTATCTTATTAGCGTAGCCATGCCCTCCCACATGATACTGGCCTGGCACAAAGTGCTTTGCAAGCACAGAAGCATCAAAGAACATGAACAGAGAACGCTATGTAATCCCATATCCCATCATTTAATCATTTTGGTTAGTGTTCAGTGTGGAGCGGAAGAGATATAAATCACAGGAGGCCTCGGCACTTCACACACTATGGATCTGACAAACTTGGTGGTAATGGTGGAGTGCGGATTTCTGATGGTTTCATAACTGCCACTAACTGACGACTACCTCATCATTCCAATTGTCTTTATGCTACAGTTTGGGATGAAATAATAAAATGTATAAGGGACTGTGTCATTTTCTTGGTGAAGTCAATACAATATTACTTATAGTTAACTTTCCATAACTAAAATATGTATTCTAATGAACTTAATGTCATGTTCTTGTTGTTGTCCAGAATAATTCTGAAACAGTTGGGAGGTGACCAGTCTCAATCCCCTGACTGCCCTGTGGAACTTGATGTATTAAAAGTCCCTCCAAGATATGTGGAAGTCATATCAAGTCAAATATACTGTGAGATATAATAACAGATTTGCATGCCATTATTACTGGTCCAGTGAAACTTTCTTTAATTGTTGTAAGGGCAAATGTTGGCTTGCACGTTACATGCTGGTGGGCTGCAGTCCTTAGAATAAGACTACAGTTCCTCACCTACTTTCTTATTTGTTTAATTTAATTTATTGATGTTTATTTATTGATTGATTTTCATTTGAAATTTTCACCATGCCCAAACCATGAAATAAGCATTTGAATAAAGAGGTGGGTATTTCTGTGCTGACTACATTAACACATTGTTCGCGGCAGTGCTAACTTGCCTTGGTTACTGGAGGAGGAGTTTGGGTTTTTAGGCTTGCCAGACACAGAGGTCAGGACGCTCAGTGTTGCTTGTAAGCACTTGATACATAGCATAAAACATACTCAATGTTAATTTCTGACCGGAGCTCTTCTTTAAGTAGCAACGTGTGTGTCTAACCTTTAGCTCTTGAATGAAAACTGATGCTCCACGTGGGGCATTGACGAGGGGAACCTGGCATGCTGGACTAATGCTTGTTTTTCCAGCGGCGGTGTAGGGTATACCACACCTCGGCCGGACTCCTGGTACACACACCTCACTGAGCAGGAAGCACCTCCAGCCTCTAAGATTGCTTTCTGCTTGCTGTTAGCTGACTACAGCACATGCCAGATCAGGTACAAGCATGTTTATCGGTGTCTGGTATTCTTCAGGTCGGTCATGTGAAGCAGAGTGGTGAGCTGGTCGCGCCGCTCTAAGGGCTGTGGCCAGACACACTCAGCTTTCATCCTTGCAGCTAAGCGCGGTGGCATGTGAGACACCATCCTTCTTCCATATAAGAACTGAGGGGAGGCCTGCCTCAGCTGTTCCATACACACATTCCTTTAGTAACCCATCTCTGCCCTGGTCATGCTGCCTGCCCTCTCCCTGGCCACACACAGCAACCTAATATGCATACTGAGTGAGAGAGAGAGAGAGAGAGAGAGAGAGAGAGAGAGAGAGAGAGAGAGAGAGAGAGAGAGAGAGAGAGAGAGAGAGAGAGAGAGAGAGAGAGAGAGAGAGAGAGAGAGAGAGAGAGACTTGGACAGGTATTTATAAATCAACAAGAAGTGTATTTAAGTGCATTTAATGATAACAACAATAACAACAACAACAACAATAAATAAATAAATAAACAAACAAACGTGACACATTTTATGCCATCAGTAGTATTACCAGTAATATGAACTGGGCTTACTTAAAGGTTTTGGGTTCAGTTCCAATTTGAGATGCTGCTGTTGCACCTTCAAGCAAGTTGTTACCTGTTACCTGGTGTCGGCAGTGAATGACTATATGGTGGATGATTACAAACCACCTGCATCATAAAAAATGAATCAAATTATTTATCCAACATACATTTTCACAAACAATTATTTGCAAGTAATGTATCCATTACCAGATGTCCAGCTGCATTAATGGTAAATCAATGCATGGCCCTGAACAAGATTTTCTGGGTAATGTTACATGTTCATTGACTAGCTTGCAGCCAAAGAGGAGAATATCTTCCCCCTAAAGATTGCACATTACAACAGAACATCTCAACCTTGGTGGTATTACTTTAGTTTCAACATAAAAATGTTTGGCAGCAGAGAAAGAAACTGATCAGGAAGGAAATCAAGTTTGCTCAGATCCCAACTAAAACGAAAAAAGTTTACTGTGAAAATTGAACTCCATGAGACAAGTTATACCATTAAATCAGTCTGCATCTACCATACCCATTAAGCAAACCTTTTGTTTCAACCATTTGTTACTAACTGTGGACTGTGCTACTCATCTAATGTTAAATGAATGTTCGGAAATATGTTCAGCTGGTTGGGATGATAAGAGATCATTTCCAGGAACTGATTTTTTTGGTTTTTATCAATAATATCAATATCAATGAGAACACTGGAGTATATGGACTTTCTGTAAGTAATATGGGTAGCATTTTCCAAAACACGAAACACATCTTTGAGAAAAAATTTTTTTTGGAAGGTTTTCTAGATACTTCCTTCGAACAGACAAAGGTACAGAAATAACATGGGGCTAATGTGAAACTTTGTTTAAATTGTGTATGTGATTTTTGGTCATTGCCAGTAAACAATAATTTCCTATTAATTGTGTCTTCTAAAATAAATGAAACAAACTAACAAAAAAACTTTACTGTTTTTATTATACTGAATGTATTGTTTTGTTTTTGCCAGAGTATATTGTTTTTTTATATTGACAGATGATAACAAATATGTTTAATTGGATTTTCCAAAATAATCGAAAGAAAAGATTACCGAAATGGCTGGCAAACTGCAGCAGTTGAAGAGATGCTAATATGTTTCAGATTGCGGGAGGAATTGATGATATACCATCTGCTCTACAGTATACTGTATACTATGTCCCTGTAATATTAACTTTACAGTAATCAGGACCTACTCCTTCATTCCCTGCAATGATTTATTCTAACAAGAATTAGCTCTGTATTCTGATTTTTTTAACTACTATTTTGTTGTGCTCTTCTATCCATTTGTATGGAAGTGTAATTAATTTACATTTGAAAGCAGGGTTTGAATATTCATGTTTTAAAGCATACATTATTCTGTAATTAGAACAATGATAATTAATCAAGTCCTTGTTGTTTTAGAAATTGTTGCTATTATTCTGAAGTCTTACAAAGCTTGTTATTAATGCTGCCAAAGCTTAGTTTGACTCATATAGATATAATGGTAATTCAAATGATAATTGGCTGTGTTGTTACTGAGAAAAAAAGTGTTTATGCTTGTTAATATCAAAAGTAGACAAATTCTTTTAAAAATCATTGTGCAAAAAGAACAAAAATTTTAAGCCTATGAAATGGTATACAATTTCAGTACATAGTTCTCTGGAATAAACCATTAATTTTAAGTGATTTGATATGAAAACAACTATTTGCTTCTAAACCAAGGATTTTAGGAGAGGAACAGTGGAGTTTGTTGAAAAATCTATCCAATCCATCTGTCCAAACAAGTTTATTTTAGCATCCGTCTTCTGAGAATAGCTCCAGGTCTAATGATGTCTAATGCTGTTTGATGAAATGTTAAAGATTTCCCATATCCTAAAACAGTAAAAGTCTAATTGCTGCAGAATACCCTGATTTACTCCTGCCTTTTATGTGCTATGCATCTGTAGCCTACACTGTAGGTCTCTGAAGGGGTGTATGTTATGATCAAATGGCAGAAAAATCAATCCTTATCAATTTTAAAGTTCAAATTTTTATTTCATGACTTTCAGGGGAATCGCTGAAACCGAAAATGACTTTTATATTCTTTTTTTTTCCATCTGTCCCTGTATTGATTGTCTTTTTCGTCTCCCTCTAGCTGCTTCCAAGCTGTTGTTAGTGCCTGGAGATGTATTTGAGTTAAATAATGCTAACTATAACTGCTAATCCATCTCAGTATGTCTGTCATTCTGTTAAACAGACCTGATAATTGTCACATAGCTCACAGTGCAGGCGTGGAAACAGAGGTCATTCCAAAGAATGGCACAGCCAGGAAATGAGCTCACATATTTTTGTTGGTATTCATTTTAAATATTGTCCAAAGAGTAATTCAGGTTATTTGACCAATTATATGCAGTGCACTACATTTCTACTGATATTTATGTCCATTTACATTTAAAATATATGTAATAAATGTGTATTTCTTATGCAAACTTTTGAGGTTTTACCATTTTCACTGATTTTATAAATTCTGTAGTTAGTTCAGTGTTTTCTAGACTTTTTTGACTGCCATGTAATGTAATAATGCATAAATGCCTGCAAATGTTTGAGTTACTGTCGCTGAGGCGTCTTGCTTTTGCCTCAGTAGCCAAAATGAAAATTTGTGTGACATGAGGAAACGAAGGAGAAGACTCCTCCAATCTCTTATTTTGAAACTGAATATTCCACAAGGCTCTGTTTGCCTCAATTGAAATTCATGTGGCGGGGTGAGGCACAATGGAACAAGAAATTGTCGGAGAGGGAGAGAGAAGGAAAAGTGTTTGTAATGAACAGCGGATATATGAAGTAGCTGGAAGTCGTCACCTCTCTGCCTGCTGGATGACTCCTATGCAAAAGCTCTTCATTTGAGGGAGCGCTGTGCTCTGATTGCCGTCCCTGCGAAAGGGACGGAATTCAATCAGCCCGTGACAAGGTTAGGGACCACTCGGCACCCAGTGCTCCATCACAGCCTGCTTGTCAGGGGGATTTTGACAAGAGAAGAGTTAAAGACCGGTGTCTCAATGTCCCACTGCCTCATACATCAAACCACAGCAGCTCAAGCAGCAGAGACAGAGACACAAAGGGCAATATGCAGGGTGCATCCTGTACACACTTCAAAAGGGTCTGTCGCTTCTTAGGCATATATTCAAAATACCATAAAATAATCAAGGTGACTCTGCCATGCATATTGCATATATGTATATATGTTTATGTATATATATATATATATATTTATATGTATACACACACACTCTCACACACACACACACACACACAGATTATATATATTAGAGTAATGGCACCCTCTCTTTGCCAGAGTTTACTGCTGCTGTGATTCTGTTCTTTTTTACCAACTTGTGTCAAATAAACATTTAAGTGTTGTACATTAAGCCTGGGGATATAAAAGGCCAACAGTAAACTAATGTTCTTGCGCTAACTGCCCACTAAGTGGGTGGGACAAGGATGCCATGACCCCGTCGCCCTTCCCACCAGTCTCCCTAACAGCTTTGGCCTTCGGGTCAGCTCAATTTCCCCTGTGCTGAGTGGTCATTACTGAGCAGCGCTTTGATAAATGCTCACGGCGCGCGGCTGCATTGCCAGGGCCCGGCACTAGGGAAGCCAGGCACCCCGAGCCAGACAGGCTGCCGGGAGACGGATAGGACTGAGCCCGCATACCCGCGCACGGCCGTTACCTAGCAACAGCACCTGAGTCTCCCCTCGCTCTCTCTCTCTCTCTCTCACACACACACACAAACACACAAATAAACACACGTACACACACACACACACAAATGCACAAAGATTGGGGAGTCTTGATAAGATAAGGGATAAGGAAAGAATAAAATCATAACAGGATTGTTATAAAACCCTAGTTGCAGCGATCCTGTGATGCTTTACTGGTATCTTCTCTAATGGAGATGAAGGCCTCTGGTTGCATGTATTCAGTAATTTCACACACCGGTCACACACTAATAAAATATATTCCTGTTCAGCGATGTGCTGCAATGTTGGAGTAATATCTTGTAATCCAGTTAAGCCCTGCCTTTATCTCCAAATGCTTAGTGATTCAAAATCTTAAAATATACAACCAGTTAATGCATTGTGGAATAATTAATATTTCAAAAGTGAACATGTTTACTTGCATAACACAGAGTCTTTAAAAAAAAAGGTAAATGCATTTGGGTGTGTGGCAGCAACAAGATTTCTTATAGAGTATTGAGCCGAAAACAGCAAACACAGCTAGGTAATTAGAGATTTCCTGCAGACAGTGTGATCTGGACAGTCAGAGTGAACACGAGGACATTGTGTTCTAATAGGGATGGTGGGTGTGCGAGTGCTCTAACTTTAAGTCACTACAGGCTCACAGGACCTCAGGTCTGGCTGCTTTGGGCCATCCTGAGTGCATTACTCTTAGGGGGCCCAAAATAAACTAAGGCTCTGTGTTGGGAGCTCAAAGTGGCCATTTCCCAACACTGTAAAATAGCAAGTGTTAAATCAACTCTTACAGAGTACATATCCTGCTCTGGTCCACAGTTGGAGTTGAATTAACACTGGGCATTTTACTGTGAAAGCAGGCAGCCCCCACACTCCATGCTCAGCCTGTGGTGTGTTTGTGGGGGCCCTGTACACAGCCTCCAATGCGTTTTAACTGCTCTAATATAAAAGTAAACAGAAATGAAAGGGAAATTCGCATACAAAGCCTCTTATGTAAAATGTTTTCTTAAACTAAACAGAAAATAGACCTCGCTTAATGGATTTTCTCTGCTACATCGGGCCCCCGGGGAGCCTGTGGCCCCTCCTGCCTGGCGGGTGGCACCCAGCTTCCTGCTTGGGTGGGTCCCCCGGCGCTGGCGGCGTGCCCTCGTCACACGTCGGCGCGGCGAGCGAGCGTGACAGTCTTTGCGCAGGGGAGAGAGCGCGATTGATCTGGTGCAGCGAGCTAAAGTACCCCCACACCCCTGCAGATGGTGCCCCCATCCTGGCTGGGCACAGCTCTGCCGCCTGAGCGGATGGCACCCTGCCAGCCTCTGATGGGCCTCGCCGCCAGACAGTCAGAGCGCGTCCTGTTCCGCTGAAAGGCGCGGCCCGACGACATCTACGGTGTTCTGGACGATGTTGAGCGCTATGTGCTCCGATTAGATAGCGATGGCTTCACCTTTCACTGGTATTGAGGGATGAAATGGGAAATGGACTTCATTTCCCTTTTTGCTGATTGGTTAGGGCCATTGTGGAGCATGAACAATGTGCAAAGCTCCATTTCCCAAAGAAGTGGTTGTATGGTAGTCACAGTGCAATGCGGTAACCCTGGGAGGTGTGAAGATCCTGCACTGCTCTGTGTTCTCAGTCTCACCCCCCCACCCCCTGTCACCCACCCCCCCCCCCCTCCCCAGACTGGGGTTAGTGTGTAGGAGGCCAAATGCCGATTGAACATGCTGCACACGTTGTTCCACATTATCATTCATAGTTTGTCTTTGCCATAATTCACATCCCTCCTTAAAATACTGACATATTAGTTAGGGCTTTTAATTAAAGCTGTACCACCTGCAGGTGAGAAAACACAGATGGAGGTGACGGTGCTCTGGTTGCCATGTGAGCGGCACGGTGTGCCAGGAGAGAGGCCAGGGGCAGCAACGGGAGAGAAGAATGGGTGTAAAATAGCGCCTGCCCGCCTGCCCGCCCGCCTGCCTACCTGCCCATCCGCCTGAAGGTACTCCATTCATTCCAAAAGAAGCTAACTCTGCTTGTGTGTGCGAGTGCATCTGTGTTTGTGTGTGTGCGTGTCTGTGTGTGTCTGTGTCTGTGCTCTTGTGTGTGTTTGTGCATGCTCATGAGTGTGTGTATGTATGTGTGTGTGTATGCAAGTGTGTATGTGTGTACCGACATATGTGTGCAGGTGCACGCGTGTGTGTTTGTGTGAGTATGCATGCGTGTGTGTGTGTGTGTGTGTACCTGTATATGTGTGCATGCGTGTGCATATGTACCTGTAATTTGTAAGGAAAAACAGCACGAATATACATCCTTTCATAATGTGATGCACCTCATCTTGCTTTAAATTGTGAATTTAGCATGGCTTTAAAAATGCTATGAAAAGACAAAAAGGAAGCTTTGTAGCACTGTGCTATCAGCTAGCCTCCCAACACAGGGTCTCTAATATCAGATTACATTTCTATTGAAATCAAACCGCATCTCCCCTTCCTCTCGCACATACCTATGCTGATACCCAGTGCCCAGAGATGATAAAGAACTTTTGATGCGCTTGCATCTTGCAAAGACAAAGCGGTGAAACAGATTGCCTGTGAAATATTGTGGAGTCTGCCAGCTCAGCCATGATGTATTGGGAATCACTTTGACACTAATTACCTTAAATTAACAGTAGAGTTTGGTGTGACAGTTCATGTAACTGTTTTTTTATCTGTTTCAGATGAATGGGTTCGGGGAGTTGCTTGAAGGATGCTGTTGACAATCGGATTCCCACCAAATGCGCTGTAATCAATTTTTTTTCCTCCCTCTCTCTCCCTCTTTCTCCCTCCCTCCCTCTCTCTCTCTCTCCCTCCCGCCCTCCCTCCCTCTCTCTCTCTCTCTCCCTCTCTCCTCTCTCTCTCTCTCTCCCCTCCCTCTCTTTCTCTCTCTCTCCTCTCCCCCTCCCTCCCTCTCTCTCTCTCTCCTCTCTCCCTCTCTCTCTCCCACTCCCTCCCTCCCTCTCTTTCTCTCTCTCTCTCTCTCTCTCTCTCTCTCTCTCTCTCTCTCTCTCTCTCTCTCTCTCTCTCTCTCTCTCTCTCTCTCTCTCTCTCCATCTGCAGCGGTGCAGAAAGGGCATGGACAGAACTGTGCCAATTAAGATGTTCCGGGCAAGCGCAGATTTCAGGCCAAGCGAAAGCAGCAGATGTGTTTTAAGTTATAATTTGCTGATATCTCTCTTCATCAATCGCTCACCTCTACACTGTTTAACCGGGCCCATTACACTCTCTCTGCACATGGCCTTATTAGAATGCAATGAGGTGTGTCTCTGCCTACGTGGACAATGTCTTTGCGTGCATGCATGTGTGTGTGTGTGTGTGTGTGTGTGTGTGTATGCATGCGTTTGCATATGCCTGTATGCGTGTGTGCGAAAGCATTTGTTTTCATCATTGATGCATACGATTCTTTATTAGAAACGAAATGCAAGTTGTTTTTGGCACTAAGGCACTAAATTTGTGTTTGCTGTCTGTTGTTCAGCTGGGATGATTTGTGAAATAACAGATTAAAATTGCATTAATCAAGAATTTATTAAAAAAGAAAGAAATCAGCCATGTTTAAAACAAACATAAAAGTAGCCATGCTATTATTTCGGAAAACGAAAAAGCAAAACAAGCCGTGTTCTTATATTAGTTTATGAAGGGCATGCTCTGCACCCCCACCTTTGGCTCCAGGGTTCCCTCCACCTTGCCCTCAGTGTGGACTGAGTGAGCCGACCAATGTGCCCACACCCCCCGGCCTCTGCAGTCTATCTGGCCAGCCCTGAGACGTGTAAGTACATTATCTACAAGGCTTCTAAAGAGAGCTTAGGGAGGATTTGTGGGTCTGTGGAAAGGACCAAGAAAAATGTTTTCTAATAAATTATTCACAATCTCACAATCCCTTTTGGGCAGTGTTGCATCGCTCGCCCTGACGCATTACATCGCCCCCACCTCTCTCTCGCTCTCTCTCTCTCTCTCTCTTTCTCTTTCTGTCTCTTCCCTCTCTCTCCCTCCCTCTCTCTCTCTCTCTCTCTCTCTCTCTCTCCCTCTCTCCCTCCGTCCCTCTCTCTCTTTCTCTCTTCCTTTCACGTTCAGCAGCACTGGGCCTCCCACCTCCGGAGGGCGGCCCGGTTCTCAGGCAAGCTGCCGAGCGTAATGGCGGCAATTAATAACTTGTCATAATCCGGCGTAGGGGTGAGGGGGGGGGGGGATGGCTGCTGGTGGTGGTGGTGGTGGGGTAGGGGGGTTTCAGGGGGGGCTGCTGCAGGCGGCGGGGTCAGGCCGTCGCTGCGCTTGGGGGGACGGGGTGCAGGTGCCGTCCACATCTGAGCTCGGAGCGTCAGACTGTCAGTCCACTGCCAAGCCGCAGGCCGAGTCGCACCCTACTGGTACATAGCTGGGGCCCGGCGGGCCCGCTCTCCAGGTGCGCCGGCTCGGCACACAGCTAGGCCACTGTTCCCCGCCTCGCCGGGGTGCAAACTGCGCCACACAGGTGTTAGTCTGCGCCACTGCTGCCTGCGCCTCGCGCTCCGCCTTCAATTAACCTCTTCTGCCTCACAGGAGGAGCGCAGTGCGCGTTCGCCCGCTCCTGTTTTCAGACCTTACGATTTGGCCAATTTACGCTATTCCGCCCGCTGACGACCTTGTACCGCGGAGGCAAACACATCCCTTTCATCAACTGCGATGTTATTTCTGACGGGCGCATTCAGAGGACTTTGCGCACGCCGTCGGGTGATTTTGGCCCTTTCTGGTGGGAGGGTGAAAGGAGAGTGTGCAGGTGTTTTTATTTCAGAACCAGCCCCCTCCCACCCACCTCCAGCCCCGCTGATTAAACGCCTGCCCCCGTGGCTGCGTCGCCCGGGCCCAGAGTCCAGCCCGACCGCGGCTGGCTGTCTGTTTCAGTAGGGCCGCTTCCAGGGGTGGCTCTGTTCAAACAGAGTCCTGCCTTTTGCGTACAGACGCATCTGAATGTGTTGATTTAGTTACTGTTCACAAAGCCTCAGCCGCTCTCGTCTGAAATAAGCAAAGTTTACAAACCTCTCCTGGTTTGTACACTCCTATTATACACGGTGGGTTGCACATTAGTAACTGTCACCCTGGCCTCCCTGATGCACTGCTTTCATTTGACCCAATTTATTTCAGTGGGTGTGTCCAGGTGGCAGTGATGTATGCCCCGTGTTATTTTACTGATGTATAATCTTTCAGTCTTCTGCCACCACAGTTATCTTTACCCGAATGGGCCAAGGAAACAATGGCCACTGAAACGCAAGTTCCATTTAGGATAGTTGAGGAATTGTAATGTTGTGTTAGTGAGTATGTGTGAGCATACATGCAGATTTAACACCCTTACCCTGCAACACAAAAAACTTTTTATTACATTATTCATTGCAATTTTATATCAAGCCAGTCAAAGTTTAGTCAAGAGAATAAGGTTTCTTTACAAATAATAAGGTTTTTAAGGTTGTGTATGTGTAAGGAATTATTTTTGGGGTAATTTCTGTTTTATTTGGATACTGATGAAAGGATCGCCTGGGAAATGTGAAAAAATGTGTCAAAGTGTAAAGAAAAACCTGAATGAAATCATTTATCACTAAAGTGACTGGTCTGACTGGCTGATCTGTAACTGATCTATCTACTCCAATTGAATGCAGATAGCACGGGGCATCAAACATGTACAGTAATGACAGAAACATTGAGTGAGTCCCTGTGTGAAATCCACCGGTTATTATGTCAGAAAGATGTTTATCTGCAATGGAATCGTGAACTATACTGAGCTTGGTTTTCTGTGTAAGCATTTTCATTGACGTATAGTGCATTGAATGATCACAACTAACATGTTTTTTTGATTTCACATTTCTTATGCTGCACATTTCCAAAAGAAGTATTCATAATACGAACACTTTTTGAAGGTTCTCATTTTCATAAGTACTACACCTTTCAAGCACATTGCAGACATATTCACTATTATACAGTATGTAGTGAAATATTTGAAATTCCACAGAATGTCTCCAGACTTGAAGGGATGCTCAAAACAAGGTTCTTCAGCAAGTAGCTCTGTTAGATCTGTGATCCATGTGAAAGGGGTTACATGGAGGCCAATACATGAAATAAATGTGAAATTGACTAAAATCTGAGAATGTTTGTGGAAACTGTACGTAAACTGAATTAATATACAATAAGTGCCATAATGTTTGGGAAAAAGAGATTCTCTTGATTTGGCTCTGTACTCCATTTTATATTTGTAATCAAATTCACACATGGTTAAAGCACACATAATCATTTCATTTATTTAAGCGTATTTTTATACATTTTGGTTTCGACGTTATGTAATGTTATGTAAATGAAAGTAGCCATGTTTAATTTGTTGCATACCCTTTGCATACAGCGACTGCTTGAAGTCTGTGACCCATAGACACCACCAGGTACTGAATATATTCTCCAATGATGCTCTGCCAGGCTTGTACTGAAACCACCTTCATCCCCTGCTTATTTTGGAAGCTGGTTGCCTTAGCTTTTTGTCTTCAGCATATGAAATGCATGTTTAATTGGATTCAGATCAGGTGACTTGGCCAGACAGGGATTTTCCAGTTTTTGGCTTTGAGACACTTCTTTGTTGCTTTATCAGTATGTTTGGGACCATTGTCTTGCTGCAGGATGAAGCACAGTTTGAAGGCGTTTGTGTGAACTTGAGCAGATAAGATGCTTCTGTACACTTCAGAATTTTCATTCTGCTGCTACTATCAGCAGTTACATCATCAATGAAGACAAGTGAGCCAGTACCTGTGGCAACCATACATGCCCAAACCAGAACATATTTCACAGGTGAGACGGTGTGGGGGTGTTTTGGATCTGAGATAGTTTATTTTGTCCTCTACACATTGCTTTTATACACCTGAGTGTAAAGAAATACCCTTTAATAAAAGCTGAGCATCTGCACTTTCACCACATGTGAATAGTTTGACTTCAAATCTAAAAGCTAAGAGCTAAATCAAGAAAAAATATGTCTTTGTCAAAAGTCCAACATAAAGCCCACTGTATAATCACTCTGATTAAGTGTTGATCCTACAAGGATGAATTGCCATCTTGTTACAGTTGTAGTACTATCAAGCTAATTTCTGATTTATTTTTGGTCACACAACTTGCATGCAGCACATTCAAAACATAAGAGAAGTATTCAAAGATGAAAGAACAGCCTCATCAATCAATATCTTAACATCCATGTTGTTTTATTATAAAAGACTTATTAGCACAGGAACGAGGTAATTATATAATATAATTTATTGCATTAATTCACTAACGGTGGCTTTGCTGTTTGTACAGTAAGGGCAGTGGTGCCTGTAGTGTGCTGTGTGTATGGAGCCCTGTGGCTGCTGTCTCAGGTCTGCTGGCAGTGGCAGTGCAGAGAGCCTCACCTGGGCGGCTGTGTCTGGGCCCCTCTCTCTCCCCATGATTGCCTCGCTCCGAAATTGCGCTTCATCTCAAATGTGCGCTCGGCGGAGGAGAATCCTCGCCTTCTGTCCGAGGCGCTCCCTCCCAGGCGCCTCCGCCCGCAGACTCTTCTAATCCCGCTCCCGGCGTTTCGTTATTCTTTAGGCGCGGTCAGACGGCCGGAGAAATGCATGAGATCTGTTCCCCCCCCCCGCGTCCCTCGAGAACCCGCGCCGGAAAATGCCACCGGACTGCTGGCCCTGTCTCTATATTGCTCTGCATAGCATGGCATAAATCACTATGTTTTTCAGTGCAAAGTACTCTTTTCTCCATTGTATTCGCAGATTTAGTGGCATTTCAAATAGATAAACACAAGCAACATCTATCAACACAACAAAAAGGGGGCCTTAATCACAGCTCCGGGTCCCAGGTCTCAGTATCTCCATTTACCTTGAGATAAATCCATTGGTGTGACCACCAGCGCACCGCGCTGACAAATCACCACAGTCAGGCACACTGTGCAAGGGCTTATTGGCCTTTCTTTAAGTGGTCTTACCCTTCACTGAAAAGGATGGTACTTGTCAAGCAGGCCCAGATTAAAGTTAGACAAAAAGAAATGATTTGTTATTAGAAAACACCCATTGTGAATCTTTAAAAGGAAACAAATATGTATGAGGATGTGGCTGCCGTGGGCTGGCTGTGGAGGGGACGGTGAGTGGAGTGGAGAGGGGAAGGAGCAGAGGTGGGTTGGGTGAAAGATGCTATTAAAGTACTGGAGATGGAGGAGGGTGGGGGGAGGCTGAGGGGTGGAGGGGGGTGGATTAAGCACAGGCAGACATCATCATTTAGGAAGCAGGAAATGTTTAGCACTCGCTCCTTTCCCGACACTGAAGAAAAGGGAGGCGTGATGGCAAAACAGCGAGAAGGGGCAGGGGACGTGCTCCACATGCAGGCCAAACTCACCCCAGCTGGGAACGGCATGCAAAGCCATCGCCGGTGGAGCCACTGAGAGAAGGGAAGCCTTTGGATGCAGTGGAGGATAATCATCTTCGGGGAAAAATATCCCAAAAAGACTCAAAGCATAGAAGTTCAAAGCAGAGCAAAATCAAGAGCAACAAAAAAAAGAGTGATTCACTCCATTTCTGATCCTACTCTCTTAAATTCCAATGATTTCCAAACTCAAAGGGGAACAACGGTGAAGCATTGAAAAGGTGCAGCATCTTGTGCATCAGATTTATAAAAATCTATAAAAAACTAAATGGATTTAGCTGTTGAGTGCGTAAAAGCACCTGGCAGAGTGCGCAGTATGGTTTCAGATTAAATGACCTGAGGAAAACAAAAACATGTTTTCGGTTTTATTTGACATTTCATTTTGAAGGGCAGTTTAAAAAAAAAAACATGAACATGTGCTTGTAAATATGTGTGTTTGTGTGTGTGACAATTCAATATACATTACAACACTGAAACTTATCCACCAGATAGACTGTATTTTGTACAAATTTATTTGTATTTACATCGCTATGGTGTTACATTGCATTAACCCTAAATATTTATTAAATCTGTGCAGTAAAAAATCTGCTCGACCAAATGCTTGCAGGAACATATGACACGGGGGACGTTTCCTGAATGAGCACGTTTATCTACTCTGGGTTCCGCCATCTGTGCACTTTTGCTTTGTGTGAACAGTGGGTGTGAAATAGGTGTGCCCAATATTAGCGGGGAAAAACAGAGACATGCACATATACACATACATGGGGGTGTGTGTGTACGTGTGTGTGTGTGTGTATGCGTGTGTGAGTGTGTGTTTGCGCGCGTTTGTGTGCGTTTGTTTGCGTGTGTGTGTGTGTGTGTGTGCGCGCGTGTGTGTATTTGTGTGTGTATGTATGTGCGAATAGTAAAATCAGGTTTTCATAATCAATATTGATGGCATTAATGCTCACAAGTGAAACAGTTGAGCTGCACTGTGTTTCCCCAGCTGTGCTATGCAACCCATTGGTCAGACCACCAGTGTCAAGTGTGAATCTACCTTAAAAAAATCTAAACAGTACGGAGAAACAACTGGGTAAACATTTACTTTGAAATATTCAGACCAAACACTCTTTCGAAGCTGGGCAAACATTTGCCCATCCAATCGACCTG
This sequence comes from Anguilla rostrata, assembly GCF_018555375.3. Taxonomy (NCBI): domain Eukaryota; kingdom Metazoa; phylum Chordata; class Actinopteri; order Anguilliformes; family Anguillidae; genus Anguilla; species Anguilla rostrata. The sequence continues at coordinate 27,045,074 of NC_057936.1, read as the reverse complement.
TTTGCCGAAGAAATTCACGGGCAGGGTCGAGGGCCGTGATGAGAGGAGGGCCAGGGAAACTATTTGTCATAGCTGGGTTATTCAGGGGTCCGGGGAGCAGGCCCTTTTATCACTGTCTGGGCCTCGCACACATACCTCCACGCAGAGGTTAAAAGGAAACACAGCTGGAGCGCTGCGTTGCTCCATAGCCGCTGGCTCAAACCCGCGAAGACCCCGATCCACCAGACTGCGGCCAGAGCCACCCTTAAGGTTAAGTTTGCTTTTTTTAGCAAACAGGAAAATACAAAGCATGATACAGTACTGGGGATTGTGTGCGGGCTCTGAGAGAGGCTGGGCTCCGTTTGGGCTTTCCGCTCACCCGCTGGCTCCACACTGTGATCCCTTTGTGGCTATGGGTACACTGCACCCCTTGTTTTAGGAATTGTTTCCATAACCTTGGGACTGAGAAGTCTACCTGCCCGTTGGTACGAGAGGAAGGAGGGTGCGGGGGGGTGGGGGTGGGAGGGGTGTGGGTTGGGGGGGGAGGGGGTGATTGAAAATTGCTTTATTGCTTTATATGCGATTCCCATTCTGTTGCCAATCCAATTTATTTATGGTGTGGCAGGCCATGGTACACCTGCTTAGAGCTGGTGGAGATTACTTTTGGAAAAAAAAGAGACAGCCAATCTCCCAGGACCATTATCCTGACAGGCTGTCTCCCTCCACCATCCACCCCGACCTCCCTCCCTCTCAACTCTCACTTACAGAACAGCTGTGAGTACACTGTACTAATATTACTTTACTCCAAACACTGGCCGAGCAAAAGGTCATTTTTATGTGACATTCTTCATCATTGACTATTAGTTGCTGAAAGGCCCTTTCTCAAGGTGCACTTTGAATAGCAGAAAGGGAAAGCTTGAGAGAAAGTGAGGGAAGGAAGGACAGAAGTTTCGGCTGGAATGCAAATGGAACGCTAGACAAGAGCACACAGGAGTTCTATAGTTAGTAACATTTCCAAGAAGGGCTCCTGTTTCACCTCAGTAGCTGTAGTAGTTTGACCCTGCACCTGTAGTACAAAGGTTTTTCCGCTGTTGTTGCAGTACAGCTATCTGTAAGCTAATTCAAATTAGTAAAAGACATGTAAGTAATCCTTAGATCTACTGACCTACTGTGCGCTGAATTAAAATGGACATAACAGGAATCTGAGGGGAGGAAAAATGATCAAAAATGCCCAAACAACCACACAACAAGCATGAAAATCATCGTTTTGTGTTCAGATTTATCTGTGCATTTGATTTATATTTAACTATCTACATTCCACTGAAGGTTGAAACATTGCAACATAATTCAAATGAAAAAACATAACATTGTATTCACCAACATAAGAAAATTGTAAACAAAACCTAGATGAATCAGGATGAATACGAGGCAATGCTGAGTTTGATCTGGTGGAAAATGATGATGCAAATCGGAGTGCTGTTGTTTCTATGTAATTTAGAAATGAGCTGTGAAACACTGAAGAGAAAGGGAGAACATTCCTCCTGGTCTTGCCACATTTACCCCTGGCTTATTAGCCTATAAACTCATCATATTTTGGCCCACTGTATTTGTTTGATTACATTTTTCCTCACTGTCATTGAAAATATGTGAGATGTTATGTTACACCCTATTGATTACCAGTGTTAATTAAAATTTTAATTAAAGTTTTTATGGTCTGCGTTTCACTTGTGATAATAGTATAAAAAGAACATTGGGTCTATAAATCTCTACTTTATTTGCGGCAACCAGCCATCAACAAATACAACAGTGTACATAAAATTTTACTAACATTGATTTAAAAATATTAACATTACTTTAACATCAAAGATGTATTATTCAATTTAAAACTACAAAGCATAAAATCCAAGAGCTATAGCTCAGTTAATGAACAGGAAAAGTCCATTACAAACCTATCAAAATCTGAATCATCTGATCCACATAAATGGTTTTGATATAACTGGAATAATTTACTTTAGCTGCTCAAGTCTTTTTATAACAGTATACAATATTTAGTGAACCCTCAGGTTATTAGATGGATGGGTAGATAGATTGATAGATAAAAAAGCAGAATACATAATTAAATGTATCCTGGTTCCATTTTATTCCTTTGTATTTATCTTTTAGGTTACAGTACATCATTTAGCTCTGCATGTCCTCTTAAGGTGTTATCTAAATGTACTCGGAGTCTATCCAGGGTGTGTAACATTAATGAATGATTCTCACTTTTCACTGGTTTTCCAGCCTAAGCACAATTTTAAATGCTGTCAGACTGAAGCTCCTAGTTAAAAGCACAGCTAATTGTTTTCGGGCCCAAATTCTCTGAAGAGAATGGAGATGGTTATGTTTTACGGACATCACTCAGTGGCTTTTTAGTCACAGCCAGCGGGGCGGTCGGGGGGGGGGGCTCCGTGCGGTCTTCCCCCCGCACCGGTGGGAGGTTTGGGAGGAATGCGCGGGCGACAGGAGGGCTTTAACGAGCGGGATCGGCGCGGCGCGGTGCTGGGAGCGGCGCTGCGGGCTCTGTCCTGGGACCCCGCGGCTAAGCCCGCTCATCAGCCGCGCTCGGGGGGCGGGCCGGAGAAAAGAACGGTCGGGACATATGTGGCCACGGCGGGAAGGCTCCGCGGGGACCTCATTCTTCTGCCCCGACCGTCCGGCCGGCCAGGGGCCCAGTAATGTGGACAGCATTGTCGGGGCCGGGATCATTGTTCGGCATGTTGTTTTAAGGCTTAAACACCCCCCAATAAGGCCTTTGTTCGGGCCGCTCCTGGCAACTTCTGAGAGCCCTGGGGTGGCTCACGACAAGATGGCCCGATTACAGCTCTGAACATTACACCCATTATAGCCATTCTGTCCTAAGCCTGCCTGCTTAAACACGCTGACAGAGCCCTCCCCCCCCCACCCCCCTCTCCCCCCAAACACACCATTTTGAAACAACACTTTCGACATGTATTTGATGTCCCGATATCTACCTTTTTAAGAGAATGAGTTGCGGTCCTTGGTTCAATACCTCTTTTAAGAAACGTCCCGCGGCTGTAACAATATGCTGACAGCCATAAAGCCCCCGATAAGCGACCAGGCCGAGGCTGTCCTTTATGACCCGTTTCTCAGCTGCCTCACTTTCACTGAACAGCGCGGTTCAAAAGGGCATGCCCCCTCAGCCCGGTCTCCGTGTTTCATATTCTTCTTTATCGAATGACCGTGTACTACATCACAGTTATGCTTTGGGCAAATTAAGGTCACTGTATTGATTTTGTATTTGTCATTATATGCACTGCTCTTATGCTCCCCAACCCGCAGATTTGTCCCTGAAGAAAATATATTTCTCGCAATATCTCGTGAAATATGTCTGCTATGCAGTGGATGTGCGCCCCAATAAGTCTGTATTGTGAACAAAATGTGTAGACAGCTCTCCCTGAATTTTAACGAGGAGTTTAAACCCAAACTTTGCTCTGTACGAGTCCAGTCATATATTTCTTTCAACATAAATTTGTTGTCCGGCACTTGTCAAAGGTCAATGGCAAAATGGCCCTTTGGTGGCTATTAACCACAAGCACTGAACTTGTTCCTTTTTTAGCCTGTGATTAGGAAATATCTATTATGAGGCTGAAAAAAGATGGTCGCCAAGACATTTCAAAAACAGATGATTCATAACAGGCTAAAAGGTCATGTCAAGTGACATGTTAGTATTTCACTTTAACTTTGATTAAAGGTTTTTGGAAAAGATGGGAAAAACGACTCAATACCACCCCATCCCTCCCTCTTTACTGAGCGCCGGTTCTATATTTCCTGCAGAAATCGATAGATAGGAAGTGAAGAAGCTATTGCTGCTGGCCCAGGGCACATGTTTCATGCATTTATTCTCCTCTCTGCAGAGTGTCATCGGGGGCTCCTCACGCATACAGAACACAGTGCAGTCCATTTACTCTCTGTCACAATATACCTGTGCACGACTGTGCGTGTGTGAAATTATGAGCTATTGTGTATGTGGATGGATTATTAACAATTTAAATATACTTCAACACACACTCACACACACACACACAAGTGCGAGCGCGCACACACACACACACACTGTGATTGTGATCAAGCTGAACTTCTCAAAATTAACAATTTCATATCACATAGATACAAAAACAGCTTCAGCATGGCTAAGAACAAGCTGTGAAAATTGTGCCAAAATTTGCACCATGTTACAGCCATGATTTCAGTGTCATGCAGAGGAATAAAGGTGCTCTTGGTATGCATCGCATTTATAATAGTGCTGACATGCTTTATGTGAATCCAAGCGAGTGAAATTACTGTATATACATTATATAGACAGTATGTTCACAGCTATTTTGAAAGTCATATCTCTTCCAAAGTAATGACACTCGTCATGAGAATATACTGTGTGTCACACATTTTGTATGATGAAACATGATAAAATAAGATAAAATCTGGGTGTGCGTGGGTGGGAAAGCATTGTGAAGGACACATTTTCTTTTCATAAAATACAGTGAGAGTAATACCTGCCATTTTGTAGCCACGTGTATATGAAAATTATATAATATAACATATACATATATGTATTGTTTTCTCAGAAGAATAGGCAAAAATAAGGGAAATAAGCTCTCTGTAGTGTGCATTGTATATAGAGCCACTGTCCTTAATTACAGTGCAGTTGTACAAGAGCACACAACTCAGCTCAAAATCTTCCCCTCTCATCAGATCAAAGAAGTATGAGACATGTTTCACTTCTGATGGAGAACCAATACTCCCTGTGGTGTATGCGCATGTGAAAGAATACTATGCTTAAGCATATTTAAGGCACGCTATTTTATATTTCCCTACTATTTCAGAATACTTGAAGTATAAATAAAGGATATATAATTATATTTCAAGTATTCTTACATATACTATATTTCACATGGGCAGGTATTGACAGGGTCTTTAACATTTTGATGTATCCAAATATTATATTATATTATATTATATTATATTATATTATATTATATTATATTATATTATATTATATTATATTATATTATATTATATTATATTATATTATATCCTTGTATTTGGTTGGTAGTTTGTATTGACAGTACTTTAGTGGTGGGTAATACCAGTGTTTCATGAGCAAACTGGCATACTGGATAATATCACAATGTTTTGATGAAAAACACGGGGAAAACTGAAATTACAGTTAAGCGATGAAGTTCTAAACAATACAAGTATTAAAACGACCACAATGTGTAGCTCCCTTCACCGCCTCTAACATAACAGCATTACACGACGACATCGATACAACGACCAGCAGCTGCAGGAGGGATTTGCAGCACGCTGTACCTCTCTGTGCATTAATGCAATGACAGCGTTATAAGCATGCGTGAATACTGCTCAGTTCTGAGAACAGGTGGGGGGCTCTTCCCACAGGACAGGGGCCTGCCTGGGCCCCTCGAGCGCAGTGGGGCCCACGCTGCCCTGCAGGGAGAGCACCCTAAAGAGCGCTCGGCGCTAAGATGAATGTCAACTCCCACCACTGGGATATGGAACAATTTGTTAGCGGCTGATTAACAGTAATATGAATGTAACTGTACGCGCACTCAGGGGAGTTGGTCCCGGTCGCAATTACTAGCGGCGAACGTAATGGGAAACAAATTTGCGGGAATATTGCGGGCCATCCGTCTTTATTTACACGCGGTAATGAGCCTCACTGTTAATCTGGAGCCGGGCCTGGGAGGGCTTCACATGGAGGCAGGCCCTTTTAAACAACAGCCCCAGAATAAATCAATCTCTGCTCTGCTCTTCTCCCTCCTATTGATCTCCACAGGCTAAATGAATGCATTTTATAACAATGCTTCCCGATACTTAGAAAACTCAATTAGGATTAAGAAAAGAATAAGGATTTTTTGTCTGGCATAAATAAGAAATGAATATGTGGTACATTTTGTCAAATCGGAGAACAAGCATTTGGGCATATTTCAGAAAAATATATTTACATTGTGTTGACAGTTAATTATATTTCGGTTTGGCTGTTAATATTCTACTGTGTTATACTATGAAGTCAATGACGATTTTAGCTGATGAAAAATGTGGGAGAGCGTGCATACGCTGAAGAATGTGTCCCCGCCCCCATTGTGCTCTTTGAATGTTCTGAAAACAGCCATTACTAAAGCTGAATTAGTCATACACATCTTTGTCATAGATGTTAAACCATCCAGTTCGAATCCAGGCCTCTGCATGGCTTACTCTAAATGAGATGTCCAAGGAGATAATGGAAGCCCCTGCTAGCTCTCTATTTGGGTCTTTTCATGCCAATTAAACTCTTTGATGTAGTCACAGCAGACGCACCAATGGTTCCAAGATGCCTTCTGATAATACTGCGGCTCTTACAACATGTGGTCACAATGTCAGGATTTATATTTAAAAAGCACATTAGCTTTAATGTAGAAAGTAAGCATGCAATCCAGTCACTGAGTGTTTGTCTCTAAATCACCTGGCACGCAAAAGACAAACAGTACACTGAGAAGTAAGAACTACAACTACTTCCGTTCAGTGTCACAATTTTGTTCAGTTTCAGATTAGGAGTATTCATTATTATTCGTTATATTTCTCAAAATTCAGATATCATTTAAATATTTTGAGAAATAAATACATTTCTTTACATTCTCCTGAAAGCTAGCATTTCTAAAATTCCAAGCCATTGCTCATTTCAAGACCGGTGTGGTGTGAGAAAGAGCTGGATGAAATTCTCCCCTCTGCCTCACCCACCCCCTCTGCTGGAGGCTGTCCCAAAGCAGGGCAAATAAGACCATTAACCCAAAACAAAAGGTAATGGCTGGTTATGACACTAATGAAGTGTGACAACAATATGGAGCATTCCTGCCCAGTTGAAAGGCCCAAAATTGGATTAGCGATTAACTGTGTTGCCGCAGATCCAGTCAAATGGGGAGGGCAGCACAAAGGTTCTGTGTCCCGCTGCCTCTGATCCCTGCTGGCTGGGGATCCAGTGCAAGCCGGGGTGGGAGGGGGGTCCCAGGGCACCGGGAAGGGGGGCAGGGGGGGCGGCCGTGCCGCGTCTGGAAGCCCCGCTGAGTGGCCAAATGAGAAGGGCTCCCCGCACCTGAGCATGCCCAGGATCAGCCTCAGGCAGTGGGGGAGCCACTGCAGCGCTCCCCAGCTCTCCAGCAGCTCTGACATATATTCCGCTGGAAGACAAGACCACTAGTGCAAATCAAAACCCCCACCTATAAATTACCACTTTCATTCTTCCTTTAACTCTCTCTCTCTCCACCACACCCCCCCCCCTCCCCTCTCTACATTCGGTTTCCCATTGCAATATAAACTTGCCTGTCACAGGGGCATTTGT